>NW_012130100.1:375759-442744 GCF_000143395.1 Atta cephalotes | reverse complement strand
CTTTAACTTTAATTTAATTTTAGGGTTACCGTACCCGTAACTTTTTACTAATTAAGGTACGTAATTAAAATTTTTAGTTTTCTTATATTTAGTAGTGTCTCTCTCTCTCTCTCTCTCTCTCTCTCTCTCTCTCCCCTCTTCATCGATTAACATATCACTTATAATTATTCGTTTTTTTTGGGATCCAAAAAAAAGTTTTAGTTGTCTTCATCAAGATTAGATAAATACTAGATAATTCGAGAAATCGAATAAAATCAGTTCTACATGGTACACACTATATGATCATAACAAACTTTGAACATCACTAGCATTCAAAGAACTTATTTTACAAAGTTGTATATATGGAATTTTTTAATCCTTTTGCTCTACAATCTTAGCTAGGTCTCAATGCTATTCAGCCGAAGCCCAAATCAGGCATAGTCTTTTATGCCTTTATTACATCGATGGATATTCAGAAATGTGTTCTTTATGTATATTGGCAGAACGAACATTTATGAATCTGCCAAGTACATTTATTGACGGACGTGGTATGTACATTGTCCACGTACATATTGAAATGTCCATAGATATGCTTTTATAACATTGTGTGTACATACTTCCACATACATTTTGAAATATTCATAAATAAATAGCTTCGTCATTTCCTAGCTTATTTAACAAATATCAACATATGATTTCATTTCCAATTAATCTTCTTAAGTATTAATAATATGTCAGTAAAGGTATGAAATTAAAAATAGTTACTTAATAGAAGCATAGCATTGACAATGACTTGATTACAGGCGTGCGATTAGTTCAGCGTTAGTGTATTATGCTGCCATTTTAGAGATCATAGGTTCGAATCTCAACGGTTGTGATGCGTTTTCAAAATGAATTGTAATTAATAAAATACATAAAATATATATAGAACAATGAAGACAAATTGAACCAGAAAATAATTACCAAATAATTATAAATATTAAATATTAAAAATAATTATATAAATATTAAAATAAAAAAAATTATGTTTTTGCTAAGATACAATATATTCCCAGATAGCATACAAATATATATTGCATACACATTGTATATACATGTAAATATAGTGAATATTTAGTAGATATTCACAAGAACTTAAATAAGTATCCATTGTATATTTATCTTCGAATTGACTCCAGCATAGATCCATTTCATGTCTATAGAATATAAATTGCACATCCTGTGTATGTCCTATGGATATTTCAATGATTCTTAATACATTACCAATACCTATACGATACATAGAATGTGTTGAATTCGAAGACAATTGGATATACAATGGATATTGATTTAAGTTCTCGTGGACATCCGCTGGATATTCATTATCCTTGCATGTACAATGTGCAATATATATATATATATATGTGTGTATTTGTGCTATCTGAATACATACATATACGTACATGCATACGTGTATGCATACGTGCATACAGGGGTTGCAGTTACATACTAGGCAATACGATGGGTTGCGCGGCAAATTTTGCATGGATAGTTAATAGGTAATGATGATGACTTTATATATTATAAAATTTATACTACAAAGTTTTATATTATAAAGTTTTATTTATAAAATCACTATCATTATCTATTAAATCGCGCCTGCCTATCGCAAAGTTTGCCGCACAACTCGTACTGCCTAGTATGTATCTACAACATCCTGTACATATGTACATACGTACATACCTATATACAATACATACGTACGTATACATGTACATTCATATATACGTACATACATACATACATACATACGTACATACGTATGTTCATATGTGCGTACATTCATATATGCTTACACACATACATACATGTATTACAAGGGAAGAGAAAAAAAATAAACATTAACGTATTTATTTAGAAATTCTTTTGCAACTACCAGTTATATATTTTCAATATATTTTGTAACACGGAATTCTTAACATGGTGTTCACATTGCATAATATTAGTAATATCTAGATTGGATAAAAATTCTGTCTTCGTAAACTGCAACCAAGATCTCGATGTACATACATTCTCACTCATCGTCCAGAAGCAAGTTCCACAGCTCCACGTTCGTTTCTAGTGTCCCTTGACGTATAGCATCTTCAAATATATGCCGTTGTAATCAGGCGTTTCGTTTCGCGGGGATCATTCCGTTCTCCCATCGCAATCCATAGTAATCAACCAGAAAGCGCAAGCCCTGTCGGATTTTGTTAAAAATTTTCATGGCACAGGACTCATAAAAATGTAATGAGAACGGTCCGCTGTTTCAGCAATGCCACTTCCTTCGATTGTGCTCAGCAATAGAGGGTACTCGTACAATCCTATGAACGGAAACTCATACTCATTGTCCACTTTCTAAGGTACGCAGCATGGTCAATTTAATTTCGTTCAACGTAATATGAGGCATTCGCCACTTTGGATAATTCAAGCGGCTCTGTCACCAGATCTTCCATTACGTAATTGTTAGCGTTGCACGCTCGTATTAACATCAATTCGTGACCAGCGTTGATTACTACATGTTTACAATTTTCATAGAAGCCCAGCAACATGCACGCAGAAATTAAAATATCCATCATTTATCATTAGAATTTTAATGGTATTTTCATTGAGTATAAATCCAGCATTATGCAGAATAAATGCGACGTCCAATGATAACGTTGTGTAGACCTTTAGGGTACTTCCAATCGCGATCAATCTCTGCATCGTTAAGTTCATATCGAATTTCATTTAACATGAACGCCACGCAATTACTTCAAAGCATCGGTTGTCTGTCTTCATCTTTTACTTTTGACGTCAATCTTCCTTCGACGTAGAAAACGTTTTTATATGGTAGCGGGTATAAATCTTGCTGTTTTATGAGTATCCTTTCATCACTATGTCCAAATGTATTAACATACGATTTATACGCGTGATTCAAATTTGACGATGCAATCGCCAAAGATCAATATCACTGATATCTTGGATATCTCCGATATCCAAAACATCAGTCATATCGAAAGTTTCGCACCGCGAATCCCAATGATTGTAAAAGTTTAATGTTTAACGAGCTTCTTCTTTCCGATGCACTAGATGAAAGAATATTATCGAGCAGTAATGTCATCAACCGTGTAAAGAATGCGTTATCTCTTTGCGTACGCACCGTTCCATTCAGTACGAGCATCTTACGCTCATGACCACTCTCGCCGTCGCACATGCAATCTGATGGTAATCTTTTCTCCTCGAAAATCATCTGTTCTGATTGACGACGGGTATTAGATCCTTAATGTGATTCCACGTGATGATCGGTAGGTAAATGATTTGCGTCGGTCTTTCCGATGTCTTACCGGTGGCACGCTCGTGTGCGCATCTTTGCCATTGCTGTACGCGGTCGGTCATGTTATTAATACATCACGCGATAACGTTTACATTACATTTCATTATGTTGATCGACACATCCGATTTGTGCTATTTTCGCGGTCACTGTACTGTTGGATTTGCCAAAGTTTATTCTGGTGCATCTAATCTCACATCTCATCGTATTGTAGTTCGCGCATTATCGGATATTCTTCATCATTGTTGTTGCATCACCAACATCGGGCGCAACGTTTCTATAAAATCACACGTTATAAAAGCTCATTTACGTCTCGCACTTCGTGTAATTTCTGCGTTGTTATCGCCGAAATAAAATTTGTTATTTGACATTCGGTATCGTGTGATAAATATCAAAAATCATCAAGCTGAACTCATAATTATCGTCGTTCAAACGTATGATCGGAATGTACAATAGTTCACCGTGAGGATGCTGCTTTTTTCGCTCAGCGTGTCAGCGACATAATCGAAAAAACATTCAACAAATACTTAGATTTCAAGACATCTCGTCGAACTTTTTATATTCACATTGACGTTCTGTAGAAACTTTGATCGAACGTCTGATAAGACATGCGATTGTATTCTATCGTAACACCATTTTCGAAATATCGCAATTCCTTCGACAGTCGAACATTACCGAAACTATCAAATTACACGAAGGTCATTCCTATGTTATCCAGTGAGTATCGGGACTTGTCGTATCATCTAAATTTACGCCGCTTTTGTTTCGGCGCGCGCCGCTCATCGGTAACGCATTAAGGTGTCACATCCAAGTGTCAACCGTCAATCGAAGTAACAAATCAGCTGAGCAATACTGGCAATGATGTAAAAAATATTTTTTTTACTGTAAAAATCACTTCGTAGATTGGTTCCGCTATTTAACGCTTGACATTTGTATATGAATGTACTTTTATGCACGAAAACACCTCTAAAGTATGGTATGCGCATAAAGCAAACTCTTTTAATAGTACATCAATAGTTGCGCCCGCGGGCATTTTTATCGTCTTTTTGGCATTTTGTCTTCTTCGCTGTTACACTCTGTCTTTATATGTACCGAGATACAGTCCGTGTCCGCATTTGTATGAAGTGAGATCCAGCCTGAGACAGCGCGCTATTCCATCGCGAGATCGTGACATTGCAGTTCCTCGATCTGACGCCGCGCAGCTTTACCATCGTTTACCGTTTTCACCACGCTGGTCGTTCCACTGATTATGGATCCGAGTGCTCTCAACATTGGCAGAAGTAACGCGCCGCCTCACGTTTCATCGTAGGAAGTTATTTTCGTTATTTTGTTGCCTTTTTTCTCGTCTTCTTCGATCATGTTCTTTCTCGTCGTCTTCTTTGGTCTTGACTTTCATCGCTACCCAGATGGCTTTCTTGCTAAGAACCGAATTTCTTGGGTCCTAGCGCTTTATCATCGATACAGTTATATATGTAACTCGAAAGAAACCGCGTTTATCGTTCGATTCAATAGATTGCCGCCCGACGCTGACATTCGCTACAATCCTTTATCTTCAATGCCAGACCAATGTGCGCTCGCTGTCACGGCTGATTATAGTGCTCATCGCAGCGACAATAGGTTCGAATTCTAGATCCGCCTTCACGTGTTCTGGAAGCTTGTCTTACATGCGATCGATATAGTTCATCGTACACGCGTAAGAGTACGACCTTCGATATATACTGCTTGATGCTCAAGTCCTAAATGTTGAAAAAACTGGCACAGCGCGAGATACATTTTGTTACTGCGCGACTCGCGGGTTCGCGCGCCATTAAATAGACGTTCAATAATCTGTAGCTCGAACATAAAATTCGTATGGCAATCGCTTACACTGAAAAAATATTTATAATTATAATTATATATTGCCATATACAAAATGGTGTCCCAAAATATAACTGAAAAATTATAGTCACTTGAATCATTTTTATATTTAATTTCAACTGTTTATAATTACAATAACTATAATTATAGTCATTTTAGGTTTCCAACTATATACAATTTGTTACATTATTATTATTATTATCAGCAATATATTATTATATATATTATTATATATATTATATTATTATTATATATATTATCAGCAAAATATTATTATTATAGCAATAATAATCATAATTCTTATAATATATAATTATAGTTACAAATTCCAAATATTTTTTATCTCGGTGTACAATACGCGTTACGAACTGCGACGAAAAATTCGCGAGTGATGGGACAACGCAGAAAAGCGCAAGCACGGCGAAATGCTGCCAAATACTATATGCATAATCATTTCTCCATCAAATTGCGGTAAAACCAAAGTTCTTATAAGCTTGCTCGAAAGCCTAAATGGCGTACATTTTGAAAACGTATATGTCTACCCAACTGCAACTGCAACAACTAAAGTACGATATCTCGAAAATTTATTTATTTTTTTATTGGTTACTTTACATTTTCCAACAACAGCGACCGTTGTTTCACCGAGTGAAGTGCGTACAAATTCTTTTATCTTTATGACGTAGCATGTGACAAGCAGATGCGATGAGAAAATATTTCTCAATAGGCTGCCACATGAAAGTCGATTGCTTTTTTATCACACGCAAGGATACTTAAATATCTAATATGCGACAACGCGGACCTGCTGATTCTGTCCAAATAGGATGGTACCAACTTGAAATACGTTTATAATGATCACGTGAATATCGACATGTCGTACGATAAATTTTGCGCCGCAACTGTTGGCGATAAATATATGGATCTTTAGTGATAGACAAAGACAAACGATAGATACTGATAATTAACATCTGCGAATTGTTGCTTCAAAGAGAAAACAGGATTTTTCTATCATCACAGGTCATTTTTTCATCGAATCATTATTGGAAATTAAGAATGGATCCACTATGAACATCCGAAGCGACGAAAAACATGAAGCAAATCTCGCCAGCCATTGTTATCAACGCCAAAACAAAATATTCATGAACGGAAGATCATTTGTATATTTGATGAGATCAAAAAGGTATATTATGAGTTGCAATCGTGTGAGATCATCGATGATGAACGTTACCGAGGATTATTAATGAATTTGAAAGCCGAATGACAAAGTGGCTCCGCTATATGAATGCTCGGCCACATATTGCGAAACAAGTTAAGAATACATTGGAAGCACTCGGTTGGAATATGTTACCTCACACACCGTATTTCCCAAATTTGACTCCTTCAGATTTCTATTTGTTTCGTCCAATGCAGCATGGTCTTGTTTAGCAGCATCTCATTATATGAAGATGTGAAAAATTGCTTTGAACACTGAATCGCTTCAGAAGAATCAGAGTTTTTCTATCTATTCTCTCGCGGAATCCATTTATTACGTAAAAAAATGAGAAAAGGTGATGACTAACGAGGACACTACTTTGAATAAAATGTTCCTTATGTTTCTTATAAAACAGAGGTTATTCATAATATTATTGTATTATTCATAAATATTTCATAAAAAAAAAACGGCGTGGTATTGAATGATTGAATAACTTAATCACTCAATACCACGCCGTTTTTTCAATAATAAATACAATAATAATAAATAATTAAAATTCAAATCTTTATGTAAATTGATTAAGATGAAGTTAAAAATAGTTTATATTTTTATTGTACAATAATACACAGAAAATAAAATAGCATTATTGGACGTCATTACGCATAGATAATAAAGAACAAAGTTAAATCTTGAATTATTAAATTACTATGTATAGTAAATATTAGCAACTAAGATCAATTTTTGTAAATGTTTATGAATAATTTTATAAATAAATTTTTATTTCATTACTTGTAACTTAATATGGCGGTTTACAAAAAATAAAAAATCATTGCACAAAGAATACGCCTATATAAAGGCCTTGTTACCATATATAAAGGCTTGGAACGCTCGCACAGCATAGAGATCGATTTCCAGCCGGTAATATTTTTCGCAATTATTTATATAAATTTTTAGCACATTAACATTTCTCTAATAGAATGCCTGATTGAACATCAAATTATTAAATCGCTTGTCATTTTTATTTATGATATTGCAATTGCGTTTCTAGTCCGAAAAATTAATTCCGCGCGCAATTCAAGTAACTACATATGCGGTATATAAATTCACATAGAAATTATTTAAGCATCTAAGATCCAGCTTCGACTGTTACAGGCTTTAGACTCTTATTTGTTGTGAATACACTTACAACCTAATCACAAATAAATTGATGATATGGGATACGTTCTATAATCTGATTATGAATAAATTGTTAATATGGAATTTATTTCTCGAATAGAATCATATCATCGATGTTTCATTATTATTATTATACAATTATAACACAATTATTATACACTATATTCATATTGTTTGTATATCATCATATGACAAAGTCTTTCCGTAGTAATAAACAAGTTAGAAATAGCAATTAATCGGCATAATATTATTTATGCAACATTATTTATTAAAAGTGTTTATGTAATGTAAGCATTAACAAACTTACCTTTAGCTTGTGAGAATATTTTTTAGAAAAATCTATTGGATTCTGGCGCAACAAAAAGGAATAAATGTTTATTGTAATGAAACGCCTTGTCGCACTGAGCTCATTGTTTGTTATAATACGTTTGACAGCAATTGCAACTTTCAGCGATTGCCGCTACATTGTAATGCTTTATTTAGAAAATAAGCCACTTTTCACACTAGTAATTTATTCTATATTTCTCTTCCTCAGCATTTCGTCCTGCTAACAATGGACTGTACGTGAATATAGCAAACTCTTACGCAAAGTATAAAAGTATTTTCGCCTTACTAAAAACTGATAAGTCTTATAATATAATAAAAATGGACCATGCACTTCTGCGTAAGTGTTTGTTATATTCATGTACAGTCTATTATTAGTAAAGTTCATCAGTAAGACAAAAAAATTTCTTCTTCATTTCATCTTATATAGGGGTCTGCTATATTTATGTACATTATTATATGTCCATTATTATAATAGTATATAAAACTAATAGTATATAAAAAATAATAGTATATAAAACTCACCAGTCTTAATAAAGCGAAAAATTTTATACATGTATTTTATTAAAAACTTTTTAATAATGAAATATGCGTAAAATTTTTTGCAGGTTTCTCAGGAAAATGTTCATGACAATATATGTCAAGGTCATTGAAATAGGTGAGGTCTATTATACACAATTACTGAAGATTACTTTATTTGTGAAATTAAATTCATTTAATTTTCTTTTTCTTTTTGCAAATCTGAAAAAAATAATTTATAAGTATATTATTTTGCATATTAAACTAAATCTAATGACTTTGCTTTGTTGGTAGTTCATTAATACTACAATGTCCTACTTCTTCCTGTTGCGTTCTGTCGTTGATAAAAGCGGATAGAGATTCTACACATCTTTTATTAATGCTGGTAAATTCATAAAATTGTAATGTTATTAAAAGTAAAATTGAAAAAATGCAATCAATGTAACCTATTAACACTTATTTTAGTATTATTAATAACACTTATTTTATTAATATCTAATCTGTATTTAAACACATTATAACTTTTACTGCGTTTCACGTTTATTTTTCTTAAATGACAATCGTACCCTTATAAAAAAATCCTTAATTTCGGGCATTAAAAACTAAAAAAAAGCTCTCAAAGGACTTAATTAAAATATTAAGGACTTAAAAAAAAAAACTAAAATTAGGGTATGATTTCGTACCGCCAACTGAAGAATACACATAATTGAAAATTAACACCTATAGAGAAAACTCTCAAAATATAATGCTCTACGTTGATGGTTAATTCTCAAATTACACTGAAAATGAAACTCGAAGTCAAAATAAATGACAGTGCGTAGCCAAGTAAGTAACTTTGCTATTCTATCTATTGTAAGATACTTTAATATGATTGATTTATACCTTCAGATCATTAGACAAAAAAAATTAAATACTAAATGCATTAAATATATATATAAGTACTAACTGCATTAAATATTCAAATATAATATATCACAAAAATTCTTAAAACAGCAGAACTCCGAGATGTAATGCCCGAAACATTCGATAGATAAAGTGATCTTGCTATCTAACAAGAGAAGAAAGAGAAATGATGAAGGAAGAAGACTAGGAAGGGGAATTCATATAGAAAAAGATATAGAAAAATAGAAAAAGATTGTAAAAGGGATAAATGTACGTATAGAGGATCAATGTCTGTCTGTTTATTCAATTTTTGTTTTTTAATATGGACTATTTCAGAAATGAGTCTTTTTTTATAGTTAAGCTCGTTGTCTAAAATTTCAACATGTTTCCATTTAAAATCATGATTAAAATTAATACGATGGTCAGAAATCATTAAAGGAGATCCTGTTTTTTTGTTAATAACAGATTGATGTTCTTGTATTTTAGTTTGTAATCTCCCTTCTGTCTGATCAACAGCTAGCTTCACAATTCAAACATTCAATCTTATAAACTACACCCTGTTTTGAGAAATGATCTAATTGGTCCATACCCCTATGTATAAAGGACTGTACCTAGTTTTATAGGAGAATTTGGGATGAACAATTTTGAGACGTCTAAAATTTCAAAGTATCAAAAGAGAATCAAAAATTCAATAAACCCAACTTTATAGAAGAAGTTTCTTGAGTGTTAGAACTATCCAAATTTCGTTATTATGACCACTAGTCTTATCCAATTTCATATGCCAGGAAGAACAGTTAATGATGTTTTTTTATTTTTAGAAAGTTCCGATGAAGAAGCTGAAGAGAGATAAAATCCATACATTTCCAATGTGACCAATTAAACCTTTAGTTTCATTTTGAGTGTCTCTCTCCTCTCTTCGATTAATATCACTTATAACTATTTATTTAAGATCCAAAAAAGATTTTAGTTGTCTTCGTCAAGATTGGATATATTCCAGATACTGATGATTCGAGAAATCGAATCAAACCAGTCCTATGATACACAATACATGATTATAATAGCGAACTTTGAACAGCTGTAGCAACTCAAGAGACTCATTTTACTTTTACAAAATTGTGGATATGGAACTTTTTAATATTTTTTTTATGCTCTACAATCAATTTTTATGCTCTACAAAATCCTAACTAAGTCTCAGTGCTATTTAATCGGGGCTCAAACTGGGCATAATTCTTTTTTTAGCATGTTTAGTAAATGCTATCTTTAGATGTATGCCAAGAGTAACAGAGTTCGACATAAAACTTTCAGAAATTGATTTTATAAATATTGATATGGTGAAATATTTTTTATTTTTTTAAGCAACCTTGTGTTAGGATGGGGACAGTGGAATTTAAGTCTTTATCTAATTGCAGAAAAAAATAGAAGAAAATAGATATTCATTTTCTAAAAGGATGCTTATGGTTAAAAATTTTTTTGATGAAATTGCGTATGGGGAAGTAGAAGAATTCTATCCTATTCTATTCCTTTTTATGACAAATAAGATGACTTGAATAAAAACTAAGATATCTATTTGACGTCGAAAATGCAATTTAATTGAAATTGTGGAACTAGGATAATGTCATCCACGTATCTGTAATATATACGTGTAATATATAAAATCCATTTCTGAAAATTTTAGCTCATAAATCTAAAGACAACATTCACTATATCGAACACGCTAAAAAAATTTATATATAGGAGTAAGGATTTATTTAGACCATTTCTCAAAATAGGGCATAGTTTATAAGATTGAATGTTTGAGGCTAGCTCAATAGCTTGTTGGTCAGACAAAAAGGAGATTATAAACTAAAATATAAGAACATCAATCTAACATTAACAAGAAAAGGGTCTTCTTCAATGATTTCTAACCATCATATTAATTTGATTGACATATTAATTTTAATCATGATTAAATGGAAACATATTGAAATTTTAGACGAGTCTAACTATAAAAGAGACTCATTTCTGAAATAGTCCATATTAAAAAACAAAAGTATGATTTGAATAAATAGACAGACATCCTCTATATCTATACGTATATTTATCCCTCTTACAATCTTTTTCTACATCATGAATTCCCCTTCCTATGTCATTTCTCTTTCCACTTCTCTTATTAGATAGCAAGATCATTTTATCTATCGAATGTTCTGATTACATCTCGGAGTTCTACTGTTTTAAGAATCTTTGTGATATCGTTGAATATTTAATGCAATTAATACTTAATTTTTTTTTTAATAATTTGGACAATCTAACTTCTATCATTAGGTATTTACTACTTATTTATTAAGTAACTTTTAATAATTGGCTTTTAATTAATATAATGTAAAATATATTCGTATAATGACACAATAAATTTTGGCATCGTTAATTATAATATAATATTATTAGTGATGGTATTGTTTTTGTTAATTATAGTCGTATAAGGAAGCGTGTATATATATCTTTTTTATATTGAATTCACGATATCAACCTATTGTAAATTTGTGGAGAAGTTTCAAGGTATAATAGACCTCATGCGATTATTATGCGAATTACAACTAACATCAAGTTCAATTTGAAACTGCTTGTGTCTAGGTCACAATAATTCTTCTTGTCAACATGCGAGTAAAACATGTGTTTTTTTATATTTTATATTTCAATTTGTAAAGATATTCCATAGTTACCGGTAACTTTTCAAAAATTATTTTTAACACTGAAAATGATTCGACAGGGGTTAAAACGTCACGTCTGTTACAAAATTTTGATTGTTGATATAAATATATAAATATATTTACTCATATCATAATTTGAGTTTTATAGTTTTATATTATAAAAATTGAAAAATATTCTTTAATAACGTAAGATACGATCTCCGCACGTTTAAGCAGAGACACTCCTGAAGAGCCAAAACGTCACGTGAGCTCAGCCGCTGAGCCTCGAGCGATGGTAAGCATAGCGCCGGAATCGACCCGAAATGTGCATTTAATGCCGAGCACTGCTTTAGATTGAAACTAAGGCAAGAATCATATTAAAGAATTTTATAATAGTTACAAAGCTGCATTATTTCTATTGAACATAGTCATTTATTCATTTTTATGATTTTCATTTGCAATGTAATCTGTGAGTATAACATCGCTAATTTATTGCAGCTGCAATAAATCGTACATATAACATACGATTGCAGAACTCAAATTTTGTTACAATATTTTTGTTACAAATAACGTAAAAAGAGTGTTTCAAAATATAAGGTTGAATATTCTATAATTAAATTATAAAAATTTTGTAATATTAACCCATGCCTAATACAGCCGTAATAACGCCAAACTGAATACGTGATTCATAGCATAAGCAAAAAAAAATTATCCGTATTTTTTGTTTTGCAGAATTGATTGTTTAAACAATAATTGTTTAACAATGTTAAATTGTTAAACAAATTATTTAAGAATGTCCATTTTTTAAAAACTAAAAGCCTATTTTTAAAAAACTAAAAGTGCCATTTGATTTTACGTTCGAAAACAAGAAATTTTTATTCTTGATTATTTAACAATGTTCGAAATGATAGTAATCAGAAACAAATTTGTTTCATTGTTATGCATTATCTTGAATACATCTTAAAAAGTAGCAGGTACTAGTTTCTTATTTTTCGACATAGAATCGAATAGCATTTTTAGTTTTTTTAAAAATATATTTTTAAACAATTTGTTTAAACAACTATCGTTTAAACAATTAATTTTGCAAAACAAAATAACACAGGTAATTTTTTTTCGCTTATGCTATGAATCATGTATTCAGCGCTATTATGGCTGTATTAGGCATGGGCTTTAATGGGTTACAATTTTTATGTAATAAATAGAGGGACAATATCATGTTGCTTAAAATATATTTTCCTATTTTCTCTATATTCCCGTTTTTTTACAAATAATTAAAAAAAATGACAATTTTTTTATTTTAACATTATTGTGGTAAATGATCAACAATATATAAGTTGTTTTTCATTTACACACAAGTAAAACTGACAAGAGACGTTTTGTAACTGTCCGATTCTCCATGAAATATGTTGTTAAAAATGTAGACAAAATGTAGTCACAAAAATATAAGAGACATGTATTATTTATACGGATGCTAAACTCCTGTTTAAAGGATGAAATACCTTAATGAAAAAAAAACTTATTTCTCTTTTTTGAACTGAATATCGTCGAAAATATAAAAAATGGAAAATATTTTTTTTTTAATTTTTCGGTTTCAAGAGATTATTTTTTTCCGAATTCAACCATATACCATATAATAAAGTTATATTACAATATATCATTTTTGAGAATTAATTATAAATGCTTTTATATTCACCATTCGTGCTTAAGTGTATAAGTAATTATTATCGAAATAATAAAATACATATATCGATAATAAGAAAGTTAAGTGATTGATATTTAATATTACAGAGTGTAAATAACATTAAGAGTTAGTTTTTATTTTTCCTTAAACAGTAAAACTTTTGTTCCTTAGTCATCTCTGTATATTATTTCTTCATAATATCTTAAGATTATTATCTTCGTTATTTTCGGTGTTACGCTTTAATGTTTTATTCATTTATCGTTTATATAATAATTTCTAAACGTACTTACAATAGTCACAACATAGTCACGGCATGTGATTCGCGGTGATGTCATCAATGCGATTTGATATAAATGCGACGTTGCCAAATAGTATACATGTCACGTGACCAGATTTCTCAAACATTCGACATGGTACATTGTTCGAGCGGTGACATCATCATCAATGTAATGTGACTAGTAAATGGTATAAAATAAGAAGATTTAAATGCACCGCGTCATTAGTCAACGCAAACGATAACATGCAGCGCGATTTGATAGAGCAAGTAACCCAGCTAAATATCAGAGAAGAGTATCGCATGGGAATAACGATGTGATAAGCTCATAGAATCTCTGGACGAGCAGAGTCATGCGAAAGGCCCACGAATCGGCAAGAGACAATCAGTGATCACATGTATCGCGAGAGTTTGAAGGATTCGGTGCGTGGACGATTCGTGCATGTGGGCGCCGGATATACTTCGGAGATCGAAACAGCGTTCGAAAATCATATAATATATTAACAAGCGCCGATAAGCTTAATTACATTGAGCCGCGATGGTTTTTCAAGAACGCTGGCGATGCTCGAGCGAATGCGAGACATTGTAGAAAGACAGCAGTGTGAAGGTGAACACCGCGTTCAACGAGTTTGTAGCAGGCGATAAATGCACTAATAAAAGTATCGCTACCCGAAACTTTGAACTCTTATGAACACAAATGTGTACGAATGGTATGAGCGACATGTCATCGAGCTCATCACTGGACAAATTTCAGAAACGCGACAGCGAGTGAGCATTGCCGCGAATTCTCAATTTGGTAGTGTATATGAATAAGCATAATCCAATACTCGCGGGATATTGCTTCGAAGTGCTGTGAGAAATTATATTTAAAAAAGCGTTAATCAATGTGCTTTCGATGGACAAAGCATGCATCGCGTGATCAGTGGTATCCACTCTATACCCGACTAAAAGTCATATGAATAGAAAATTGTCATATCCGCATTATACTACTTGAATTTCACGGATATCGAATTCCGATAACATTCAAAGACATTCCGAAATTCGAAAATCTCAACAACATATTGATCAATCATCGTATACAAAGATAATATCAAAGATAAGCAGATTCTTCCTCTACAGCTCACAGACGACAAGAGGGACAAGCATGTCAATCTTCTGTACCTACAAGATTCACGCAACGACAACATTAGACACTTTGTGTGGGATAAAAGATCTATCCCGCTTTGTAAGATCACAAATTATTGAGAAAAAGAAAAGAAAATATTTTTGCGATCAATATACAATAATAAAAAAAAATCAATAAAAAAACAATATTTAAAAAATAGTAAAAAGAAATAGAAAATGATTTCTCTATTAGGTGCCTCCATTACTTCAGCTCAAAGTTGGAGATCCACAGCGAAGACCGTGATAAGATGACTGTGCCATTCGATTGCCGAGGGCAACAAATGGCTCGAAATCTGCAACTATAATAACTAGAAATGAATGC
Source organism: Atta cephalotes (assembly GCF_000143395.1). Taxonomy (NCBI): domain Eukaryota; kingdom Metazoa; phylum Arthropoda; class Insecta; order Hymenoptera; family Formicidae; genus Atta; species Atta cephalotes. Next base: position 427,380 of record NW_012130100.1, on the reverse strand, counting down.
CATTCATCGTCTACGCCGACCTGAAGTGCATTCTGCGGAAGAAGCATTTAGCATAGGCTACTACGTGTGATGCGCGTACGACACGTTATCACTTCGTATCACTTTCGTCGCGATGAAAATTGTATAGCGCGACAATTCAACGATTTGACGCATCGCATAAAAAATATCATATCCGTCAACGTGCTCATGGAAGAGTTGTCTGAACAGCAATGCGAGACGTACCATAACGCGACGCGTTGTCACATCTGCGAGAAATCGTTCGCGCCAGAATACCCGATATGCGAATCCGTCATCATTGTCATCTCACCGGTAGATAGGTCCAGCGTATTCAAATTGTAACTTAAATTATAAAAATTCGTTTTATATTCCGATTGAATTTCACAATTTATCGGCCTATGCGGATTTTATAATTAAAGAAATCGCTACAGTATATGATGGATGTAGATGTCCTTCCTATAACGAAGGAAAAATACATTTTGTTTGTGAAACATATTCAAAATATCACCGAAAAAGAATCTCGAAATTGCATCAAATTACGATTACGATTCTTACAAGTTCGATTCTTACAAGTTTCTAAGTACAAGCCTCGATAAATTATCTCGACAAAGATAAATTAAAAATTGTATGTTTCGAATTTTGCAAGTTCAGCACGGAGGATTTCGATCTTCTCACACGAAAAGATGTCTTTTTGTACAAGTACGTTGACTATATCGAAAAATTGGATGAACGATGCTTGCCACCTCGCGAATTATTTTTTAGTTCGTTAACAGCCTATATCCGAGAGCGATTTCGTTTACGTCGCGAACGTCTGAAAGCGATTCTCCATTCGAATGCTCGGCGAATATAATGATCTGAAAATCTATTTGAAAACCGATGTTTTATTATAAGCCGACATTTTCGAAAATTTCCGCAATAGTTGTATCGCGAGTTACGGTCTCGATCCTGCGCATTATTACACATTGCCTGGTTTCACGTGGGAAGTAATACTAAAATACATATGCGCATAAGATTGAGTTATTCAATGACATTAATATGGCCATGTTCATCGAGCGCAGTATACGCAATGGTCTCAGTCAATGTTCCGGTAGATACGCGCAGGCTAATAATACACGTACGACTCATCGAAACTGTCGTCGATGTATTACTTGATGTATTACGATGTTAACAATTTATACGGGCGATGTTAACCATTGCTATACACGAATTTCGGTGGATCAAAGATGCTGCAAACTTTTACGTGAGCACGATCATTCCGGATTCGCTTATCGGTTACATTCTCGAAGTCGATCTCAAGTATCCACAACATCTGCACGATCGACACACTGACCTATCTTTCTGATGTGCGATAAGCCGCCCGGCAAGCGTGAGGATAAACTTGCTAGCAATGCTGTATGATAAGCAGCGTTACGTCATCCACTACTGAAACTTGCAGCAATGTACTCATCACAGTTTTCTCTAACAAAGATTCATCGAGTACTACAATTTGCTCAATCCGCTTGGCTTCGCGAGTACATTGAACTTAATATACAGTTTAGAACGCGTTCGAAAAACGATTTCGAAAAAAATTTACAAATTAATGAACAATGCAGTATTCAGTAAAACTATGGAAAATGTTCGAAATCATGTCGATGTAAAATTAATATTGTAATAAAATGAGACAAACGATACGGCGTGGAAGCGATCATGAAACCGAATTTCCATAGTCATAGCGTCTTTGCGGAAAATTTGATTGCCATCGAACTGCGCAAACTCGAAGTTCAATAAATAGATTTATGTCGATATGTGCATATTCGACATATCGAAAGTCTGTTTGTATAAATTTCATCACGAATACATGTCACCGATGTATCGCGACAAATGCAAAATTATGTACACTGACACAGACAGCTATAGAATTACCATATAGAATGCGACGATGTATACAATGCGATGAAACGCGATTAGATTCGATACGAGTGATTATTCGGCGGACAACGTATATGGTATGCCTCTCGCGAATAAAAAAGTACTCTGATCAAGGAAAACAACGGTGTGGAATGTGATAATGACAGAATTCGTTGGACTCAGAGCGAAGATGTATGCGATGAGAGTGGACGGCAAAAAGGACATTAAAAAGGCGAAAAATGTAAAGAGTAATAACGCGAACGATAATATTCGATGATACGTACGTTGTTTGAATGAAGAGATCGAAATGATTCGCCGTCAATCGTGTATACCAATGTTCGCAAATGTTTGCACATTTCGGGCTGATTCCGGCGAACGATCCCCATCACCGCTCGAGACTGAGCCGTCGAGCGTTCACGAGATGCTCTGGATCAGGAGCATCCCTATATCAGAAATATACTGGGCGAAATATCTTCCGTCAAATTATTTTTGAAATATGATGTGAAGTGCTGCTCAGCCATCGATCGGAACAAGTGGTAGTCGCAAGGAGCAATGTCTGGAGAATACGGTGGGTGGGGTTCCCATTTGAATATTTCTAAGTAGGTTTTGACCGGCGTCGCAACATGTGGTCGAGCATTATCATGCAGGAGAATAATTTTGTCATGCCTGGAGTAGTAGTGGGCGCGTTTTTTCTTGAGTGCTCGGCTCAATCTCATCAATTGTGTTCAATAGAGAGCCCCAGTAATGGTCTCGTTCGTTTGAGCAACTCATAATACACGACATCAAGTTGATCCCACCAAATACACAACATGAGTTTTTTTTCATGAATTTGGGTGGTTATCGATGTTGAAGCATGGCCAGGTGGTCTCCATGATTTCCTCCTCTTTGGGTTATCGTAGTGGATCCATTTTTCATCACCAGTGACTATACAATGCAAAAACCCTTTCGTTTATGCCTGGCAAGCAGCATTTCACATGTGAAAATTCAATGTTTCTCGACTTCAATTCATATGGAACCCAATTCTCTTGCTTTTAAATCATTCCCAATGATTTCAAATGATATGAAATTGTTTGTTGAGTCACTCCTAATGTAAGTGCAAGTTCTTTTTGCGTTTGGCACGAATCTTCATCCAATAATGCTTCCAATTCCGCGACTTCGTACACTTTCGGCCTTCTGCTACGTTTTTTGTCTTCAACGTCAAATTCACCGTTCTTAAACTTTTGAAACCACTTACGACAACTTCTCTCACTTAAGGCAGCATCACCATATGCTTCTACAAGCAATCTATGAACTTCAGCTGCAGATTTCTTCAAATTAAAGGAGTCAAATCAAAAGTTCCCGCAAATGACGCTTATTCGGCTCAAAATTCGACATTTTCGTACAAAAAAAAATATATGATGCTGATACAAAATTGCTAATATTTCAAGGTTATGGTGTTGCCGGATGTCCAATTTTACGATATGTCGTTTTACATCAAATCAAATAATTTTAACTATAGTTTATTAGTGGCGCCGTCTTTTGCAAAAGGCGGAAACTTCTTTGTACTCCCAATATTTGCTTACAGAAGAAAATAGTTATTGCGATATAGAATTTTTGTTACTTGATGAGACTTTGTATTATAACTCTGTCGCTGCGCTACAGAATAACCAGATTTGATGTAAATATTTTTTGTTAACCCTCTCCGGACAGTTTTTAAAAAAGTATAGGCGCACAACCGATAAAATAACACATTGTATTCATATTGAGATTTTTTATTTCGTATCCAGTATACTGACAATTCAAGTGAATGGGTTAAGATGCTCTTATCATTCTTTAGACAGAAATAGCTTTTAAAACTTAAGTAAAAGGTGAAGTTATAAACTAAGACAATTACCTGTTTCTATTCAACTCGATCTACTTCTATCAAAACCGGCGAGAAATCCCTGTGATGTTAATAACGTTAGTACTCGATGAATTTTTGTTATGCGAAGACCGTGACGAGTACATTGTTGCAAGTTTCAATAGTGGATGACGTAACGCTGCTTATCGTATAGTATTGCTAGAAGTTTATTTTCGTGCTTGCCGAGCAGTTTATCGCGCGTCGGGCAGAAAGGCAGGTCAATCGTGCAGATGTTGTGGATACTCGAGATCGACTTCAAGAATGTAACCGGTGGGCGAATCCAGAGCGATTACGTTCACGTCAAAATTCGCAGCGTCTTTGACTCATCGAAATTCGATGTATGGCAATGATTCACACATTTTCCACCCGTATAAATTGTTAACGTCGTAGTACATCAAGTACAATGATAGTTTCGGTGAGTAGTACGCATGTAATTAGCCTGCGCGTATCTACCGAAACATTGATTGAGGTCACTGCGTATACCGCGTTCGATGAACATAATCATATCAATGTCAGTGAGCAAATCTTATGCGCGTATCTATCGAGACTTGTACTTAGAAACTTACTATACGAATCAATAAATCGTAATTTGAGATACAATTTCGAGATTCTTTTTCGGCGCTATCTTGAACATGTTTCGGAAACGAAATGAATTTTTCCTTCGTTAAAGGAAAGAGATCTACGTAATATGCTGTAGCGATTTCTTTAATTAAAATGCGCGTCGTAGCCATAAATTTGTGAAATACAATCGGAATATAAAACGAATTTTTATAATTTAAGTTACAATTTGAATGCGATGGACTGCGGTATCTACCAATGAGATGACAATGATCGCTTCGTTCGGCGCGAACGATTTCTTGCAGATGTGACAACGCGTTGCGCTAACCGGTGTATACGCTTAAATCCGCTGTTTGCTCATAGGTGGCATTAGTGAGCGTACAAAGCTACCCTAGGCACACAACACACTTTTTTTTATGTGTTTGACATCTGTCAATATTAACCAGTGCATATCATCAACAATTTCATACAACAACATACATTTTTTTCTTTCGTAATCATGTCTAGTTTTTTTATTAAAAAAAAACATATGCGGGAAGCTTTGCTTTTCTGTTTCAATTTGAAGAAATCGGCTGCCGAATTGCATCGAATGCTTGTGGAAGTCTATGGCGACAATGTTTTATCGGAAACAATGTGCAGAGATTGGTTTCGCCGATTCAATGACGACAATTTTGACCTGAGTGACAAGAAGCGTAAAAATCGGCCCAGGAAGGTTGAGGACTGTCAATTGCAGGCTCTTTTGGACGAGGACGATACCCAATCGCAAAAAATGCTTGACGAGCAATTGGGTGTTTCTTAAGCAGCCATTTCCATGCGGTTACATGCCATGGGGAATTCAAAAGATCGGAAAATGGGTGCCGCATGAACTGAACGGTAGACAAATGGAGCGACGCCAAAACACATGCCAAATTCTGCTTGCCAGACAAAAAAGAAAATCGTTCCTATCGGATTGTGACAGGCGATGAAAAGTGGATCTATTTTCAGAATCCTAAACACAAGAAATCTTGGATTAATCCCGCCCAACCATCAACATCTTTTTCAAGACCAAATCGCTTCGGACGGAAGACGATACTGTGCATTTGGTGGGATCAGGAGGGTGTCATCTACTACGAGCTGTTAAAACTGCTGGTGAAACTGCTGGTGAAACTGTTAATGCTCATCGCTACCACCAACAACTGATCAAATTGCACTGTGCTCTGCGTGAAAAAAGGCCGCATTATCGGAAAAGACATGACAAGCTGATTTTCCTCCACGACAACGCATCATCGCACACGCATCAACAATGGTCTCCAAAATTACTTGGAGACACTCAACTGGGAAGTATTATCCCATCCCTTACTTACCAGACCTGGCACCTTCTGACTATCATCTGTTTTCGGGCCACGTGCTCGCTGAGCGGCATTTTGATTCTTACGAAGACGTCCGAAAATAGCTTGATGAGTGGTTTGCCTCGAAAGATGAGGAATTTTTTTGGCGTGGTATACACAAATTGTCCGAAAGATGAGAAAAATGTATAGTTAGCGAGGGCAAGTACTTTGAATAAATTTGTTTTTGCTTTCTAGGAAAAAAAAATGTGTTTTTCTGACTAAAAAACAGCGGATTTAAGCTTATACATCTAAGTTTTTGTTGCATGAATCTTGTAGGTACAGAAGACATGCTTGTTCCTCTTGTTTCTTGTGAGCCGTAGAGGAAGGCTCTGAGTATCCATGTTGTGGGAGTTCTAACACGGGAGCTCCAAGAGAAATGCGGGGCGACGGGGATTTTTCGGAGGTGGGGGTATGACATCATGCGGAGTAGTAATAAGACGTTACAGATTTGAGGACTGCAGTCACGTACAAGACAACAAAAAAACATCACAAAAAAGACAATATTGTATTACGAACATTACAGAACATTACAGAACATTACAAAAAACTAATGGTTGTAAAAAGTGTCACAAAGTCTATTCGCCAATATATGCTCCAACGTTTTTCGGCCAAGATATGTAAGCGTAATGTAATTTTTCTAGAAACATTTATTAATTATTTCAAATAAATACGATCAAGTGTCATAATTAATCGATTGAATGCCAACATCTGGCTGCAATCGAAATCGTTAATATTGAAACGCAATGTCTCCCTTTCTTGATAAAAGAGCCTTAATCGTTTATTTTTTTTAGAAGGGGATATGATATTTGAACATGTTTTTGCAATATGTTTCAAGGTTAGTAGATGTGTAAATGTAAGTGAAACTCGATAGAATTGTATTTTCATAAATTTTTATGAAGGTAGAAGCATGTCTAAGATAAATACGTAAAGATTAGTTCTATCGCGATAGACATGATCGATATTTCGAGTGCCGACATCTGGCTGCTATTAAAAATCAGTAATTGTGTTTTTATACGTATATGAGATAAAAGGAATTAAAATACTTTAAATGGAACTCTAGAATTTTAAAATTCCTTCAGTTTCTGAGGATATAATTTTGAAGCATTTCTAAAAAAAAAATTTATTTTTTATGTATGTGTAAAAAAATTACATAATTATATAGATTAAAAATTTTTTTATTTATATTTCTTTTACATAATTTTTTCTGACGCACTAAAAACTACAGCTAACAGTTTGCAGTCAAGGAGTTGATTTTTATCAAAGTAATCGTTAGCACATATTACATTTGGTACATCTTTAGCGTTTGTTACAGTAAATGCAATATTCGAGAATCATGTAAACTTTGTATCGACTTTCTCGACGGTATCAACCAATTGATCGAATGCTAATTCAATTCATTTCTCTAAGTTGGATACAGTGGACATAAACAATATTCGTCATTCAGTTGATTCAATCATTATTAAACATACGTCGGATGATTCTAAGCATACAATTTTAGCATTTTCAATCATGACTGAATCGCACAGTTAGCGGTCCAACGCTAATAGAATTATTCTTGTAATGATTCCGAAGACAATTTTGAATGTTCCAATATTGTTCATAGAGTCCTTTTCATGTCTTTTCGACTTTTAGTATTAATTCGTTATTACGATTATTTCCTGTCGCAAGGACAGGACCACTCTACATAGTTCAGTGGGCCAAAAATTAAAACAATTTATAGAAATTTGTATCCCGTACGTGCCAATGCGTATTTCCTACCTATTATACGAACCGCACGATGCACCGACGCGCTATAAAAAATATAAAAGAAACATTAAATAATTGATTAAAAGTGATTAATTTAAAAAAGTGGAGAATTCTTAAACTTATCGCATCGTCATCAGATTCACAATACCGCTTTCGTTTCGACATGAGCCGCTTGTCGGTAATACATTAAATATGAAAATATCTCTAAAGTACAGTACGCGCATACATCTCACAAGCACATCCAATTGCACGTTGATAGTTGCATCCGAGGGTATTTTTATCGTTCTTTTGGCGTTTTTTTTTCTTCGCTGCTTATGCTGTCCACGTTTAGGGGCTGAGCTACAGTCCGTATTTGTATGGAGCGAGATACAGTCCGTATCCCTTCCATCGCGCGATCGTGACATTGCTTCTCGAGCTGATATCGCTCGGCTTTGCAATCGTTTACCTCTTCCGCCACGCTGGCCGTTCCGCCAATCAAGAACCTAAGCACGCCCAACATTGGCAGAAACGGTAATGCCGCCTGGTTTCGCCATCGGTAACATCCGTTTTTTCGTTGCCTTTTTCCTCATCATCTTTTTTTTCAGTTTCATGCCCATGTTAATCTTGGCCTTCATCAATGCCTAGATGGTAGTAGCGGCGGCTCTCTCGCTCAGAGTCGAATCTTTCGCGGTGACGCGACATAGCGCTTTATCGGCGAGCACCTTGTCCGCCGCGTGTCTATTGGTTAGAGCGTTGCTCCCAGAATACGTAATATCGTGTTCACGGCACGCCGCGTCCAGCGGATTTATGCCTGTGTCACATCTGGCTAATCGCTTCGTAAGCCGAGTACCCAGATCGCAAAACTGGTAGCCCAGGATATGAAACTCAAAAGAAAGCGTGTTTATCGTTCGATTCAGCATATTACCGCGCGATGCTGACATCCATTATCTTTATCTTCAATGCCGGATGTGCGTCTGCTGCCGCGACTGATTGCTCGTCGCGATGATAGATTCGAACCTCCAGATCCGCTTTTACATGTTCCGGAAGTTTCACACACGGTCGATATAGCCACCGTACATGCATAAGAGTACGATCTTTGGTATATATTGCAACTGCTCAACGTTTGAGTCCTGAATGTCGAAAGAATGAGATACACGCGAGATACATTTTATTATTGCGCGATTCACGGATTCGCACGCCTTCAAATAGGCAGACGAGCGCACAACCTATAGTGTGAGCATGTAACGTACGACAACCGCTGATGATACACGTTAGGAACTGCGACGCAAAACCGCGAATGATTGGAAGCTGCATGAAGAAACGCAAGCACGGCGAAATGTTGTCGAGTACTGTACGTGCAATTATTTGCGGCCCATCGAATTGTGATAAAACCAATGTTCTCATGATCTTGCTCGAGAGTCCGAACGGCATACATTCAAGAACGTTTATTCGAAATCGCTGCAATAGCTAAAGTATCAATATCTCGAAAATTTATTTACGTCTATCGATGAAATCGGCTACTTTACGTTCTCTAATAACAACGATGTCGTTCCATCGAGCGAGACGCGCCCAAATTTTATTTTTATCTTTGATGACATGGCATATGGCAAACAGGATACGATGAGAGAATATTTCTCGATGGATCGCCATACGAACGTCGACTGCTTCTTTTTCTATCAGACATAAGCGAGGATACTTAAACATCTAATATGCGACAACACGAATCTGTTAATCCTGTTCAAACAGGATGATATCAACTTGAAACACGTTTACAACGATTACGTGTAATACCGATATGTTGTACGATGATTGCACTTTGTATCGCGATTGTTGGCGACAAAAATATGGATTTCTAGTGACACGGATAGCGCGTTTAAAGACGAGAGATACAGAAAAGGATTTAATGAGTTCGTGATACCATAACGTGATCAGTTATCGATACTTCGCTAGAGATGAATATGGCTGATGTGTGCAAAAAAAAATCGCGAAGGAGATCGAGAAGATAAGCGAGTCGATCCACAAGGAACATGACGCTCTGAAGACCGATAGAATCGAGAAGGACATTGCGTTGGACATTTTAAGCCGATTATCAAACCGCTGCGACAGATTGTTCACACTGCGCGCGATAAAAAGAGAGTTGCGCTACAATGACGCAGTGTCTAAGAGGACTAAGCGCAAGAGGAAAGAGGAGTAACAGGAGGTGGAAGAAAAGGATAAGAAAGATAGCGTAACATTCGAACTTTCCGCGACTCTGCGTAAATTCGATGATCGATCGCACGATCGTATATAGCCGATAACATCCATATCGCTTACGAAGATCGTACAACCGATAGAGTCATTCAAGAACGTTCGAAACGATGGACGACTCGCTAGCGACGGAGGTGCAAAATCGGTTGCAAACATCGGAAGGCCGAGAGGCGTTGCGAGCCCGCTGGGTCAAAAGTACGTCGAGACTATTCTGCGGGGAGCGCAAAGAAAAGAGAGCGGTATAGATGACATGGTGTTTATTTACAAAAAGATGGACTGACGTTTGGCAATAAATCTTTCGATGTTGATGAAGACAACATAATTATCGATGGCGTACGAGACGCTGATACACGTGGCATTTACGAGTTGATTTTGAAGAGAATTCTTGACGACTCGACTCTCCACTATATGAAATACAATATGCACAAGTACAAGAATATGCAGCTGGCGACGAATGAGCACGAATACAAGTACCATTCGCAGGGTCGAGTATTGAACAACAGGGAATACAAGTACAAACACGTAATTGTGATGTCGACACCCAAGAAAGAGAAGAAATCTGGAAAGGGATTACTTCACGCAATAACGCACGAACGACAGCGCGATTGACTACGTGCACTGGGATGATCTCGACGAGCTAGTGGATCGTCTACAATTGCTCGACGCTCTGCACCGAGCGAGCAACAACGAGATGCTGTCGATCATCGAGGAACTTCGCGAAGCCTGTCTCATGTTAAATTAAATTGCGTATCCATGAAATGAGTCAGTCGAGTTGTGTCATTGAGATAAAAATTTTCTTTGTTTCCTATATTGTGCGTATTACCCGCCGAATGAAAAGAGAGAAAAAATTAGCTCAAGAGACATCAGTAGGCTAACTATAGGGATTCCAACCTATGGATACAGCAGACAGGCTCTAGTGTCGCGTAGGTAGGGAGGGCGAAGTCACAGATCTGGATTTGAGGGAGGGAGAAGCGCGTCATCGGAGTTCATGTTAGAGAGGATTTGCTTTTTCTCTCTTTCACCGTTGCATTCTCTCTTTAAACTATTGTTCTCTGCTTTTCTAAACTATTGTTCTCTCTTTCCTATTCATTCTAGGATGCAGTTCTCTCTCTTCCACTCATTGCAGTTCTATATTTATTATTTGCGCTATCTTTTCTTTTCTTCTGCGGCATACGATTTTATTAAATAAATATGATATTTATGATTTTTAATAATATGACTTAGAAACTAATTATGATAATATCTTTATGAATTTTAATAATATAACCTAGTAACACGAATTATAATAATATTCTTTTTTTATTAATATAATACAAATAGCCAAGCGCGCTTTCTTATTGATTATTAATTCAATACTACTACGAAAATATGAAGAAGAAGTGGCAAAGATACTAAGGATAAAAATAATTTTAGAAGAAAAAGATATATATTTTAACGTACATTTATTTATCATGTAATGTAGTATGTACAATATAATCTAAATCATAGACTATTAGTTTATATTCTATAATAGAATTTTTATCATAAATATTGTACAAAGTATTTGCAACATCGCTTTTATTAGTAATACAATTTTGTCTTAAAAATGACACAAAATATTCGAATTTCTTATTAACATCTTGCGTATATTGACTCAGTTCATAGAATATGTTCAATAATAATGTTCAACAGATTGCTTAAGTTCAAATAAGAAAAGTTGTTGATTTCATGTACAAACATGTGCCATTTAATGTTAACTTCGTATCATATATTTTAACAAGTTTCACATTTAGATCTTGGGACTGTTGACTGCATTCGATATCTGCCTCTCGATGAATGTCTTCCATGAGGTATGAACATACCATTGTCTCGATTATCACCAATCGCAATTAGCATATAAGATATAGATCCCGCAACGATCCCAATATCTAGAAATTTGTACGCTGTTGATGTCAATGCATATTTCTTCATCAAGATTCATCGAGGTATATAGCGAAGGCATGAAAATGTACTAGACGATATTTGAGAATATTCGCTTTGAAAAAAAAGAAAACATGTAAATAGATCTTACAAAAACATAATCTTACATAACGTATAATACGTATAATACGTATAATACGTATAAGCAAAATATTTTATAAAATTAAATGAATTTACTGTCTCTTGCACGCCTCATCCTGTTGAATTGGAACTTAATAGGGCTTGAGATATTTTATTTTCTTGAAGAACTTATAATTAACAATAGCTATCTGAACTCTATTGAAGCTCTCTGACTGAATGATAACGTTGCCCGGAGCTCTTCTTTCAAGTAGTGTTTCCTTTCACATTTTTTTACACCCTAAAAGGGAAAGAATTTTTTTTTATATACATTATACTTTGAAGAACAGTTGCGACGTGGTCGAAGGATATCAATTGGCACACATCATAAGAATGCACTCTAATAATATCGAATGTCTTTTATCTAAAGTCTGTCTCCTATCCTCTTTTTGAAAATGAATTTCGGGAAAAGAAATCAAAATATATTTAAAAAGAAATCTTATATTTTATAAACTCATATTTTTGAAACTTGATACATTTCTTTCAGGCATTACGATCATCAGTATATTTTAAACTCATTTTGTAATGCACAATTCTAACATGTTTTCCACATCGTACAGTATTAATAATATCCAGATTACGTAAGGAATCTATATCTTCATAATCAGCATCCAAGATCTCAATGATCAAGTCATCACTATTGAGTATATCAGCCAGCTATTCGCGTTTTTTAAATTCTTTAATGTATACAAGAGCCTTATTGTCATCATTCTCTTCCAAACTAATTACAGCCATTGCAATCAGGCGTTTCCACCATGTTGGAATCATCCTGTCTTCCTATTGCAATTCATAGTGACAAGCACTCAGCCAGGAAACGCAGTCCTTTTCAGATTTTGTCAAAAAATTCCATGGCATGAGACATGTAAAAATGTTATGAGAGAATGGCTTCATTTCTCAACATCACTTATTTCACGATAAATTTCCTTCTAATGATAAATCCTTGTATAATACAAACAATCAAATGAGGCATGCATTAAAAAAGCGTGTTTTTCTTATGTCATTGTGTTTAACGATATTTCAAAGAGATTTTAAATCAGTTCCAAAGGTGACATATATTTCTTTGTTATTGAATATTGTCGCGTTTACTGAATGTAAATAGATAAAAAATGAAGATTTACAATATTGTTACATTAAAGATTCTTTAAATTAATGCTTTATAAATATGTAAGCTATAATATCGTGAGGCTTGAATAACAACTGCGAGTAAAGTATTCTTAGAAAAACCAATATATTCTCCAATCGCCTTTCAACATGACTGCCCATTTAAGCGTCCAGCCCATGCGCCCTCTAAACCCAGATAGCGTCTTCCAAAAAGGAGGGAAACTTGTGTTTGAAACTAAACAGAATCTTAACGATCTTACAATCTTCCTAAGTTTACAGAAATAAAATTTGAACAAGAAATTCTTAAAAAGTGTTAACTTAAATTGGATCTTAAATTTCTTTTCTCTTTTTTTTTTAGGTACACATAAGTTATTCCTATTAACTTGGAATATAACGTTCTTTCTTGCGCGATCTGCTGCTCCTGATATTTCCTGCTGTGGATGTCGGTATTCGATTAATATCTTTGCTAGTAGCTATAACTGTATTGTTGCCGTTACTAGAAGTACTGGATGATTTATTGGTGCTATTCTGCTTAAGCTTTTCAACATTATTTTGAATGTTAGGAGAGGCAAGAACTTTTTTATCTTTGTAACTTATTATTATAGAGATTCAATCATCAGTACTTAAATCTAAATTACACGGGTTGGGAATGCAATCTTCATTGTGAGCAGCAGCGATCAACTGATCGAAATGTCTTTTCCAAATCTCCTCGGTTTTGAGTTTTACTAAGTACTTGCGGGAGCCTAATACTTCCGCAATTATAGCAGGGGCCCATACCTTTTTATTTAGCATTCAATAGTCACGAGCCATAACAAGATTTCTTTTATCAAAGACTATAACATGAGTTCCCTTGTAGTGTTCTTGTTGCTCTTCAATTTGTTTCTTCTTAACTCTTGTTTTTATCAGATCTAATAAGGTTCTGACATTGCGATTAAACATTAGCCGGGAGGTTTTTCCAGTTACACAATGAAGTATATTGTAGTTCTATAAGCGAACAAGAATCTATTGAGAAGAGTTCTAATGGACGCCGATTTGTTCTTGGGATCCTTCAACACGTTGGCTAAAGTCGTTTTTAATATTTTCACAAAAATTCTCAGCTGCATCATTAATTGACGGGTGAAATGCTGGTGACGTACTATGTTTGATTTTGTTTTTCCAACAAAATGCTTTGCAAAATGTAAATTCTTTAGATGTAAATTGCGCACCATTGTCGGTGACAATTTGAGAAGGAAGTCCAAAGCAAGCAAATATTTCCCTAAGTGCTTCGATTGTAGATTGACTCTTATTCCAATTGCATAGCATCAGTGTTCTTCATTGTGAAAATTCCGATCAATTGGAATAAGAGTCAATGCATATAAAAAACATGTGATCCTTAAACGGTTCAACAAAGAGATATATTCTTTCGAATGGTTTTTTCGTTTGAAGCCATTTTATTATCGAAACTTTCTCAGGTTCAGCTCTGAACAACATACATATTTCACAACTCTTGAGTAGGTTCACTAAATTTTGATCCATATTCGGATACCAGAAATAGAATCTCGTTAGTTGTTTAAGTTGATGCCAAAATGGCTTTCATGAAATTGCTTCAATAATTGATATAATAATTGATATAATTTTTTTAGGAAGTGACTCTATATCCTCACATCAATGTACCTTGATCTACATTAAATTCGTTTCTGCGAGTATAGAAGGATTTAAAATCTTTCTCCACCTGCGATGGCCATGAATCATTGACATAAGTCATCACACGACTTAAATGGAGATTACTTCGGGCTTTGCTTTACGAATTTGTAGACAGTCCATGGGAAATCCGCCCTCCATAAAATGCAAGTATTCAATATCGGAATTTTTTCTTCCACCTCCGAGGAAGATATGAGTAAACATGACAATCAGCTCCTCCATTTTCGTTATTTTTTACATATCGCATTTCGTAATTGAAATCAAACAAGAATATGGGGTCCATTCGTTAAAGTCGATCTGCGGCCATGACTGAAATGCATTTTTTTTCGCCGAATAAAGCAGTAGTTTGTGATCCAAAGCTAGAATGAAACGTCGTCCCATAAGGTATTGACTAAATTTCTTCATGCCCCAATAAATGGTTAATGCTTCCTTATGAATCACAGAATATCCTTTTTCTGCTTTGAATAAAACTCTTGAAGCAAACGGCCTTTCGGCTCCATCCGGATAAATGTTCAACAATTCCATGTTGCGAAGCATCTGTTGCTAACTTTACTGGAATAGCTGGATCATAATAAGCTAGTACGACATCCGATTTTAACTTGGTTTTCCTGAAACTCTCTTCACAGTTACGATTGGAAAATCATGTTTTTCTTCAATAATTGATATAGGAGTTCTAAAATTTCCGATAAATTGGGAATTAATCGTCCATAATAGTTCATCAGGCCTATAAAGATCCGTACCTGCGTAATATCACTTGGTCTAGATACTTCTTCAATAGCTTGAACCTTGCTTTGATGTGTAATCCTTTAGCATCGATAACATGACCGAGAAAATACAGATTGTCTAAAATCTCTAAAAAATTCACATTTATCCATATTTAATTTAAATCCAGCTTCTTTGAGTCGAGTTTGCTTTCAAATTGGATAAATGCTTCTTTTTCCAGTGATAAAAATATCATCAATACATACAGCTACTCCTTTGAGGTTCCGTAATTTTCCGCTTTCATTTGAAATATGGTACTCGCAGGTTTGTATCAAAGGATAAGCGATTTACAAGGAATATATATTCTTATGAGTGCTCTAAATTAACAACTCATGCATACTTTGATCTAGTAACAATTGATTGAATGCATTCTTGAAATCTAACTTAGTAAATTTTTGTCCTCCTTGAACAGCAATAAAAATTTCTTCTATCTTGTACAGTAGGTGTCTTCTAGATGTAAATTAACTGTTAGGCTACAATTAGCGCATAAACGCAGTGTTTTATTGATTCTCAATACTTAACTAAAGGTATGCCCCAACGTGAGCTTTCCACTTTAGTAATGACTCTCTGTTTTTCTAATTTAATGAGTTCTGAATCAACTAAATCACGAAATGCAAAAGGGATTGGTCTTGATTTACAAAAAATAAGAAATGCATTGTCTTTAATTGAATTTTTTCATGTACTTGTACGTACCAATGTTAGGTTCGAAAACATTGTTTTGCAAACTCTGTTAATAATGATTGCAAACTCAATATATTTTCAATATTTTTGTCGCATTTAAAATTTATAACTGATGACTTGAAAACTTTTAAACATTTTAAAAGCTACATCAAATCGCGACCTAATAATGGTTTACATTCGTTTTTTACAATAATCTCGCAGATTGAAGCGTTTATCTAAATTTACCGTTACAAAAATTTCACTAACTGGAGTGACAATACTACCATTATACAGCTTTAATTTAATATTTAATGATTGGAATGGAATTTCTTTAAATGTATTTCGATAAATGTTATAGGACAATACAGATAGGATGACATAAGCACTCGAACACCTCCATCACGATGGGTTTACCGTTGATTTTTATGATAGCTTTCAATAATTCAATCACTGACTGGCTGTTATTTAAATTGAACTGTTATTTTCGAAGCTTCTGACTTTTCTGCTAGATCCGATAAATAATAATTCGTGGAAGCCTCTCCTTTTTTGCAACTTTTAGATATATGGCCCATTTCGATACGTTTGTACTTTTTATATGCAATTAGAAAAATTATGATTAGTATTACCATGCAAAACATTTGAATTGACTTGCGGAAGAAGTTTCCTTTTGGTTTGGTTTTTGTAGATGCAATTGTGATCATCTTTTTGTGTTTATTTTGGAATTTTTGTTTGGCATTCAGTTTGTGAATGGAAGCAGTCATCTCACTTAAAGCCGTTTCCTTTTTTAATGCTTTAATTCCAATAATTCTTGAATTGATTGTTTTTGTTTCCGCTTCTTCACATAATCTGTCTAAAATTTTTCCGGACGATAATCCACTAACAAAGCGATCACGTAACATGTTGTTTAAATCGTTGCCAAAGTTGCAAAAAGAAGTTAAGCTCTTGAGACGTAATATTTAGCAATGGGTTCATCCTGCATCTTTGTTGCATCTTGTAAAATTTTATGCATTTTCGCCAAACTGACGTTCTTGGTGAAAATTGGGTATCTAGTAAATTGCATAATTCGTTAAACATCTTCAACTCTGGTAATATTGGATTGCATAAATCATTTAGTGTGCGATAGACTCATTTAGAAATTGTGAGTAAAACGGCCATTCGCCTGTTGTCTTATACATTTGCTACAAAGTATCATACTATCGATCGCGTTATCTACGATATAGTCATCACCATCCTCATAAATTTCCAGTCGACCCACGAAAGACTACCGGTTGTTGTTGGTGTCATGATATTGTGCGGGAAAAATATTAAATAACCACAAAACTACTTTCCTACCCTAGAAATGATTGCGCCCACGAAACTCCAATACGATGGCCGTAAAAGATAATAAAAAGAAAGACCGAAAAACATAATTACCGATTATGTCTCATCGCCAATTGTAATATCGTGGGATTTGAATAACTGTGAAAGTACTCTCAGAAAAACCAGTACATTCTCCAAGCGCGTTTCAACATGACTGCTCGTTTGGGTGTCCAGCGCGCGTGGCACGCCTTCTAATCAGAGAGCGCCTTCCAAGAAAGAGGGAAATTTATGTTTGAAACTAAAAAGAATCTTAACGATCTTACATAAGTTGAAATTTTTTATTGAATGCAAAAACGGTTATATCATGTCATCTTGCGATCTGAGTTTTTTTCACTTAATCCGAAGAATTTATTACGTCTATATTTTAATTTCAATAAATTTCACATTAAACATATTACAGATATGATGCATCTTCAAATCATAATAAAAAAAATGTAATTCTAAATGTATGAGTAAGTAAAATGCTAAAACGAATATGTTTCAATGTTTCCATGCAAACGTTCGCTGCCGAAATCTAAGATATCTTGAAGAATTCTATACTCATGTAAATTTAATATTAAAAACGTTATGAAACGTTCTTTTTAAAGATATAACATTGTTGGTCGACCTAAATTTGTTAAAAAATTGTTAAAATATAAATACATTTCTTCGAACGCTCTTGCACGATCTATGTTCACTGCTATAATACCAAAAATCATTGTTTAATAACAACAATCATTTATTATAATAGAATTATAATAGAATTAAAATTAAAAGCTTGCTGCAATGTATAGTTCTGTCTTAATATTGCAATTAATAACAAACTTTGTACAGATACAATGGTAAATTCATGAAATTAGCTGTACAGTTTTTAAATTTATTTCATATAATTATTACGTTATTAATTTAATTCTTTTTTCTTATACATTTATCTTATAATTTTTAATAAAGTTAAAATTATAGGAAGGGTTACGAGCTAGAGATACATACAAAACAAGAAAAAATAAATTATAGAAATATAAATATTATAATACAAACGTTTCGACACCTATCGGGTTATTTTCAGTGTTAACAAATTCTTATAAATCTGTCGCTTAATATATGTAAATACATGTTAAAATCTGAAATGCTCGCCAAATGCAGTCCTTTAGTTCTTCTTAAAAATGCGGACCCTACGAATAGTAAATAGTTTTTCTTTCTGTTCTTGTAAAAATTATCCTGTTGTTATCATGTTATGCTAAGACAAAATTCTCATTGTCGTCTTATACTGAAAGCATTCACAGCAAAGTAAAAGTAACCATAAGAAGATCTATAAAGAGACCGCAATAAGTAATCATAACAATTCAAGTTTACAAAATTATATAACTGTGTAATGAAATTAGCAATATATTGTATAAAAACCTTTTTATGTGTACACTTTCAATGAAAGAAGAAAAAAATCTTATCTCGAATAATAGTTCTTTGGAAATGGTTGTTATCAAACACAATAATTCTTGAAACGGATTCTCAAGCCATTTGATTGAGAATGTACACATTTCTGCAAATGAATTTGGAGACGCAGCATTCCTTGATTTATTAAACAATAAATAATTTTTAAATTTAAACAAGATTAATATTCTCTTAGAAGTACAGTATTTATTATAGTTAGGTGAGGGCTTTGGTTTTCCAATTGACAGAAAGAATATTGATAGACTTTGATTGAGTTTATAAAGCATATTGAAAACAGTATTAATGGTCGTCCTAGTATTGTTATTAACCTTTTTAGGGATAACTCAATCTCAATTCTTGACAAGTTTTATAAAGAATATTCTAGAATGGACTCTAATGATAAATTATTGTCCTATTGGTTGAAATTTATCAGAGAATTTGTTAAGAGTCATCTGGAAATTTTAATTACCGTAGCCGACAAAGAAAATATTACGGTTATTTTGGATAAAGATGATTACAAAAATGGAAAACATGCTTTCTGATACTGCCATATATGAGAGAATTGTTGAAGATCCAATAAAGAAAGCGATTTACGAAGTTTACTTATCAGAAGGGCAAAGGTATATCGCCTATCGAAAATTGTTAACAACCGATGGCAACACACCTAGAGCACTTTGACAAAGATCCCACTGGGATATCCATTTAGAATAATTGTATCATCCATAAATAGTCCTTTATTAATATAATGTAAATATAATTTATTATTATATTTACATTATATTCATTATTATATTTACATTATATTTACATTATATTTAAGTTTTTAATGATACTATACTAGAAGCTCCTAGTCATATAAGAAATTGTTGATCTTGTTAATAAATTGAAGAACGTTAATATTGAACCTAATTATATTTTGGTTTTTCTTATGGTTTCTCTGTTTACTAATGTTCCTATAGAGTTGGCATCTGATAGTGTCATCAAGAGATGGGATTTTATATCGAGAAAAACTAAAATATCATTAGATGAATTTTTGATAGCTTTTCGTATAGTTTTGAATTCCATTTTTTAAATTTTTAATAGCACACTTTATAAACAAATTTTCGGGACTCTCATGGGGTTACCTTTGTCTGTTGTTACTGATATTATGCAGGATCTGGAAGAAATTGCGATTGGAAGGTTGCCCTATCAGTTGTTACTTTATTTTCGATATGTGAATAACATTATTTTGACTGCTTCATCTAAGAATGTAGATGATATCTTGAGAATATTTAATTCTTTAAATATTAGACTGCAATTCACTGTGAAAGTTGGTAGACGATAGAATAGTTTTTTAGACACGCTACTAATTGTTGAGGATGAGAAACTTGTTTTTGACGAATACTGAAAAGCTACTTTCTCCAGCAGATTCCTTAATTTTAATTCACACCATCCTGTTTGTCACAAGATAGGCGTTATCTATGGATTCGTAGACAGAATTGTTCGCTTGTGCCATCCTTCCAAAAAACAATTTAATTAACGCCATTTAACGCAATATTTTTTAAATAATGGATATCATTACAATTTATTTTTTCCACGATCCACAAAAGAATTAAATTTTATATTCATAATAAGATTACTATTACTAATATCAATAAAGATAAATTTTTTGCCGTTCCATACGTCAAAGCCATTTCTGAAAAATTTTCACCGCTTGCAAATATATTCAATTGCAAACTAGCTTATACGATTTCGAATACTTTGAAAAATTTAATAAAAAAGGGTAAAGATAGGCTGGAATCTTTATACAATCAAAATGTTGTCTACAAGATTTCATATGGTGACTATGATGTTAGTTATGTAGGCCAAACTAAGAGGCAGCTGAAGACGCGACTACATGACCGACGTTAACAAAATAACTATATCGATTATCTCTAATCACCGTATAAAGGAGGGTTATAAATTTAAATGGGACAACATAAAAATTTTGGATATAGGACCTTCCTATAATAAGAGGTTAATTTCGGAAATAGTATATATTAATAGGCAAAAACATGGAATTAATAAACAAAATGATACGGGTTCATTGCCGGAATTATATTCTAACATCATACAGGCTCTTTCCCCTCTTAGTTGTTTATTCTTACTCCCCTTCCTGTTCTATTATTCTCCTTTTATTGTTGCGGTACATTGTTTAATTATATTTTCTTGATTGAGACGCTACATAGTCTTTGCACATCTTTCTTCTGATTTGCTCAATTATAAGACGGGAATCCATAAGCGATTATTATTTTTTCTTCTTTCACTGAAAGTTAAAGTGTTCACATAAGAAGGTTTTTATACAATATATTGCTAATTTTATTGCACAGTTACATAATTTTGTGAACTTGAATTGTTACTTCTTGCGGTCTCTTTAAAGATCTTCTTATGATCACTCTTACTTTGCTGTGAATGCTTTCAATATAAGATGACAATGAGAATTTTGTCTTGGGATAACATGATACAACAAGATAATTTTTACAAGAATAATTTTTACAAGAAAGAAAAAATGACCTTACTATTTGTCGCATTTTTAAGAAGAATTAAAAGACTATATTGTTGGCGAGCATTTCAGATTTTAACACGTATTTATATATTTTTTGGATACATTAAGCAATAGATTTATAAGAATTTATTAACATTGAAAATGATCCGATAAGTGTCGAAACGTTTATATTGTAATATTAATATTTTTATAATTTATTTTTCCTTATTTTGTAACTTTGGCTCGTTGCTCTTCTTATAATTTTAACTTTAATATTATAAGATAAATATATAATAAAAAGAAACTAAATTAATAACATATAATTATATGAAATAAATTTAAAAACTATATAGCTAATATCACGAATTTATCATTGTATCTATAAAAAGTTTGTTATTGATCTCAATAATAAGACAGAACTATACTTTGCAGCAATTTAATTTTAATTCTATTATAATAATAAATGATTGTTGTTATTAAACAATGATTTGGTATTATAGCAGTGAACATAGATCGTGCAAGAGCGTTCGAAGAAATGTATTTATTTTTTAGGTTGACCAACAATGTTTATCTCTCTCTATATCTTTAAAAAAAATTCTTAACGTTTTTAATATTAAATTTACACGAGTATAGAATTCTTCAAGATATCTTAGATTTCGGCAGCGAACGTTTGCACGGAAACATTGAAACATATTATTCGTTTTAGCATTTTATACTTATTCATACATTTAGAATTACATTTTTTTTATTATGATTTGAAGATGCATCATATCTGTAATATATTTAATGTGAAATTTATTAAAGTTAAAATATAGGTAGACGTAACAAATTCTTCGGATTAAGTGAAAGAAACTCAGATCGCATTGAGAGATGGCATGATATAACCGTACATTCAATAATAAAAAATTTAATAACTTACATTAAGCTTACATAGCTTACATAATTTATAAAGAATTAATTTAAAGAATCTTTAATATATCAAGTTTAAAAAATAAAATATAAGATTTCTTTTTAAATATGTTTTGATTTCTTTTTCCGAAATTCATTTTTGAAAAGAGAATAGGAGACAAAATTTATTATTGTTGGCGCCGATCCCTTAGATAAAAGAGATTCGATATCGTTAGAGTGCATTTTTTGGTATAATGTGTTATAATTTGGTATCCTTTGACCAAGTCGCAACTATTCTTCAAAATATAATGTATATAAAAAAAAAAATCTTCATTTTAGAGTGTTTAAAAAAATGTGGAAGGGAATACTATTTAAAAGAAGAGCTCCCGGCAACGTTACTGAATCAATCATTTAGAGAACTTCAACAGAGTTCAAACAGCTATTGCTAATTATAAGTTCTCCGAAAAAATAAAATATTTCAAGCCATGAATTATTAAGTTCCAATTCAACAGGATGAGGCGTGCAAGAGGCAGTAAGTTCATTTAATTTTATAAAATATTTTGTTTATACGTATTGTACGTTATGTATTTTTGTAAGAGCTATTTATGCATGTCCTCTTTTTTTTCAAAGCGCATATTCTCAAATATAGTTTAATACACCTTTGAATCTCACTACATGCATCTTGATGAAGAAATATTGACATCAACAGCGTACAAATTTCTGAACATTGGGATCGTTGTAGGATCTATATTTTATGTACTACTTGTGATTCGTAATAATCGAGACAACTGCATGTTCATACCTTATGCTACGTGGAAAACATTCATCGAGAGGCGTGCAGAATCGGTTAATGCAATCAACAATCCTATTATCATCACCGATTCAAGATCTAATTGTGGAACTTGTTAAAATATATGGTACGAATAACGTGAAAGAATAACATTAAATGGCACATGTTTGTATATGAAATCAACTGGGCTTTTCTTATTTGAACTTAATCTGTTGAACATATATTCTATGAACTGAGTCAATATATATACGCACAGTGTCAATAAGAAATTCGAATATTTTGTGTCATTTTTAAGACAAAATTGTATTACTAATAAAAGCGATGCTGCAAACACTTTGTACAAAATTTATGATAAAAATTCTATTATAGAATGTAAACTAATAGTCTATGATTTAGATTATATTTAGATTGTACATACTACATTACATAAATGTATGTTAAAAATATATCTTTTTCTTCTAAAATTATTTTATTCTTAGTATCTTTGCCATTTCTTCTTCATATCGTAGTAGTATTGAATTAGTAATCAATAAGAAAGCGTAATAATATTGAATTAGTAATCAATAAGAAAGCATGCTTAGCCATTTGTATTACATTAATAAAAAAAGAGTATTATTATAATTCATGTTACTAAGTTATATTATTAAAATTCATAAAAATATTATTATAATTAGTTTCTAAGTCATATCATTAAAAATCATAAATACGTATATTTATTTAAATCGTGCGCAAAAGAAGAAAAGAAAAGAAAGCAAATAATAAGTATGATTACAATGGATGGAAGAGAGATAACTGCATCCTACAATGGATAGGAGAGAGAAAACAATAGTTTAAAGAGAGAAAGCAAAGGGAGAAGAAAGAGAGAAGGAGAAAATCCCCTCTTCCTCTCATACGGACTCCGATGACGCGCTTCTCCCTTCCTCAAACTCAGCATTTGTGACACTTCGTGATGTTTATAGGATATGGAAAAAGAGCGTAATGGGTTTAGCAAAGAGAGAACAGAGTATGCTGATACAGAATATAATTTTATGTGAAAAAATCTCTGGTACAAAAAGACAAAACCAAGAAGCAGCAGCGCAACGCAACTAAAAAAAGAGTTTCAACTGTCGATAATCGATATATATGTTTTAATATCGAATTTATTATTTCTAACACTCCTACTTAAATTCAATTCCTATAAATATTATCAATCTTTAAATTTGAGACCTAACTTGATTGCACAATAGTAATGCTTATTTTTTGCGACGGGCTTAATTAGAAAATCAGCGACATATTAAGTGTGGGAAAAAGTTCATGGCGTTTTTCCCATTAGATGGCATTAAAAAAACGCCACGAATCCACCTAATATGTTTAGTTTTAATGTAATTCAAAACTATACCCTTAAATACTTGTTCACAAACAAAATGATATCGAATGTCTATTTACTTCTGGCGCGATAACAGTCATTAATTGATAAATCAATTGCGCTCTTGTTATCGCTATATATCCTTGCTTCGCTACATGTATTAGGATTCAATTCTTCATGAAGACTTCTAAGCCATAATGCCTCCTGCACTGCTGCGCTCAACGACATATACTCGGCTTCATTCGTTGAAAGAGCCACGTGTTGTCTTTTGGTATTCCATGATACCAGATTATCAAATGCCTGGAAGATAGTAACTGATCTTCGATCATCCGAATCATTTCCCCAATCAGAATCCATTAATTTCATAGTTCTTTGATCTTTGAAAGATTAGCTTTTGGTTTCCTGCAAACAACGGAAGATTTTCTTTTGTTCTAGTAAAAGTTCCTCTGTCACGGATTATTGTTGTATCGACTGCAAGCATTAAACGCATAATGTCCGGACATTTGAGCTGCATATAAAAGATTCTTCTTATGGCTTCTTGATAGAGAATTCGATCCATATCTGTCTTTTTTTTCATAGATTCAATCTTTGACAATTTCACGTTGAGATCTAGGGTGTATTACTTGAATTGCAATCAAACATATTGAATTTCTTTAAAATCTTATTGATATATTCTTTTTAATCCACTATCTATCTTTTATCTTGCCTTTGCTCAATACGCATGCATTTATCGCGCTTCTCCCAGATTCTTCGTCTTGTATCTGGTCATTAATTCTTTCTTAATTTGATTTCTTCTCTAAACATTGTTCCAAAAAATAAGGATATCGTCGACGTAGATTGCCACTACGACAATATTTGTAGCAGATATATCGTAGTAAATACACAGATTTGCTTTTTAATCCAATGTTCTTGAGGCTTTCATTTAACTTCTCGTTCGAAATGCGACTGGCTTGTTTTAATCCGTACAAGGATTTTCTTAGATGACAAACTCGTTGATCCTGCTGGAATCTTTCTGGTTGCAACATATAAATCTCGTGTTTCAATTCTCCTTGGATGCTGTGAAAATCCATCTGATTTATACATAAATTCAAGTTAACTGCCGTTGCCAGAAGATATCTGATCGAATCATAACGAACGATTGGAGAGTATGTCTCGTCAAAATCCTTTTTTGAGCACATCCTTTAACTACGAGACGTGCTTTGTAGATTTCACTTGTACTGTCTCTCTTTTTCTTAAAAATTAATTTACATTATTCATTTAAATAGTTTTCTGTCTGAGGGAAAATTCGTCAAATCCTATGTTCGATTCTCCAGTAGAGCATAGTATTCACATTGCATTGTTTCCTTCCAGCATTTCGCATTTGCTCTGCTGAAAGCCTCTTTCACTGTTTCAGGATCATCCAATGTTTCGAGATCATCCAATTTTATAAAATAAACAAAATCTTTATGATGATTAAGTTTTGGTATCCTTGATCGACGAGGTGCTGGTACAGATATGTTAGCTTCATCTTCTGTGGATCGTCATTATCGCTGCTGTGTCTTCGGAATAAAGATATTCTTGCGCACTATCAAAATCTTCTGTATATTTATCATTTGTAACCTCTTCTTCCTCAGAACTATCTCTTTAGTTGTTTTTCGAAACTCCCACTGAACCAAAATCGATCAGGAATTGATTGAAGTTTTTTTATTCTTTCATCTTTTGTGAGTTTATGCTTTGGTCTTACATAAATATGACATCTCGACTGATTATTATGTCTCTAGTTGTCTTATTAAATAGTCTATATCATTTGGTGACGTCGCAATATCCAACCATGACGCATTCTATTGATTTAGGATCCAGTTTTTGACGTTTTTGCATTGGAACATGTATCATTGTTTTTGAATCAAAAATTCGCAAACATTCTAAATTCGGTTTGCATTTGGTCCAAATTTCTTCTGGCGTCTGATTCTTTAAACCTCGAGATGGCGAGCGATTGATGATATATGCAGCTGTATTAATTGCCTCGAACTGACTAGAGCCCAATCTACTTTATCAAACAACATGCAACGTGCCTTTTCAACCAAGATATGATTCATTCTCTCTGCCATTTTGTTCTGGTGTTCTATAAGATGTTGATTTCTGATGGATTATACCTACTTCATTTAAAATTTCAATTTCAAAAGCTCCATTTACATAATGCCGTTGTCAATCCTGAGTGCTTTGATTTTTTTTATGTTGATTTTCAACGAGATTCTTAAATAATTTAAAATGATTTAAAATTTCATCTTTACTTTTAAGTATATAGATGTTAACTTTCCGCGAAAAATCATCAATAAAAGTTAGGAAGTATTTAGCACCTCCGACGGACTTTACTTGTAATGGCCCACATAAATCTGAATTCTAGAATTTCTTTAGCTCTATTTCTAATATATTTAAAAGATAGTTTCGTCTGCTTATCCTTGATGCAGATTTCACAGCGTCTAAAGTTTACTTAGATTTATTCCAGAAATCATATCTTTAATCAGCCTTTGAAGACTTCCTTCACCGACCGAGTCTGCGATGCCATAAATTGTTGTCCTTCTCTGATTTGATTAAGCATCCTTGCTTCCAGGACGATTCAGTTTGTATTTATTTCCAATGACGGCTGCAGTAGCGATCACTTAATTATGACTATTGAATTTTTACATCCGTCTAAATCAAAGATCATCTTGTTTCCTCGTTTTGTCATTTCGTTCACTGACAAAAGAATCGTGACTAAATCTGGAAGGTATAAAATATCCTTAATTCTGACAATGACAACTGACACGTTTATTGAGACATTTAAATGCACATCGCCTTGACTTTTAACTGGAGTTCAACTGGAACTGTTTTATCTGCTATTATGACATCTTAATTTTTTGATTTATTGACATCCACCAATCCAATTTAGTGCTCCGGAATCAATATTCATTTGTGTCTGTCTCACCAAGTAACAATGTATTGCACAACAGAGTGGATTTGGATGAATCATTTTTTTCCTTTGCAGACTTCTTTTTGTCAATATTTTGTTTATTAGTTTTCTTACTGCGATAATCCTTAGCAAAATGTCTATGTTTGTTATACTCAAAGCATCTGAGACCCTTTTGCTGTTATGATGTATACTTGGCGAAGATTTACTACATGTAAGTGCTGACTTCGTTTTGTCCGGAATATTTTTTACATCCTTACAACAATTTAGTTTTAATTGAATCCGCGGTAATCGGCATACCTGAATTCTCGAGTCCTCCTAGCATCATGGGCTTGTAGCTTTCCGGAAATTCTGCTAACATCAACACGCTGATCCATTCATCATTGATTTTTATACTAATTCCTTTGAATTTGTGCGTGGTGCCAATTATACAATTAACATAATCTTCAACTGATTCACTCTAGTTTTGTAGTGATGAGGTTACGAAGCCCTACTTCGACCAGGACTCTTCTATTGAGTTCTGAATCTTGAAATGCCTTTTCCAAATTTCTCCATGTATCTTGTCCAATTGTAATAGATTGAATGTGCACATAATTGATTGGATCTAACAGAGCGATCTTGCTTGAGTGTTTTTTATGCAATCATTATTATTTCCTGTGATACATGTCCAGAGACCCTCAAATTTAAGATAACATTGAAATGCGAATTTCCAAGAATCGTAATTTTCATATCCCTTTAATTTATCTATGGACGCCAATGCACTCAAAGTCATTGTATTCTTCGTTCCTTTTCTCTAATATATCTTTAGCAAATTTAAAACTTAAATGACAAACCTCTTTGTCGCGATTCTCGGCAAAACACAGAATTATGCTGTTCAGAACGCCACTGAGCCATAACCTGTTTATAGGATAAGGGAAAAGAGCACAGTGGGTTTAATAAAGAGAGAACAAAGTATGCTGATACAGAATATAATTTTACGTGAAAAAACCTCTGGTACAAAATATGCGGTAGAAAAACAAAACAAAGAAAGAAGCAACAACGCAACCAAAAAAAGAGTTTCGACTGTCGATAATTGATATGTATGCTTTAAGGTCGAATTTATTATTTCCAACTTCGCCCTCTCCATCCGCGCGACACTAGAATCATCTGCTGGTTGCTGTATCTGTGGGTTAGAATCCCTATAGTTATCCTGACATCGGCTCGTCAAGGAATTGCACGCTCCGACAAGAAGAAATTTTCCGCGAAAGCGCGTCATAGTCTGGGAATATGATGATCTGTGGCTGACATCGTCGAGATACATCCATATTCACGTTTCAAGAGGCCATCTACTCACCGTCATCTATGAGCAAGTATGCGTGGGCCATACTCAAAAGTAGGTGGAAGAGACGACAGAAGCTATCGCTGAAATAATTCAAAAGGGCAAGAGATGTCCAAAAAAACTACAGACTGATATTGAAAAAGAATTTTACAACGTTGACCTGCAATGGTTTTTGAAAAAACATAACATCAATCATTATTCAATGTTCTCTGTAATGAAAGCATCGGTCGTCAAGCGATTCAATCGCATTAAAAAACAATATAGGAAGATGTTTACATTTACCCCCCCCTTAACGCCACGAACTTTTTCCCAATATAATACATTTCTAATCTAATATAATACATTTCAATAATACAATTACATATTACATTTCAATATTACACGATCTTTTTTACAAAGATATTCGAGAATGTCTCTATAGTAATGTTTTAGTTGAATTCGATATGATATATCATTTGTTGTCGTACGGACTCAGAGTGATTTTCATCTCAGATATTTTATATACTTCATGTAATTTTGATCTTATGCATAACTGTTGTCATTTCAATTTCATCGTTTAAACATCGAGTGTAATCATCGAACGTCATCGAACATCAAATATAGTTCGCGCTATGATATTACTTTTGACTTTCGCCTTTTTAGTCCTTTTTACTATCTACTCTCAACTATATTTTCTGAGTCCGACGAATTCAGTCAATGCGTCATTATTTTCATCCTTCATTAAACCTGACACTTTTTTGTTCGCAAATGGTATACCATATACATTATTAGTAGAACAATCACTTCTGTCGAACCTAGTGACATCATACTTCGTTTGTTCATAAACGTCATCACTCGATGCGATATATAAGACTATATTCATGGTGAAATTCATACAAAGAGACCTTCGGTATATCGAGTATACACATTCCTATGTAGAAGGATTTGTTGAACTTCACCTCAAGTTTACGAATTTCAATTGCTATTAGATTTTTAGAAAATACATTTCTACTGTGAAAATTCGACCTCATGATCATTGCTTCTGCGCCGTATCGTCCATCCTATTGTGTTAATAATTTTACCAATGTGATTGCGCATGTTCTCCATGATTTTGTCAAATATGCATTATCCATTAACTTAAATAAATTTTTCTCAGTCATTCTTCGCAAGCAGTCAGTGAGCAGTTCGAAATTTATGTGTGTGTTTTAGCATCCTATATAAAACCTGATAAAGTATAATAATATACAGAGTCGAGATCGTAATTTTCAATACATTTATCGCGAAAATTTTCAAATATGTCGGCTTACAACACATGTCCATTTTTAAATATAGATCGCTGTATTCACCCAAGATTTGAACAGAGAACTGTTGCCATACACGTGTGCGCGTCCCTTTCGGATATAGTGTCATCAGTCAAGGAACTGTAGAATGATTCGTCCGGTGATAAACGTATCCTGCAGCTTGTCAACGCAATCAATGTATTCGTATGAAAAAATACTTTTTCGTGTCAGTAATTCAAAGTCTTCTTCGAACAAATTTTGAAATTCGCGTTGTAAAATTCGAAATTCATTTTTATTAAGAAAGGATGCTAATTTGTCGAAACTTAAAAATTTATAAGAATCGATGAATCGTAATTTTATGTTATTATTTCGCGAATCTGATCTTTCAGCAGTATCTTTAACATTTTTTGCAAATGATATATATTTTTCTTTTGTTATTGGTAGTAATTCTATACTGTCTTCATATGCTATTTCTTTGATAATAAAAAATGTGAATCATAAATTGTGAAAAACTATGGGAATAAAATATAAGTTCTTATAATTTAAATTGCAATTTGAATGCCCCTATAACGATCGGTTAAATAGCAATGATCGCTTACTCGATTATCGTCTAGCGCGAAAATCTTTTCACACACGTGACAATGCGTGGCGCTGCGCAATGTCTCCTACTGTTCACTTGAAAGTTTCCATGGGGATATTAGCTGCTAAAATTTTTTTTACGCGATGTGCTAAACTTCTCAGTTTTTTTGACGAACCATAAAATGCAATCATAACAAAATCGATATTTTGATAGCGAATCGTCGTAAGAACAGCGCACGTAATAACCTATGCTAAATACTTAACGATGTTGATATAATGCGCACAGATGGTTCCTGATCGCTATCAATTTTCTCAAGGATTTTAGATCAACGTAAATGACAAATGGAACTTGTTCTTTCCTATTATAGTTGTTAAAACTCACTTGTCGTCGCTCGATAGTCGGATAGCGCAGTCGTTTATCCATTATCGGTAATCTATCATGTATGACTGCAATTTCTCGTTGGAATGGAAATAATGTAAACAGTTGCAAACAAAAATAATGTTAATTTTTTTTTTTTAAGAATTCGCTTTTATTAATCATATACTTACCGATCGCAAACTTTTGATCATGATGTTTACTCAATTGCAAGCTCATGAGTTGGGACAGATTCTTGATTCGTATGAAATGACGTACATAGTCGTCTCGCAGATATATCTTGCAAATATAGTAAATACATGTTTCTCTTTCTGTCATCAACAAGACGTATCGGGAGAACATAGCGTTTTTTGTCCCTCAATACCGTATACATTAATGGACACATCGTTGAGACCTTCGAATTTCGTTACGTCTTTTAACATTATACGAAATTCTAAATTTTGCAAATTCAACATCATCGTATAGTGTGGGTAGGAAGATTCACGATCCGCGTTCCTTTCGGATGGATACAGAGCGGCGACCACTGACCACGCGAGGCATGCATTGTCCATCGATCGCACGTTAATCACCGCTCTCTTTGTCATTATCTCTCGCGGCACTTCGAAGACATTCCACGCGCATTGGATTATATTTATTGATGTTTATTGTAAGATTCATGATTCGCGACAACACACTGTCACGTTCTCGACAACTCCTTCCTCAAGAGATGCCAATGTGGATTCGTGCCCTTCGTACCACTCACGCAAATTCGATGTTTGAAAAAGTTCATAGTTTTTAGTATTACTTTTATTGGCACGTTTATCATCCGTCGCAAATTCGCCATTAAATATCGTGTTCACTTTTATACAGTTGTGTCTTTCTATTGTGTTTCGCTCGAGCACTACACTGCTAATGTCTTCTAAAAATCATCGCAGCTCGATATAGAGCATTAATTACCACACCGGTTAAAATTCGATTTTTAAACGCTGCTCATCGATTTCTCGCCAAACAAAAGATCATTCCACATTATTGTCCACTGTTATTGCTAGTGCTCGCGTAATCATCAAAATGCAGAAATCGTCTTTCTAATTGAGTCTTTGTATCCTCGTGCATTGTAACGATTAGAGATTATTTGTATCCAGTAGAGAGCCATGGACGCTTGGCATGATTTTTCAAGTTGTTTATTCAGAACTGTAATTAAATTTTTAACTTCTTCATAAAAAATAGGAATTAAAGGCTCTTGCTTTTGAAAAAGTTTACAAAAGTTTTCGAATAGCTAAGTACTTGCGGATAAAAGTTCTGCTCTAATAAGGATTTTTCAAATCATTAATGATTTTTACAATTCTGTCGTTTAATTTCGTTGAAGATTTTTTTTTGTTATTGTTTCAAAAAAATGCAATAAAGTATTATTCGGTTACTCTTTTTGTGACTGGTCTCAAAATTAATCACCGTGATGCACATGCTTAATAAATGTATCGGAACGTTCTTTTCGATTTTTGCAATAATCTTTTTGGGATAATCATTAAAATAATAATACAGATTACTAAATAGATCTTCAACTTTTTTACCAAATTTAGAAAGCCCTTTTTCAAACACATTGTGCAAATAATGTAAATTGCAAGTTCGTATGTTGAGTAACTTTTATCTCGACCAGCCATAATTTTAAATAGCCAAAAAACTTTCTGATTTACTGCAAGTCCATCAGACCCAACCATCAGCATTCGCGACAAAGATAAATTTGCATTATCGATGGCTTTCAGTATTTGTTCATGAACTATTTCTGCAGTCCCAAGGCCTATAAAAAACTTTCAAGAAAGCGTGAAACCTTTTCTGTGAAAGACCAATACCTAAAGAAAAGAAGACATTCAATATATATAAGAATTAAGAATTCGAAATAGTATAATATTTTATCTTATCGAAATCTGGCATTCTTTGTTTCCTCCGTTAGATGTTTCATCAAATTGTATTGAATAAAAAGCACTTTCTTTCAATATGTCATCGAAAAATTTCTGCCTGAAAAAAGGCAAAGCTTCAGTAATGTAATAAGTAACTTTTATTCGACTCATATTGAAGTTTGGAGTATTTGCGTAAACATAGCCTCAACATTTCTAATGTTATTGCAGGATGAGCTTGAATTGTTTTGAGGTACAACATTCATGGCTCATATAAATTCGGCTCTAATAGCTTCGTCTCTTAATAGCTTTTATTGAACAAATATTCAATTTGTTTCATGTTGCCTTGTTCTTTATTATTAGGAACTGTTGCAACCGAAGTTTTTGCTTCAAAGTAAAGCTGCAGGACTTAATTTCAATTTTACATTGGCTTGATGTTTCTGCTTTTGGGAATCCTGTTGAAATCTTTTAGAGCAATTTATACAGTTGCACAAACTTTACAAAAAATTGAATGTTTATTTTCTTTAATTGCATATTCAGATACCATTCTATTGTACCATTTGAATCAGTCTTAATGAACTAAATATTTTTCACTGAACATTTGTCCATTTTAGTGTTTTCGGATTAACCTTAAAAAGAGTAACACAAATTTATTATTTTTTAAATAATGAAATCATCAGAAATTACACAATTTATTATAAAACTTAATTGAATCAAATATTAAATTCAAACAAATTATATTCGTTCATATAAACAGATAAAGGTGAATAGATCTCTTTGCATTAATAGAATTTAACTTGTAATTAAATATATTAAAATTACTACTTTATCGTTTACTCAAACCAACATTCCTGATTTTTAAGTATAGTACTGAATTAAATGAAAAAATACACAGAAGAAAAATAATCTTGTTGTCACAATACATA
Organism: Atta cephalotes; assembly: GCF_000143395.1. Taxonomy (NCBI): domain Eukaryota; kingdom Metazoa; phylum Arthropoda; class Insecta; order Hymenoptera; family Formicidae; genus Atta; species Atta cephalotes. The sequence continues at coordinate 393,894 of NW_012130100.1, read as the reverse complement.
TTTTGTTAAAGAACCAATTTATTCTATAGAAAAAATAATTTGTTAAAATAATCAACATTTGCCGTAAAAATTTGTCTGAGTGCACTTGTTATTTTATTGCGAAATAAGCGAAATTCTATGCTACAGTTTACGCTTCAAAAGTGAAATCTCATGCATATGTCAGACAAAATATTATACATTTATTAAGAAAAAACAACTTTTTTTTAAGGTAATAGCGCATTTTGAAAAATCACGTCTTTGTTGCTTATCCGATCAATAAAAGAATCGGAAGATCGCCGGTGAAATATTGACATTTTGTTTTTGTGTGATTTCTCTTGTATTTCTCGATAAGCTTTCTGTTCAAGCACGCGATTAGTTCTCAAAATAATTCTAGGTTAACTAGTATTTTACTAAAGCAAAAATTGTGTAACACATTGCTTTTGAGGTTATACATAACTGAAAGTTCAGGACATCATTTATCATAATTTTTATAATTTTTTCATTACTTACAGTATGCTTGAAGTATTTTTTATACTGCCATCCATTTATTCTTAAAATACACAAATCATAGAATCACAAATCTTCGGCCAAAACACAAATTCGCCGGAATAGCAGTGACTCATCGACCAATGTAATTGTATTATGTAGATGCGCAATACTCATGAGTTGATTGCGCGGTTTATGATGGCGACGCAACAGTCGCGCAGTCTTTTCTTGAAACAAAAACCGTTGAAAAGATAGAAAAAGAACAGAATAAATTGAAATGATGAGGTTGATGCTTAATATGTACATATGTAACATATATATAATTCTTAGCTAAGAAACTCACATCTTATGACTTTTGTTATAAATAATATGTTATAAATAATCTAATGCCTCCGACATATCAATGCGATATTATAACATTTCCAATTTATAAATGTCAAAAAAGGGAAAAAATGATCAAATTTGAAAAAAGTAATCTTTTAAAAAAAAAGTGAAAAAAATGGATAAAGTGATTCACTGACAGCCGATTGTCATGCCCTTCCCCCTCAAAAAAAAGGATAAAGGATCGAGGCTCTTTTCAAGGGAGGAAGACATTGCGTTCCAATATCATCGATTTCGATAGCAGTTAGATATTGGCATTCAATCGATTAATTATGAAATTGGGTCGTATTTATTTAAAATAATTAATAAATGTTATTTCTAGAAAAATTACGCCATATCTTGGCCGAAAAACGGTTGGAGCATATACCGGCGAATAGCCTTTGTAACACTTTTACAATCATTTGTTTTTTTGTATTGTTTTTTGTTCAATATTCTCTTTTTTGTGATGTTTTTTGTTGTTTTGTACGTGATTACAGTCCCCAAAATCTGTGATATCTTACTGCCATTCCGCATGACATCTTATCCCCACTTCCGAATCCCCCGCGCCCCGCATTCCCCTTGTTCTCGAGTTAGAACTCCCACAGCATTACTACTGATCTGCTTATCTTCGATAGTATACATTGATCGATATGTTGTTGAGATTTTCGAATTTCGGAAGGTTATCTTTGAACGTTATCGGAAATTCGATATTCGCGAGATTCAATAGTATAATGCGGACGATGATTTTCTATCCATATGACTTTTAGCCGGATATAGAGCGACTACCATCGATTGTATTGTCTATCGAACGCATGTTGATCAACGCTTTCTTAAGTATAATTTCTCGCAGCACTTCGAAGCAACATCCCGCGAGCATTGGATTGTGCTTATTCACTACCAAATTGAGAATTCACGACAATGCCGCTGTCGTATTCTGAAATTTGTCCAGTGATATCAAGATGAGCTCTATGACATGTCGCTCGTATCACTCGCACACATTTGTGTTCATAAGAATTCAAAGTTTTCGGGTAGCGATACTTTTATTGGTGCGTTTATCGCCTGCTACAAACTCATCGTTGAAGCGGTGTTCACCTTCACACTGCCATGTCTTTCTATAATGTCTCGCACTCACTCGAGCACTAGTCTATCGCCAGAGTCTTTCAAAAACCGTTGCGGCTCGATGTGATTAGAGTTATCACCGCGCCAATATACGATTTTCGAACGCTGTTTCGATTTCGCATCATCGAAGTTCATATGGGTGCCCACATGCACGAATCGTCCACGCACCGAATTCTTCAAACTCTCGAACCTCGCGATACATGTGATACTGATTGTCTCTTGTCGATCGATAATCGCGGGTGTTTGGCATGACTCTGCTCTTCCAGAGATTCTATGAACTCGTCGTTGTTCTCAAAAGTATTGTCGCGAGAAGATATAATAAGTTCTGGGACAGTTGCTTTTTTTTGTGCATAGAGCATCTGACTATCAAATGTTACTGTTATACGTATTGAGATATTGAGCAATGCCGCCGCTACCGCCAATAGTGCGCTCTATCTCATATACTTGCTATATACTTATTATCTTTCTCTCGATACGATATGCCGCTCATATTGTGACTCATGTGCATATATATATATGATCTTTTCTCATATATATATATATATATATGATCTTTTCTCTCATTGCAGCTTCCTATGTAATTCCTTTTACTTATTCTCGCAAAATATATACATATATATATATATATGCATATTTTTTACTTCTATTGTACTTATTCGATTATATTCTAATAATACTTTTAAAGCGAGCTCAGCGATATTGTCAGGCGCGATGGTATCGATCGTGATGATACTGTCGGCACATGTAATATAATACTATAAAGAAGATAGGAAGAAAAAGAACAAATAAATAAATCGCAATAACAAGAATAAATAATAAATCGCAATAATAAGAATAAATAATAAAGACAGAAGGAATGAATAATTTCAAACGCTGAAACATACAGTTTAAATATTCGTTTATTTTTCATATACTATAATATATATAATATTATCCATAGTGTAACTAATAATTCACATTCAATATTTCACATCACATTAAATTTTTATTATAAACGCTAGATGTTTGTCGCATCGTATTATTATTTGACGCGTTTCGCGACATCAATGTAATTTAATACAACAAAAATACGATATTTGCAATTTCGCAGTTGCTAAATCTAATAAAGCGTTGACGGCTTTATTAGATTTAGCATTAATCAAAGATTTTTCAAGGACATGTCGCGATAAATCATAATATGTGACGGCATGTTTCGCGGTAACGTCATCAATGCAATTTGATATAAATGCGACGTTGTCAAATAGTGTACATGTCACGTGACCAAATTTTTCACGAATCTTTGACATGGTACGTCATGTCACATATTCGAGCAGTGACATCATCATCAACGTAATGTGATACAAATGTCACGTGACCAAGTAAATGATATAAAAGAAGATTTAGATGCACCACGTCATTAGTCAACGCAAGCGATAACATGGAGCGCGATTTGATAGAGCAAGCGATCCAATTGAATACTTGAGAAAAATACGTTTATTTATTTTGTTTGTATACACCGACCGCCATAGATAAATCCCGGGCAGTCTCGCTATAGCGAAGAATGCTTGTCAGCGTTAGTCTTGTCCATGTTTTGTCCGCGTGCGGATTCATCCTATATAAAACAAAAATTCTCTGCTTTAAAATAAATTTCTTGCTTAAAAAAGTTGTTAATAGTGAGGCAAAAAAAAGTTCTGCTATATAAAACAAAAATTCTCTGCTTTAAAATAAATTTCCTGCTTCACGTCTTGTCCGCGCGCGGATTCATCAATTGTATTTAAACGGTGTATAATGAAATTCAGAGAGCCCTATAAATTTGAAAAAAATGAAGGGGGAGGAGGATGTCCCTCTCATAGAGGCCGGCGAAATTGAGGAGGAGGATGTTTCTGTCGGCGAAGATACTCCCACCGAAGAGAAGAAGGAAATCGAGCATGAACTCGACGAGAGCCTTCCAATTATTAATTTCTTGTACGACTAACGAATTGATCGAGTTCATGCTCGATTTCTTCAATTTAATGAGAAGAAATTATTACACTTTTGTACTTAATATACTTTGCTGCGATGGCAGCAGAGGCTGAGAAGGAGGCAGAGGCTGCAGAGATTACCGCTTGGGCCAAAGAGCTGTGTGAATGAGAAAGATGGATCAGAAAGAGGACGATTAGGAGATGATGGCTATGGAGGAGATAGCGGAGGAATGGGGATATCAAATAAGCGTTTTGCATTTTTATTCCTTTTCTCTAGCACTTTTACGTTTTTACTTCTCTACATGCTCCCTCACTTACTTCCTCCCTTCCCACAAGTTCCTCTCGCGACCGCGACGCCAGCGCCGCCTGGTGGCAGCCATGTATCCGTGATCCAGAACCCTCCTATATATACTATTTATCATTTTACTTATTATATTCATTACAATAATACTTGATGAAGAAATGTTTTAAACATAATGACTTTTTCCACCACTACATTTTATTTACAACTATATTGCAGTCTTCCATGTCACATGTTGTTGAATATTTAGTTTTGTCAAAACTAAATTTTACTGAGTTTTTAAATTCTTCTGCTTTTTCATTTAAATAATCACTTTTAAATCACGAATATTTAAATAAGTTATGATATCCTGGAGATGACAAATTTTTGTCCATCAAGAATCATCGGTGGAATCTCGCGTTCTCCTGGCTTGGAGGGCGAGCGCGCACGCGAGCGCGAACATGTGCTACTCCCTTAATTATCTTGTTTAATAATTCTTCTCTGTCTATTAATACTTTTCTTTCTTTAGTGATTATTCTCATTAGAATTAGAATCGCCACGAACCGCGCTCGGCAGCTGCAATTTTCTTCTGTAATTGTGCCGTCTCACTATGGGGAGAAGAAAGACTACATCGCTAGAAAGAAAGAAGAGACGACTCTACGCTGGAAAGTCATCTACCCGGGATACGCAGGTCGTTATTTTCATATATTTGCTTTATAATCCATTGCCGTTTTGAGCATTGTTACATCGCACATACCTAGCAGAGGTATATGTCGGTATACCCGACAGAAGGCGAGATCCCGGCCAGAATCCCGGCCAGAGGAACCATACAAACGTTCGTCAGGGATATATCCCCGACGCAGAGCCGGTAAAGGAGTTACCAGGACATTCCGCATCAGCTCGGGGAAATTAGAGGTCATAAATGAAAAGGGAGCCCATGGAGAATTGTACGAGGGTAAGTCAATAAGTTTTTAGAAAAACACAATTTTTTGTATCAATTCATTTTTATTTCTCAACATAGTCTGCTTTTAGCTCGATATACTTGATCCAATGATTCTTCAACTTTTTCAAGTCGTCCAAAAAACATGATTTGTCCAACCCTTCAAAATAAACCTCTGTTCTGATGAGCTGCTCTTTGGTGAATCCCTTTCCTCTGAACCATTTCTTCAGATTTGGAAACAGGAAATAGACGCAGGAGGCTAAATCTGGCGAATATGCTGGATGATCGTCGCGTGGCTATCCAATGCATTTGGATCGATTTCGCACACAACGATCCGCAGCGCGATGATGATAAACGGAAAATTTTTGGAACGCCAAGGTATGACTCATCCTGAGTCAGAGGGTTGATCGTTTCCCCCTGGATTTAGAATGACGTCGGTTGGACCCTGCCACCATTCTCTGCACCGACATACAAGGTGACACTTCGCAGGATTGATCTGCAGCCCCACCAACGCTGCCTCCGTCTGGCTCGCTAGATGAAAGGATGAGGGACGGAGGGGAGACTCTGATCGAGTGCATGGAATGCGGCGTTCAGACAGTCTGAGAGATTGTCCATGTGTTGGTGGTGAGTCGAGGCCACGAAGGAGATGAGTTGTTGGAGTGTCGAAGGCCCAGAGGGGCAACGATTCATCTGACGCGCGCGATCAAGTAGTGAATCGGTTGCACTCAGCTGTAGCAGAGCACTACGCGAGTAGGTTGCTCAGTAAGCCCAATCAGGATAAGGTTTTTGAGGTATCGTCGCGGAGTCGAGTGAGCAATCACTTCATCCGTGGCAGCAGCTTCACTCGCTTCGCTAATTGGCCACAAGGCCCGGTTAGACGTACTTCCTCTCAACGACGCACGAGGAGACCAATATATATGATAAGTTGTCGGCGATGAAGTATCGGAGACCTTACTCACCTGCTCTGTCACTGCGTATGCATTCCATCGCAATACAGCTGAGGCTGTCCTGCACCGCCTCTGGAAAGTTATTCGCCTTCCAGAGGTAGTGCGGGTTAACTAACGGGTGGAAGGTGTCGGCGGTGAATTGGAGGCGCTATGACCTAATCTCATGATGGCATGATGATCTCAGGCATGAGCCCTCCAAAAGTGTCGTCATCTGCGTCATCATGATACCATTCGAGAACTTGGATCGCTTTCGAGGATGCCAAGACGAAGAAAATCGCCAAATACTTGCCCCTGGCAGAAGAGTTACAGCAGCGAGGGGATCGTGTTGTCGTGACGGCCTTCGTCATCGGTATCCTCGACTCGTGGGAGGAATCCGAGGAATGAGGCGATGTTGAAACTGTTGCAGGTTGGCAGTTATGATGCGATGCCTCATCTTGGATACCATACGTGATCACGAGACATATACGTGGAGCATGGTATTTCTGGCACCTTGTACTTGGCTTCTTCCCGTCTCTCTAAAGATCTTCTCGCGACTGTTAAAAACAATTCGTCGACGCTGGCTCGCCGAGGAAAGAGCTATAAAAGATGCGGCGCGTCGTTCATATGGTGCGAGTGTCGCGTAAATTATTCTGTATCTTGGCCCCTCCTTTTTAAATCGAGCAGGAGAGAATGGCCAACTTTATTTATTCTTTTTGTCTTATCTGTGATCCGGACGCTATTCTTATTATCAATAACAAATTATTTATATTATGCAATTTTGTACTAGTAAATCTGATTTCTTTCTAGACAACAACAAATTTGGATTACTATCTTGTTAATGATCATATAGGATTATAAGCGTCAAAAAAACCGTTTATTTTGTTTACTGGAGAAGAATTTCGACTAACACAAGTACTTATCATAGAAAATCATGCTATTAGTGTGCCGACCGTTTTAAAAGCTATGAACTTGTATTTTAAAATTTATTTGTGTTATAGATTACTTTGAATTTTGAAAAACATGTAGTATTTTTTAGATGTTGCATTTTATATAAAACTGTGACAATCTGACTTTTGCGCGGAATAACTCGTCGAATTTTACGATCGGTCGGAGCGCGGAAAGAGATTCATAATAGGGAGAGGAGATGCAATGATTCAATATTGATTTTATTTATACAAAAGAAATAAAGGTCCATTTATTTAGTCAAATCGTGTAGTATATAATACAGTGTTTGGCACGCAGTTTTGTCGAAACGTGTCGGCTCGGCACGCACGCGAACTGGTGTCTGTGTACGTGTGTATGCTGTGTGATAAGTACAAATATGTACGTATTGTCAGCGAAACTTGTCACAAACGCGTTTTTTTGTCGATTCGATCTACGTGAGACGCGCACGGGACGAGATGCGATCATATACCAGCACATCGTTCCGTACACGATAGTAATTCGCGATATTCTTTCCGGATGCATTGGGAAGAATAGAGAAGTAAGGCTAGCGATCTTCGGGGGCTGAGAATACTCAGCAGAAGCAGAGAAATCTCTACCCGTACTATACTGGCCGAGACCAATATCAGGCGTAACTATAGGCGACCAGCAGTCGAGGATTCTCGATAGGGGAATTATCTTCGTCGCAGATGACGATTGGTTGGCGATCGAGTACACTCGACTAACTTTGAACTGTAACTTTATTAAGTTCAGTTTCACCAATGTATTTAATAATTTTAATCGGTTTAATTTATTATTTAATTCTATAATTAGAATATGAATCAAATTTAATTATCAGTAAATTAAATTAAATTAAATTAAATTAAAGTATGTGCTCACAATAACAATAAGAATATTTAATATTTAACCTAAATCTATCTGAGTAGTTTTTTACACACGTTAGATTAATAAATTAAAATACAATAGTGAGTTACTTTTTATTAAGTCACATTAATCTATGCATCTAGCGAATAATGAACTAAATTTGAGTCAAATTTAATACATTTTCTGAGTTAAATTATTTAACCCTATCGTTTTAGTTAAATTAATAATTTTTTTAGTAGGAGCAGTGACGACTTAGAGAAGTAATTAAAAATTTAAATTGGTTTTAATTTGATATTGTGAATTTAATAAGCATAATTTAATAAGCATGGATAGAGTATATAAGGAAACGTCTATAATTAATTCTCAAAAATGATATATTTTAATACTTAATTATACATGAATTTGAAAAAAAAAATCTTTAATTTGATAAAAAAAATTTTTTTAATTTGAGAAAATTGTGAGTGGAGAAGGTATACTGTTAAACAAAAAAAATTTTTTAATTGTTTTTCTTTCCAACTTTAAAATTTTTTAGAAACCGTACAACTTTTATTTAAAAAATTATTTTTATTTTTTATACTTCTAACAATATTCGAAAGAGAAAAAGCATCCTTCGAAGGAGCGTTTCACCATTTAAACAGGAGTTAGTGCCCATATAAAAAAAATACGTGTTTCTTAGATTTTTGTATTTAATAACATATTTCATGGAGAATAAATGGTGCATTCCGATATTCTCTGTCAGTACTGAAAATGTATAGCACATGCAACGTAGACTGCACCTATAGTTTTAGCTCTAGTAGTGAATATTGGAATGCATCACAAATCGATGCCGGACATTTGTGAAATGTTCTTCGTTAGTTAACATGGCGGTCGTACTAACTACGTTTGATTTCTCAAAAAAGTACGCAGCAAATGACAGTGTGTCAACTAGATTATCTTCAGATCTGACATGTTTCCACTGGATTGACCCGCAGTGCACCTGAATATCTACAACGCGATTTGCTACGAAAGTTTTTAGTGTAGGTGATGTTTTCAATCATTATAAAACGATAGTTGAATCACACCAGAATGTCATTTTGTTCAATATTATGATATTATAATATGTGTTATCAATTTTGCAATATAATTGTGTTAATAGTAACGCGCCGCAAAATTCTAGTCTCGGTCATGGTTTTTAACGGCGCAACTCGTAATTTATACAATGATGACCTTTTTTCCCACTCAAGCGTAGAAAGAAGTGCTGTAACTGCTGATATAGCTAGCTGCTGATATAGCTAGCGTTGCAAATTCATGGAGTTGAATGTCGTCGTAACCCTTGTACCCGTACTTACGAGTGACAACTTCGTAGCGTGCTCTATTATATTTTCTCAAATAAATGGAATCTCTTATGAGATGATTCGATAATCAGATAGAATTTTCGCAAAATTTTAGAATTTTTTTCAAAATAAGTTGGGCGCTAGGCATGAGTGAGCGTTTTCTCATTCTTTCATTAATTTCCACTTATTTTACGAAAGTTACGCACAATTGAAATTCGTGACGGCAACAGAGGTAAGTTATAGAAAATTGTCGAAGGGCGAGAGAGATAGACCATAAGAATAATACAAAAAGTAACAAAAAAAAACAAGTGTATTTAAAAAGCCGGTTTACAATTATTTTTCAGAACTTAGCTTGATAGGTCTGCACTTATAGACTCGACATCCGTGAGAGACAACGATAAATTCAATATTAATATCGATTAGTAATGTTCGACAACCGTATTAGATCTTGCTAAATCTTGGCTCTACAAGCGATCACATTACAAGGTGAATATTGTACGACAACCAAACGTGAAATAAGATAAAAATTCAGATTAGGGGAACATCGCCCAATAACGTTTACCTTGATATATGTTATCAAATAATAATCCTGAGTGACCTCCAACAGGTGTTAGCCATCTGTCGCCTTTCGTTAGAAAATTGTTAACAAAAAAAGTTTTGCTATATAAAACAAAAATTTTCTGCTTTAAAATAAATTTCCTGCTTTAAAAAGTTGTAAAAGTAACAATAGCGGTCAGATTATCAGGATAGTTTAATTTTAATTTATGTATGTTGAATGATTTAAATTTCGTTGAAAATGCCTCTCAAAACTTTTATCTCAGATTTTAGCGCATTAATGATAATAAAGTTTTGTTAACTATATTGGTTTGCACAAGAATTACCGTTCTTGATTTTTCTATTGCCTTTTACATCCAATTATTTGTATCATTAAGGAGATTTTAGGAATTAATTTATATTCTGCTATATAAAAAAATTCTCTGCTTTAAATTAAATTTCTTGCGTCAAGAAGTTAACAGGTAAAATAACAGTTCTGCTATATAAAATAAAAATTCTCTACTTTAAAATAACAAGAAGAAAATCGCTTATTCATATTTATTATTTCATATGTACTTTGAGTATTTTTTTTTAAATTAAAGGTACATATTTTTCTATATAAATTCTACATCCTTTTTTTTCGACTTTCTACGCGAAACTCTTTAGAGTTTATTGCAGAACTCTTTTTGTCTTACTATTAACTTTTATATTAACTTTTTAGCAACAACTTTTAAAGCAGGAAAGAACCTCGCACTAATCCTATATGAAATTTTATTCCGATGAATTCAAATGGTTTTCTCATGTGTTATAGCTTATGACCTGTTAAACAAAACATAGTTTTAGCGCAAAAGATGAACAATTTTCGTGACCGATCATCTATATCTCATCATAAAATACTCAATAACTTTTAAACGGCTGACCTAAAATAGATAAAATTACAGTGTTTTGAAAAAAATCTAAATAAGGACTATGAAAACAAGGAAAATGAAAGAAAAAGTGAGAAGTTTCACTTAAAAAATCCGAGTTGACTTTGCTCTATCTTGGTGACGCCACCTAAAGTCAAACTAATGAAGCCAGCAACTAACTTTTAAAACTCTACAACTTTCATCTTTTATAAAAAAAAGTTTTTTTATAAAATTTATAATTTTTCAGATATTTTGCTAATATTATATTCCTTATATTATATATGATGCCACATATTATATCATTATACCAGGTGTATAAGCTTAAATCCGCTGTTTGCTCATAAGTGGCATTAGTGAGTGTATAAAGCTGCCCCTGGGCACACAATACACTTTTTTTTATGTGTTTGACATTTGTCAACATTAACCAGTGCACATCATCAACAATTTCATACAACAACATACATTTTTTCTTTCGTAATCATGTTTAGTTTTTTGCTAAAAAAAAAGCATATGCGGGAAGCTTTGCTTTTCTGTTTCTATTTGAAGAAATCGGCTGTCGAATCACATCGAATGCTTGTGGAAGTCTATGGCGACAATGCTTTATCGGAAACAACGTGCAGAGATTGGTTTCGCCGGTTCAATGACGACAATTTTGACTTGAGTGACAAGAAGCGTGAAAATCGGCTCAGGAAGGTTTAGGACTGTCAATTGCAAGCTCTTTTGGACGAGGACGATATCTAATCACAAAAAATGCTTGCCGAGCAATTGGGTGTTTCTCAAGGAGCTATTTCCATGCGGCTACATGCCATGGGGAAGGTTCAAAAGATCGGAAAATGGGTGCCGCATGAACTGAACGATAGGCAGATGGAGCGACGCCAAAATGCCAAATTCTGCTTGCCAGATCAAAAAAAAAAGTCGTTCCTGCATCGGATTGTGACAGGCGATGAAAAGTGGATCTATTTTCAGAATCCTAAACGCAAGAAATCTTGGGTTGATCCCGCCCAACCAACATCTTCCTCAAGACTAAATCGCTTCGGACGGAAGACGATGCTGTGCGTTTGATGGGATCAGGAGGGTGTCATCTACTACGAGCTGTTAAAATCTGGTAAAATTGTTAATGCTCACGGCTACCACCAACAACTGATCAAATTGCACCGTCCTCTGCGTGAAAAAAGGCCGCATTATCGGAAAAGACAGGACAAGCTGATTTTCCTCCACGACAAGCACCACCGCACACATCAACAATGGTCCAAAACTACTTGGAGACACTCAACTGGGAACCCCAGTTACCCCATCCCGCTTATTCACCAGATCTGGCACCTTCTGACTATCACCTGTTTTCGTCGATGTGTCACGCGCTTGCTGAGCGACACTTCGATTCTTACGAAGACGTCTGAAAATGGCTTGATGAGTGATTTGCCTCGAAAGATGAGGAATTTTTTTGGCGTGGTATACAAATTGCCAGAAAGATGGGAAAAATGTATAGTTAGCGAAGGCAAGTACTTTAAATAAATTTGTTTCTGCTTCCTAGGAAAAAAAAATGTGTTTTTCTGACTAAAAACAGCGGATTTAAGCTTATACACCTGGTATATGGCGCCGATTAGTATCGGGATATTTTTATATTTTCTGACTTATCTCCTCAGCTATGTTCCTTTTTGTAATTTGTGTGTGTGATACAGCAAAACTCAGAATGATAGCGCATTGCAAAAGTATATGAAGTTATACGACCTGCGTGTCCGGGCTCTTGGGTGAGGCAGCTCCTAGCCTATTACCGGATCTTCGATCTTCTCTGCGTAGTGGTCTTCCTTCTTCCGATGGGTAAGACAAACTTACAAAACCACTTCAGCTATCGAATCGATTACATTGGTGATTTTAGATCTAAATGTAAAACTGACTAAAAAAAAATAAGTCGTAAAAAATAAATTAAATAAACAAATGATTAGCGCACGCTCGCATGTGCTCTCGCACGCGCGCCCGTTTGCGCACTCTTCCTCTTAGCCAGGAGGACACAAAATCCCTCCATAGACAACCCTCGATAATGATGGACAAAAATTGTCATGTCACATTTTTTAATAATTTACTATCTAAGGAAAATTGATCTACCAGTACTAGTTATCGAGTAAATTCTGACCATTCAATATGAATATTTTGCGATGGGACTCGTCCCATTGAATTTCGCACCGTCATATGTCCTAATTTTTTAGCGTAGGGAATTATAGAACCATTAACCAATTAACAAATCCATCGAATATCATAAATCTTTATGATTTTTGATAAGATACTGCGTTGTCCATTTTTTAATAATTTTAATGGATCGAACCGAATATATTTTATTATCATGTGTGCTTCGTAATATCCCCGTAACGTTTTAAGAGATCTGCAAAATTTGACAGCAAAATTTGCGTGTTAATCTCCAAGTCGCTGATAACACGTTCGTCATTAGATGCCCATTGACTGATAGTGAAACTACAACTGGCTAACGCAGTAATCTCGTTTCTAATCGTTCGGATCTCTCGATAGTCTCAGCGTCAGACACAAGTCGTCTACGTATAAGTGACCTTTAAGAATTTCGGGGAAATGCATGATGTTCGTTATCCGCGAGTTTTTGAATAGTACGAATAGCAAGGAGGAACGGTAAGGAGGAAACATCAAAAGTGATCGTATTGAGTTGGTATGTCTTATCATTTCTACACTAAAGAATTTATTGATAATGTCGTCTTCGTGTAACAGTACCTGATAAAACATTTCCTCGTTATCCGTTGTAATGACCAATATAAGTGCGGAATTGAATTAAATGTAAAAATAATTTATTTTATATTTTCGGACCTATCATCAATGTTTAGAAATATTTTGTTACTTGTTTTGATCGAACCCTGGTAGTATTACTAGAAATCTTTAATCACCGCGTGGTATGGCATATAATATCTATCGGGATTTTCTACTAATGACATGTTTCAATTCTAAATAGTCCTTCAAGACTCGAGTATATTCGATTCTCAGCTCGGTATTACCGTTGAATTTGCGCTCTAAAGCTAATAAACGTTTAAGTGCGATAGAGTCTGTGACTCACCAAGACGCTTATTTATATTTCGAAATGGTAGATGAATTATGTATCGCCCTTGAGTGTTGCGAAAGACGATTTTCACAAAAAATGCTTTGCAAGCTATTTCCTCCTCAGATTTCGGTCTACCTGCTGTAAATTCCTCAATCCAGAACTTGATTAATTGCTTTCCCAATTTCGACAAATAACATATCATAATTTTTTAAGGGGATTGTATTGGCGTATCGCATCCACGCGCGTCTTTTGTATCATAAATATAGATCATAATTTTCACGATAAATTGATTTGATCGACGGAGAAACAAAGACAATGTTGCACTGGAATCGATTAAGAAATCCACACAACGCGGTAGGTGGAATTCCGGATCGGTTAATCTAGTATTTGTGGGTAGTTTGACCGCATTCCGAAATATCTCCGAAACCAAATCCGCGATAGCCGGAATTGTCAATTAAATTAGACTTTCAGAATCGTTATGTGTAATGACTTATATTACACCTTTTGATTCGGTATTTATCATTATCGATCGTGCCGATTGGTAGCGAATGCTTAACTACAACTACATCCAGACATTTCACGACGGATTCCGAGATAAGATTCGCGGTAGCACACGTGTCTAACAGAGTACAACAAATAATAATAACAATGCATCCCGAATACATTCTTATGAAAGCCGTTTCGCCGAAGTTTTCCGAAACCGATCAAATATCGCTCTCGCTCGACGAGAACTGCGAGCGATTTCAGAACAATACAAGCGGGAGGAACAAAACTATATAAGGACATAAATTGTTGCTAATGCTCATGATTCTTTTCTAACTCCTGCCGCAATTCCGTTTCAATCCACTCCTGCTGATTCCGTCGCGAGAAAAAGTAATCGAGAGTACTCAACCACTCTTCAGAGTTCTCGATAGCAAGCAACCGGCCTCCTGCATATGATCCCTGCATCGACGTAACCCCAAGATAGACAATACTTTGTCTTATCGATCAGCTGCCGATCAGCTGCTTATGCCGCTACACCACCGATGGAATTTATCCGGGGCTCTGTCCCGTCAAGCTTTCTCGGCCGCCGAACAGTCGCCATATTCCTTTCGCCGCTCCAGCAATAGAGAAGGAATACTCTGTCTCTGTCGAAAGATTCTCAATCACTTGGTGCATGCGCTTGCGCATCTATTTACGGCATCGACAGTAGTCAGAAGTGGAATCTTTTCCGCCGAGAGTTCTCGGCCGTCTTCTTGTGCTTTTTTTATAGCTCCCGTATTATAAGCTGGACTGCTTATAATACGGCCAGTAGCGACGTGATTAAAGATGGGGGGAAGCAAGTTCCCGTGAGCGATCAATTTGCGCACACCTCACATGGAAGGGCGTTAGAAGGAGAGACAGCGAAACAAATCAGAGTTGTTTGTAGAGAAAAGGAATGCTATTAAGAGCCGACACATTTTTGGAGTAGGATTTTTAAGACATGGGAAAATTATTATTTAGAGAGTTAGAAAAACGGTTACGGAGATAACTAACAAATTTGTTGGCTTTGGAGCGCGCTATTTGACAATTAAATATGAGGTGATTAATGTCTTGGCAGAGATCTTCGCATGGACAGTTTTTACGATAAAAGCTATAATTAAGATTATAATGATTTGATCGGATCCGATTTATCACAATAATTTCCTCCCGGCTGAGAGGCATCTGATGAAACTATGGTTTGGAGGAAGAACTCAAGTTACAATATTCATTGTAAAGCTTTAAGGATTGCTCTGTTAAATAGGTCGAGAAGCGTAATAACATGTTCTTGGTTGTCGATCGTCATCAAATTCAAATATTTTCACATTCCGTTGCCACGGAGAAAATACTTTTCAAAGCATCGAGCCGCGATCGCGACCGTTCCTGGCATGTATCCGCGTCCGCGACAGCAGTCAATCAGCTATGCACTGCTAATCTTATTAATTAATTCAAAGGTTGTAATTAATATAGTTTACAAGTAAATATCCTGAGAAAAATTCTCATAAAGAGCCTTAAAACCCTCAATTATTCAACGGAGATTCTAATTCCGACACTCTCAAAAATGTCTAAACAGACATGAAGAAAAATCTTTGGATGATTGAACGGAGTTAACTCGATACTGAAAATCTAATATATAAAAACTCCAGAACAGTAATTTGGGAATCAATCGGACAATCCGAATAAATGCAAACGCGCGAGATTAAAAAGGCTTCGTAAAAACTCCTTATCATGCCCTTGCACAATCAAAAACTGCATTAATTAAGGAATAATCACATAAATTAAAAATTTATAGAATGTTCTAAAACAATGTTCCATTGAAGCCGAAGTGTCATTGGTTCACCCCTTTGTCTGCGAGATGTTATAGTTCTAATTTGTATATAAACGAGATCCTTATCCAGAACGGGTGCATTTCGTTCTTATTCTCTTTCGTTAAAGTTTCACTGAGTTAAACCTTCCGTAAGCAAACGCAAGATAGCCAGAATCGGTCATTATAAATTATCATCGTGCGCGCCGCGTAAGCTTTTCATATTAGACTTCAATTATATTCCTACTGTCTTCTTTCTTGTTTATCGTGACTATTAAACTGTAAAGTTGGACTGTAAAGAGTAAATTCTATTATAATTCTATTATAATTGGTTTTAGTTCATTTGCTCCCTGTACATATTGTATTTCGTGAGTTCAATAGTGTATTAAGATCTAGTCAATATAATAATCCAGTTAATTTTCTTTTTCTTTTCATTTTTTTTTGTTTCTACATCCCGGCGTGCTCGAAATGCCTAAGTGTTACGTATCTTGTCTGTGATATCCCTTAGTTGTCAATGTGTGAGAGTGCCAAGCCTAACGCATGACACGTTCCGTGATTCACGCCTCCTAATACACCCTTCCAGATCGATACCCCGAGTGACGACCTATGATAGCACACCGTTATAGCGCACTAACTGCCGCTATTCCCTCCCCCCTCCTTCATACTTCATCCTTGAGCACTCACCAGTGCTCGGGATGCTCTCTTCCTCGGTCGCTCGAAATAGAACACCGGCGATTATTCGAGCGGGGCTCTTCTAGAGCTCTCTTATTGCTCTATTCGGCATTCGAATTCTCATCGTTCGTTCTAATCCCGATAGCTGCTCTCGCAAAAGAAAAGAGGTGTTGGCCTTTCGCCTCTTATCTTGCGGCTCTTTCCGAGCTTATCCTTTCCACCAAGCGATATCCCGACTCCGTGAGGCTCTGCGTAATGCAAACGCTAAATTAACTCGACAGTGATGTTCGCAGAAGTGACCGATGTCGCGCCGAGCGAGTCGCTAGGCCGCTTATAAGAGTCTGATGCGCGAGTATCACCGCTTTGAAGAATTCGATCCGCGGGTATTCGCGGACTCATTGTGGATCTACCCGAGTCCGGAATATCATCCCATACCGGGAAACTACCTTCCTCCGGCCCGAGAGGTTCGACTTGCCTGCCGCGCATATTAAACATCGAGACTGTCTTCCGGCCAATCAGAATAATAAAAAATTATATCAGGGGATCACTGCATTAAAAACCAAATTTTGATCATCTATCTTTTATTTCTCCCTTTCTCTTTTTCTATTAGGTGTACAACTTTGCTTTCGCCGTTTTTTTTTCGAAATTCGAGGCTTTATTGTAAAAAACTGGTTATACATTTATGATTCAAAGTATTGTCCATCGCTGGCCACTACTTTCTCCCATCTTTCGGGTAGCGTACGAATCCCGCGTCGAAAAAACTGGTCATCTTTTGAGGCTATCCACGAATCGATCCAGTTTTTTACTTCTTCGTAAGACCGGAAGTGCTGGTCAGCCAGGTCGTGTGCCATTGATCGAAACAAGTGATAGTCAGAGGGAGCAACGTCTGGAGAATACGGCGGGTGGGGTAGGACTTCTCATTTCAACGTTTCCAAGTATGTCTTGATCACTTTCGCAACATGGGGTCGAGCATTGTCATGCTGCAAAATCACTTTATCATGTTTCTCGTTATATTGCGGCCATTTGTCTTTCAATGCTCGGCTCAAATTCATCAATTGCGTTCGATACCGATCGCCTGTGATTGTTTCAGTCGGTTTTAACAGTTCATAATACACTACGCCGAGCTGGGTCCCACCAAATACAGAGCATGACCTTGGACGTCAAAATCACCGTTCTTGAAGCGTTGAAACCACTCACGACACGTTCTTTCACTAATAGCGGCCTCACCATAAGTATTTGAGAGCATTCGATGAGCCGCAGATTTCTTCATATTGAAGCAAAAAATTAAAACCTCCCGCAAATGACGATAATTTGGCTCGTAAACTGACATTTTCAATCGAGAATAACTTTATGACGCAGACACAAATCGACTAATGTTTCTATGGGGTTATGTTGACAGATGCCCAAGTTTATTGTATGACGTCTATGATCTATTTATTTCGACCACCACTTACCGCTAAAGCCATCTATAGGAAAACGGCGGAAGCAAAGTTGTACACCTAATATATATATGTTTTT
>NW_012130100.1:370841-375739 GCF_000143395.1 Atta cephalotes | reverse complement strand
CACTACGCCGAGCTGGTCCCACCAAATACAGAGCATGACCTTGGACGTCAAAATCACCGTTCTTGAAGCGTTGAAACCACTCACGACACGTTCTTTTACTAATAGCGGCCTCACCATAAGTATTTGAGAGCATTCGATGAGCCTCAGCCGCAGATTTCTTCATATTGAAGCAAAAAATTAAAACCTCCCGCAAATGACGAGAATTTGGCTCGTAAACTGACATTTTCAATCGAGAATAACTTTATGATGCAGACACAAATCGACTAATGTTTCTATGGGGTTATGACAGATGCCCAAATTTATTGTATGACGTCTATGATCTATTTATTTCGACCACCACTTACCGCTAAAGCCATCTATAGAAAACGGCGGAAGCAAAGTTGTACACCTAATACATATATATTTCTCTTTACCTCCTTCTCCCCGTTCTCATCGTTCCACATAAACACTTCCGTATGAATTGAAAGATCAATAGATCCTAGCGTCTCGCGTTTCAGAAATCGAAATCTGGACGTGACAATAATCGTCGTATAGTCAATCTGCATCTCATCTCCCGTTTCTGTTCCGATACACCGTATCGACAAGCTATTCCGCGTAAAAGTTAAGTTGTTACAATACGATGCTTATGATCACAAATATATACATATTAATAACTGCAATGCATATATATATATAATTGATATTGTCGCGAGACTCGTCATTTTTACGACAGCTGTATATAGTAGTTAATTATTCCGTTTGGGCGATTTCATACTTCGATGTACTAAGTTTATTTACTCGTGTTCGCGTGATTATCGAGATATATTGTAGAAGTGCGTTGTGGCGGCAAACGCCATTCTAGCAAACCATAGGGGAGAGAATGATAGCTTAAAATACTTTTTCTTCTCAGGCTTTTTAATTATTATGTAATGAAATTATTTGTATTTCTGTGCTAGTAGTTATTACAGATATTGATGAACAATAATAAACCACATTGAAACAAATATCATGACATATATATCTTATTTATATTGATATATAATAAAATAAATATTACATACATATATATTATATCAATATAAATAAAATATATTACTTATTATATAAATATTACTTATTTACTATATAATATATTACTTACTATATAAATATATATATTATTTTACTATATATGTAATATATATTGTTGATTCGGACGTGGATTCAGGTTATTAAACAGTATCGTGTATTCTTAGTTGAATTCTTGCAGTTTTAATATATCCGAAACACTATACAAAAAAATATTAAGAACATAAAAAGGTAGTCTCATACTCAGGTTGATAAGATTAAACAATATGGTATAACTAGAGAAGTGGTTACCCGCGCAAGCTCTTGCGTAGCAAGCAAGCTCTAACGTAGTCATAAAAAACAACATAACAGATACCGCGAGGAAACTTCTAGAAACTAAACTAACGTCAGCGCCATTCAACAGTGAGACACACTATCTCCAACATATATCTTATTATATTTTGTAAAAGCACACTTTATGTTCAAAAGTACTTCTCTGGGACAGTTTTGAATTACCCTGGGTCAGTTTTGAATGTGTTGTAAAAAAGAAGAATAAGCGTTTCTTATGTACTTATTTATTTATACAAATAAAAGCCTCTTTTTTGAAAATATATATAAAAATATACATAAAAATATATATAAAAATTAAAAAACAAAAGTTAAGAAATGAGTTAACCAAGGATTCTTTCTTTTTGAAATAACAAAAACAAAGTTAATCTGAGTTAAGAGAGTCAATGCAGAAAGAGATGCGCAATAAAATTTTAAACAAATAAACTTGTTACGCCGTTTCATATACAGATCTCTTCTTTATGTAGTTTTGAGAACTCATTGAATGTTCGATTCTCTTTGGAGTCTTCTTCAGCAATATTCTTATTCTATATTGGATTTCGCGAACTGACAGAGTCATTCACAGGTCAAAACTGTGAAATCTGTTTAACTTCATATACCTGAGAAACTTAAATTCAATCAAATAAGTAGCGAGTAACTCATTTTCGCGATCGCCAAATCTTGTCATGAAGCTTTGGATGCTATTAATATTCACAAATAAATACTTTTCAGTACATTTTATATAGAACTGGTTGAATTTTGTATAAATTATTCAGCGTGACGAATAGGTCTAACGAGCGTTTAAATTATCAAAGATCAAATCAAAGGAAAATAATAAGTCATAATAAATATAAAATATCAAGACAGTGCGGAATAAGTTGCTGATTTTACCATATATAATATATATAATATCAAGTTATAGATATAATGTACAGAAAATTATTGTAAGAATTTCAAATTTAATTTAATAAAAAAAATTGAAGAGTCAAGAGGAAAATATAAAATAACGAATCAAATTTATAAACAGCATTAACATTATGGGTGAAACTGTGTAGTAGAATTGTAAGAAGTAAAAATTGTTAAAAGCCACTGCTAGTTCTTAATTGCTAATATTTAATGTCTTGTAAATTGTAATATTTTACAAACGTTCTTCTGAGTGTGTGGTGATAATCATTTTCATGTTTCCTTCTTCATATATTGATTGCTCAATAACTTATTATTCGGTGTCTTTGTGATCTTGTTCTGTGTGATTCTCGATTTACGTTCAGTGAATCAACCTAATTTTTAAAAAATTCAGTGTAACATTATTAAAGATAATATATGTATTGATAATAAATATTTGAGTTTAGTGCCTACTATTCTTGTTTCTGTTCGTTATAATAGATTAGCAAATAACAATAATAATGGAAATGGTGGTTACAAATTCGAGTCCCCCATCTAAATTTTCCCCTTCCTTTCTATTTCCTCAAAGATTCCGTCACTTTTTATTCAATTGTATTGAAAGAATTGATTTTACATGTCCAGATGCTGGTGACATAGCAAACTATAAAATATAAAAATAACGGAATAAGTAACGGAATCTTTAAGGAAATAGAAAGGAAGGGGGAAATTTAGAGGCATTCCATTTTTGTGAAATAGTTTCGTTGCAATAATACTTTATTTTAATGTAAATTATGTAAAATATAAATGGAATAGTATAATTATTTTTCAGTAAAATCACAATCATGTTCTTCATATCTTTTTGATAAAATTTTGGGTGTGGTAACTGTAAAATTTTTTCAATCATTCCGTAAATCACATCCCTTTTACGACATTTAAGATATTGCGAATCGAAATTTAAGTTATTTTTTGGAAAACGTAGGTCTTTGAACAGTCAAATCTCACGATTGTCCATACTGAGAGTCTCATCTAAAAAATTGAACCTGTTTCCATCACCAACTTCCAGAGTGAATTATGTATAGTCATATAATGAATTGTGTTCAGAACGTTCTCGGCGAGGAGAGGCACACGAACTATAAGTTTTACAAGTTAAACAATAGCTTTTATTTTTGCAATCACTTTAACAATTTACAAGATTCACTAAACTCTCTAAATTTTCAAACTGAACGATGAAATCGCTCATCAAGGAGTTGCGCAATATTGGATGGAAAAACCAAATGATAACGATGTACTTTTACCGCGAATGAATCGAAAGCAAAAGGTCATGATATTTGAAAAAATGTTGTTTTATACTGCAGGATATCCTAAAACAGTGCTCGCAAAGATTTGCACATTTCAGTCCAATTTCGGCGAGCGATCTTCACTATCGCTCGAGGCTCGGCGGCCAAGCCACGTGACGCTCTGGCTCAGGAGCATCCCTATATCAGAAATATATTGGGAGTGCATCTTCCATCAAATTAATATTGAAACATGTTTTTATTAAATAATTTATTTCTATTAACAAAATTGTCTATTATTAATTTATTAATTGTTCTTTAATGATATACTTATATCTTAATGTATAGTTTTTTAATACATAATTATGATAACGTATATTTTAACAATAGTTTTCTACATCACTCGTGACAAAAAGAAGAATCAAATGTGGAAAGGACTTTGCTTTCCTTGAAAGGAAAGCAAAATTATATACAGGGCGTCTCAGATCACCCATCCATCCTTTTTATCTCTACAGGAAAAGATCCAATCAAAAATATGTTCAGACCAAAGTTGTGGGGTTTAAAAAGATCTTTTTGTCTTGAACATCGGAGGAGACAAGATATTTTTTGTTTCTTTTCACATTGTCTCTAAGTTTAATGCACTATTTGTATCCGAAACTCCTTTATTTTAACTTTTGACTTAAGGGTCATATTTGCGTTCTCCGTTCACTTGTAATCGAAAGATACTCATTCTTTTTATCAAATTGACACTATAAGCATATAATAATTGATTACAAGTTACTATCATTCGCGTCCTTTCCGTTATAACTGTGAACGATAAATGTTTTTACGTTATCAGCGTTTGCCCTAGAGAGTGAAATTTATTGTATTATGTTTTTGTTTATTTTCTGATCGTTATTTATTATGTATGTTTTTAATATTGAGAATGATCCAATCGCGATCGAAACATCTATTGCTAGCATTCTTTATTAAAATTTTTAACTTAAAACATTTTCGTTTCCTTTATTGTTTTTTTGTACATTCTACTTTATCTTATTCTGTTTTTATACAATAATTTTTGACTCATAAGCCCTTCTTTTTTCTTTGTTTTTTTAAAAAGATCTATTTATTAATTATATCAGTTTGATCTTGGGTGGCTTTGCCAAGATCAGATCAAAATCACATCGAGTTTTTTAAATAAAACATTCTACTTTTTCTAGAATTTAATAGCTGATGACAAAAGCTTTACAAAACCCTATCAAAGTATTTTTCAATTAAGTAAATCTCGAGTTTTGAAGATTAAAAATTATCGTCGGCATTAGCATTACACAAGGTGTACCGCATGAAAGTTGTCAGGTCGGATTTACACTTTATGTGTGTGTGTGTGTGTGTGTGTGTGTGGGTGGGGGG
>NW_012130100.1:363242-370728 GCF_000143395.1 Atta cephalotes | reverse complement strand
TTATGTGTGTGTGTGTGTGTGTGTGTGTTGTGGGGGGGGGGGGCGCGCACATCTACGTGCATACGTGTACTTGCATATGTTGATGTTTTCTGAATAAGTAAATGTTTACTTGTTTATGAGAAATGTTCAAAATGTTTTCTACGATGCAAGCATCTACTCTGCTTCGGAAGGAATTAGTTGCAAAATTAGTTGTAAAATTTCATTAGCATCCAAGGATTAAATTGCTTCAGTTATTCTACGAATCATATCGTCTCTAGTTGGACGTTCATAGTATACCAAGTCTTTTATCCTTCCTCACAAATAATAATCAAGAATGGTGATTGGAGTGAATAATTGATCGGACCGTATTTGCCTATTGGTTCGCAAACATAGTGCTTAGTACTGCACGGGCAACTCTTGATGTATGTGACGGACATCCATGTTGAAATCACATATCTAGGCATGTGATTTCAACATGGATGTCCGCTAATCTCAACGGAAAATTTTCTAATAAGACAGGAAGTCCTGTCTAACAAAACTGAATATCTATTACTGTCTAGATTGTTTTCAAATAAAATAGGACCTACGATCTGAGTTCTAATAATGCACCAAATATTAATTTTCCAAATATGTTTATGATCTATTAATTTTCCAAATATGATGATCTATTTGTTTTAATCAGCGAGGATTATTTTCTGACCAATAACTGCAGTTCCAAATATTGACAAATCCATCACTTTTGAACATTTATCAGAAAATAAAATTTTGAGATGAAAATCTGGTGTTTGCTCTCTTATCCAGTTGCAAAATGCAAGTTTCAAAATAATCATGAATCAACGATTGAACAGACATTCTGTAAGGTTTCAATGTTTGTTTTCTTTTAAAATCAGTCAGATAATATTACGACTAATATTGGAATCTCTTTCTCGATGTCTTAAAAAATCATGAGGGTTTAATTCTGTCGAATTTCCGCTTTTTTCATTCCTAATTAGACGGCGGATCTGTCTACCTTTATTATGTTCAGGATGAACGACGTCATTAATGATTTGATTAGCTAATCGTGAAAAGATTTCACGAATGAGGAGTCCGATTAGGAAAACGCTATCGCCCCAATCTTTCAGTAAATGAATTTCGACGTTCACTCAAAATTAGCAACATATCGTATGCTTCTTCATTTGAATAAAACATGGTAGGATAAATCTAAAACTTTGAGAAATAAAACGAAATAGTGAATATTTATTTAGCTCTGATTCACTTTTATAGCAACATAGGAAAGTCTCTACCAAGATTGAATATTTATTACTAAGGTCCGGATGTTTGGGTTCGGTCCCAACGAGCTGCGCGCAGACAGCCATTGCGTGCGAATGAGTCGCTTATTAAAGCGAAACAGCAACAAAGCAGTCAGCTTTAATAAGAAAACAGTGGTCATTTTGAACATCTCTTATAAACAAGTAAACATTTATTCATTTAGAAACACCAACATATGTAAGTACATGTATGCATGTAGATGCGCGCGCACGCACGCACGCACGCACGCACGCACGCACACACGCACGCACACACACACACACACACACACACACACACAAGGTATAAATCCGACCGGGCAATCTCCACGCGATATATCTTGGATAATGCTAATGCCGACGGTACTGTAATTTTAATCTTCTTAACTAGAGATTTACTTAATCAAAAAACTTTATTATAGGGTTTTGGAAAGCTTTTGATCGGCTATTATATGATGGCTACTATAGGTTCTAGAATAAAAAAAATAAGATATTCCGTTTAAAAAAATTGATGTGACCTTGATCTGACCTTGACAAAGCTCCAAGGTTAAACTAATATGATTAATAAGTAGATTTTTTAAACCCCACAACTTTGGTCTGAACATATTTTTGATTGGATTATCCTTCGGAGATAAAAAGGGTGGACTGAGATACTGTCGTGAAGTTAGCCCTCCAATATTAAAAAAATAAAGTTTCTCTAACTCATTCGATTACTCGTTTGCATATTTTGAATTTTCGTTTGCACACTTTCAGTTTAAAAGTAATTCAAAAAACAAATTTGGGGGGGAGGCCAACTTCACACTAGTCCCCCAACTTTAAGCAATTTGATTCAAAAAGGTCTTAATCGAAAGATTTTCGTTTGCACATTCTGAAACAAATCGATTTTTAGTTTGCACACTTTTTAATTAAAAAGCTATTAACAAATGAGTATTGGGGTGTTAACTTTATACAACAAAAAGTACATGTTCGGCTCGAATTCTAAAGATACATCCAGAATAAAGTTTCTTCAATTTATAGACTATTTCTTTGAATTGGAATAAGTTGTGCATTGTTATTTCTGTGCTTAATGAAAAATTTCTTTGATTTGATCGTTATTTTTTGAAATCAAATATATTTTTATTTTTCTTCTCTTACTTCACCATTTTACTTCAGTTTAAAAAAATCAATTATTTCTTCAATTTAAACATAATTTTTACACCGAGTGATAATTTCATTAAATTTATTTATAATCTACCTGATCGACAGATTTTGATTATTATATTTCTGATTAATATACATTTCTACGAACAGAGATTAATTTTAATGATTTCTAATTCTTAGAACTAGAAAAAATGAAGAATTGAACCAAGATTAAAATTAAATTATATTGGTAGAAAGCATCAAAAGTTATATTATAAATGAATTTTTAGAAAAGTAATCAACTTCACATAAGTGCTACATTTAGATAAAATCTTTTTATTACAAATTAAAAAATAGTAATATTGTGTCAACTATATAGAACAATGTATTCAACTGTCATATGTGACCATATAGTAAATAAAAAGAATGTTGAGATATAATGACAAATATTATTTTAGGAATTATACAATATTATTATATATAATTATTACAATATTAAGACGAAATAAATCGATTTTAAATAAACAAAAAAATTAATAACGAATTATTGTATTGTACCATGAAAATGATGATTCTTGATAAAAGATTGTTTCGCCAAGTTATTGCAACAGATGAGATTTGTACTTTTTAAATTTTTTATTTTGAGATGTCCCTACCGTACATAATGACAATTACAATAATATCTATATTTATTCTTATATTATATATCTCATATAATGGGAATTATTCTCTATAACTATTCTCTGTTAATTTAACGTAATCTATGATGCTTGGTTTGAAAAATGTATTTAAAGATTGCAATTTTATACATTTATTCTTGAGACTATCATATTCTTCCCAAATGCCTGTATTGACAATAAGTGATGTAATGTCCTATTCTTGCTCTGCACTGTTATATGAGATGACTCTTATTAGCCGATATTCCTCAACTTTAATTTATAAATATGTGGGTATTTCAGAGAATGTTACATTTTTAGATGAGTCTGAAAATCCTGTTTTAGCTAAAATTGTGCTGTGGTATGCATTCTACATTAATGGAGAAATGTATTTGCGGAATTTTTTCGCAAAAATTTTGATTCCACATTTTTTGCATACATCAGTACTTTTATTTAAAAACATATTTATAGATATTTGTAAACTGTAGAGTCATTGTTAAAGAATAAGAACTTATTTCTGCTACTGAAATATTTTTTTTTCTTCATGACAATACTCAAAACGGATGCTTTTTTCTTCAAAGCTTGATGTTTCAGTCAACATCTTTGAGTGAGTAAATTGGAGACATTACATGCCCAATTAATTTTCTTTTTTCGAAAAGTGTTAATAAATAAGAAGTTCTTTCCAAATAAAATATATTATTAGGACCATTAATTAGTAATTTACTAATATTTGAAATAATATGAGATCATTATAATTTTCATCTATAATTTTTTTATAGGTAGCAGAATCCGCATGTGCTATTGCCAATAATTCTATTACTGAATTAAAGGGACGTGCTTGAGAGCGCTTGCTGTCGTGTCAATTTTAATTGGTGATAGCAAGTTTCATTCCATATGCAAGTGTCTTTTTTCGTAAAGGATTATGAATTAAAATAATATTAGGATAAGCTGTCAAATACTTTCCTCTCTTTTTTTAGCACTCTGTATGTTCTCTTCTTTCTTCACTGGATTTTTATCACGCCAATTTTCTTTTATGTCCGCGTACTCACGTGATTCAAGTGATTCAAGTGTTGAATCGGTTGCATTTTCGAGAATAGGATTCTTATATCTTAAATGATTTGTTTCGATGTTACTGCTATTGGGAGTACAAATAAATTTCCGCCGTTTTTTATCAAAAATTAAGCATTTATTGTGAAAGAACAGTACATAATGTTTTATTCAAAGTAATGGCCATCGCTAGCCACTATTTTTTCCCATCTTTCTAATAGCATGTGGATACCGCGTCGGAAGAACGCTTCATCTTTTGAGACTATCCAATCATCGATACAATTTTTGGTATCTTCATATGATGTGAAGTACTGCTCAGATGGCACAGACCATGCGTCAACGATCGGAATAAGTGGTAGTCGGAAGGAGCAATGTCTGAAAAATACGGCGGGTGGGGTAGAACTTCCCATTTGAGTGTTTCTAAGGTTTTGACCGGTGCCGCAACATGTGATCGAGCTTTATCATGCAGGAGAATAATTTTGTCATGCCTGGAATAGTATAGTAGGGCGCGTTTTTCCTTGCTCGGCTCAATCTCATCAATTGTGTTCGGTAGAGAGCTCCAGTAATGATCTCGTTCGGAGCAACTCATATAATAATACACGACACCAAGTTGATCCCACCAAAAACACAACATGAGTTTTTTTCCATTAATATTCGGCTTGGCTATCGATGTTGAAGCATGGCCAGATGGTCCCCATGATTTCTTCTTCTTTGGGTTATCGTAGTGGATCCATTTTTCATCACCAGTGACAATGCAAAAAATCCTTTCGTTTATGCCTGGCAAGCAGCATTTCACATGCGAAAATTCAACGTTTCTCGGCTTCAGTTCATATGGAACCTAATTCCCTTGCTTTTAAATCATTCCCAATGATTTCAAATGATATGAAATTGTTTGTTGAGCCACTCCTAATGTAAGTGCAAGTTCTTTTTGTGTTTGGCACGAATCTTCATCCAATAATGCTTCCAATTCCGCGTCTTCGTACACTTTCGACCTTCTGCTACGTTTTTTGTCTTCGACGTCAAATTCACCGTTCTTAAACTTTTGAAACCACTCAACTTCTCTCACTTAAGGCAGCATCATCATATGCTTCTACAAGCAATCTATGAGCCTCAGCTGCAGATTTCTTCAAATTAAAGAAGTAAATCAAAAGTTCCCGCAAATAATGCTTATTCGGCTCAAAACTCGACATTTTCGTACAAAAAAAAATATATAATGTTGATACAAAATCGCTAATATTTCAAGGTTATGCCTTTCAAGGTGTTGCCGGATATCCAATCTTACGATATGTCGTTTTACATCAAACAATTTTAACTATAGTTTACCAGGTATGTAAATATGAAATCGGAATTTACCAATAGATGGCCATAGCTGTCAATGTAGTTGCCGTCAGACGGCGCCATTGACGCCATTTCTTTGTTCTGACATCTGACAAAGATTTTCAACTCACAACAATACAAGTTTCATACAACAGTATAGTTTGTAATAGCGTTGAACATGTCGAATTTTGTGCCTGGAAACTATGGTTTGCGGACAGCAATGATTTTCTATTACCATTTGAAGAAAACTGTTACAGAATCGTATCGAATGCTTGTCGAAGCTTACGGTGAGCATGCTCTTGGTAAATCACAGTGCTCTGAGTGGTTTAAAAAATTCAAAAGTGGCGATTTTGATGTGAGAAACGAAGAATATGGAAAACCACCGAAAAAGTTTGAAGACAGCGAATTGCAAGCATTGTTGGATGAGGATGACGCTCAAACTTAACAACAACTCGCGGATCAATTGAATGTGACACGAGAAACCATCTCCATACGTTTGAAATCCATAGGAAAGATCCAGAAGAAAATGAGAAAATGGGTTCCACATGAACTGAATGAAAGGCAGCAAGAAAACCGAAAAGCCACTCGCGAAATGCTGTTCGCCAGATACAAAAAAAGTCATTTCTTCATCGAATTGTGACTGGCGATGAAAAGTGGATATATTTTGAGAATCCTAAGCGTAAAAAATCATGAGTAACTCCAGGCGAACCATCGACATCGACTGCTAGGCCAAATCGCTCGGAAGACAATGCTCTGTGTTTGGTGGAATCAGAAAGGTGTGATCTATTATGAGCTGCTAAAATCTGACGAAATCATTAATACTGAACTCTATCGACAACAAATGATCAATTTGAATCAAGCTTTGTGTGAAAAACGATATCAGAATATCAAAAAAGACAACAAAAGTAATTTTGCTTGACTCCGTCCGATTATCATTTATTTGCATCGATGGGACACACACTTGCTCAGCAGCGCTTCACTTCTTACGAAGATGTACGAAAATGGCTAGATGACTGGTTTGACTCAAAAGAGCAACAATTTTTTTGGCGTGGCATCCACAAATTGTCAAACAGGTGGAAAAAATATATAGCTACCGATGGGCAATACTTCGAATAAAATATTTTTTATCATTTTCATGTAATAAATGTTATTTTCTATAAAAAAATTCCGATTTCATATTTACATACCTGGTATTAGTGGCGCCGTCTTTTACAAACGGCGGAAACTTATTTGTACTCCCAATAATATTCTTGAGGCTTCGAGTGCTTTCTATGTAAGGATTATGCATTTCACGGATTTATTCCGTGTCCAGATCCATTCTTGGAATACCAATGTTACATGAATCTTGCAGTCCACTTCATCAAGGAGCAGCCTAATATTGAGCCTAATACTGAGATGTTTCTCCGGGTCGTTCCTTTTTATATTATACTACTTATTGGAGTGCACTTATTGGAATGAAGAGAATTGTGGGTAGGGGAAAGGGAGGGAGGTGGGAAAAATTGGTCTTCTATAACCGGAAAAATGGTTCTCCATATTTTATTTATGTTGTAGCCATTATCTGTATTTAGATTGTTAGGGTGTTTATCTCTATGACTTCTCTATACTTTCTTGGAAAGTATGATATAATGTTGGCTATTGTGTTGTTGTTCTTTTATCCATAGGTTGACTATTCTCCCAGTTTTTTCAATATATATTAGGTGTACAACATTGCTTCCGCCGTTTTCCTATAGATGGCTTTAGCAGTAAGTGGTGGTCGAAATAAATAGATCATAGACGTCATACAATAAACTTGGGCATCTGTCAACATAACCCCATAGAAACATTAGTCGATTTGTGTCTGCATCATAAAGTTATTCTTGATTGAAAATGTCAATTTACGATCCAAATTCTCGTCATTTGCGGGAGGTTTTAATTTTTTGCTTCAATATGAAGAAATCTGCGGCTGAGGCTCATCGAATGCTCTCAAATACTTATGGTGAGGCCGCTATTAGTGAAAGAACGTGTCGTGAGTGGTTTCAACGCTTCAAGAACGGTGATTTTGACGTCCAAGGTCATGCTCTGTATTTGGTGGGACTAGCTCGG
>NW_012130100.1:356206-362376 GCF_000143395.1 Atta cephalotes | reverse complement strand
AAAGTGGTCAAGACATACTTGGAAACGTTGAAATGGGAAGTCCTACCCAACCCGCCGTATTCTCCAGACGTTGCTCCCTCTGACTATCACTTGTTTCGATCAATGGCACACGGCCTGACTAACCAGCACTTCCGATCTTATGAAGAAGTAAAAAATTGGATCGATTCATGGATAGCCTCAAAAGATGACCAGTTTTTTCGACGCGGGATTCGTACGCTACCCGAAAGATGGGAGAAAGTAGTGGCGATGAACAATACTTTGAATCATAAATGTATAACCAGTTTTTTACAATAAAGCCTCGAATTTCGGAAAAAAAACGGCGGAAGCAAAGTTACACTTAATATTTGCCCGCAGAAACAAAGTATTTTGTATCTCTTGTAGCTGAGTGAAGGTCTTTGATCTTTAGGATATCTTAAGATTTGTCTTATCTTTTTTGCGTGGTTTAAAGATAATTCGGATATTGTATTTGTTTATTCTGCCAATCCGACCTGTTATTCCTTTGATATGAGAAAATAGATAGGATCCTTTCTTCTGATTGTCTGTCAAAGACCGTTATCTTGTTTGCATGTTTATTGATTGTTTTGATTACGTTTTGATTACTGCGGATATTACCTGTTTGTTCTGATGGGAGTCAGTAGATAGTTGACTCTATTTGACTGATATCTCTTCCTTTGGAATCTTTCTAGGTGCCACTGCGAAGTTAGGGCCTTTGGCAAGCGCAGATATATAATATATATATAATATCTTGAGACAGATCTTTGTTATATAGGATAGGTTCTTGACGTTAAAGAGGGTTGTGGATTTTTGTGAGGGACTAGCTTTATGTATTTCTGTTTCTTTTAGAGGATTGTCTGTAGGTCTTTATAGCTTGTTCGTATGTAATATTTACGATTTAGGGTTTGCCAGATATCATGCCGCAATATGGTGGATGGGAACAGATGGAATGTAAAGGTTTTATAGGAAATCTGGACTATTTGTAACTTAGTTGTAACCCAGTGAAGTAGATGCGTTTTTTGATGAGGATGAGACTAATTTTATGAAAGATTTGCGAGTTCCTAGATGATCCTTGAGTTGTAGGAACTTTGAGATGATGTTATTTATCTCTGCGTTTTAGGAATGCTAAGTTTGATAGTTTCTTGGCTAGGGAAGACCTGAATTTGTTGAAATTGTTTACTTTAGCAAGGATACTCTCCCCGTAGAAGTATTTGGTAATATTCTTAATGCTTCCACGCGTGCTTTCTATATAAAGATTATGCGAGTTTCCTCCGTGTCCACATCTATTCTTGGAATGTTTCGTGAAAAAATTCGTGGAAAACTTGCAGTCCACGGTAAAGAGCAACCTGATATTGAGCTGTTCTTGACTTCTCCAGGTCGTTCCTTTTTATATTATGCTACTTGTTGAAGTGTTGGGAGAAAAGAAGAGAATTGTGGATGCAGGGAGAGAGATCTTCAATAACTGGAGAATGGTGGTAAACCATTGTAATGGATCTGGACACGGAGGAGACCCGTGAAACGCATAATCTTTATATGCATTCGTGGAAGCCTCAAGAATATTATCAAATATCAATCTCTATGGAGAAAGAATCCTTGCTAAAGTAAACAATTTCAATAAACTAGCCAAGAACTATCAAACTTGGCATTTCTAAAACGCTGCAGGGATAATAACATCATTCCAAAATTTCTATAACTCAAGGACCACTTAGGAACTCATAAATTCAAAAACATCCTTTATAAAACTAGTCTCATCTTTATCAAAGAATCCACTTCATTAGGTTACAAATAGTCCAGATTTCCCATAAAATCTTTAAACTTCATCTGTTCCTATCCATCACGTTGCGGCATAATATTTGGCAAATTCTAGATCATATTACATACGAACAAGCCACACACAATCCTCTGAAAACAGAAACAGAAATATATAAATAATATAACAGAAATATATAAATAAACCTAGAAATATATAAATCCATCATAAAAATCCACAACTCTCTTTACTTAACATCAAGAACCTATCCAACAAAGACCTGTCTCAAAACACTATATCTGTGTTCAAAGGCCTTAACTTCGCAGTACAAGTAGATAGTATCCGCAGATAGGTAACCAATATCCTTTCCAAAGCCAAATCTCCTTAACATTACTAGACAAGAGCGATTGACCCTACAAGATCTGAACAGGGTCACAGACATCGTCATGCTTCCAGCAGACAAAGGCAACATGACAGTAGTTATGAACACATCAGATTATAAGAAAAAGAAAAACCTTTTTTCGGACAAAGCATACAAAAAGCTTGACAAAGATCCAACTAATACAATCGCGCAGAACACCAAAATCCCTTTTCATAAGTCCCAATGAAAGACACATTAAACATAATAAAGGCTTCATATGAGGTCTCCTCCGACTTCATCCCGCTAATAGAGCACTGTTTTACTTACTTCTCCTATAACAACCAATATTATGAACAATATTCAAGAGTGGCAATGGACTCTCCTATTTCTCCTGTAATTGCCAACATCTTTATAGAGTATTTTGAGAAAGAGGTCCTTACATCAAAAACACTCAAAAAACCAGAAATTTGATTTCGTTATGTAGATGACACATTCGTGATATGGAGACACAGCAGAGCTGAACTCCGTAAATTCCTTATTTTCTTCAACAATCAACATCTAAATATCTATTTCACTATAGACATAGAAGAAAACGAAAATCTCCTCTTCCTAAATGTTCTTGTCTTTAAAATAGCTGACGATATCTTAGGCCATCAAGTCTACAGAAAACCAACATACAGATAGATACCTACATGCCTAGTCGCATTACCATCCAGCACAAAAAACAGTTTGCAATCAATTTACTTATATTTTCTTATATTTTCTTATATTTACTTATATTTTCACCATCTCTGATAAAGAACATGTACAGACAGAACTCACTTAAAATTAACTTTACAGAAAAACGGCACGACAAAAAAAAACACGACAAGAAAGACATAATCAAAATAATTAAACAATGCAAATAAGACAACGGTCTCTGATAATCAGACAAATATCAAAGGAACAACAGATCGGATTGGCAGGACATTAAACAAACACAATATCCGAACTATCTTTAAACCACCTAAAAAGATAGGACAAATCTTAAGAAATCCTCAAAATCAAAGATCTCCGCTCAGCTTCGCAGGTGTACACAAAAATATTCTCTTGTTCCTGCGGGCAAGTACATTAGAGAAATGGGTACTGGGAGAATGGTCAATCTACGGATAAAAGAATACCAACGTGATATCAGGCTAAAACACGTCATCACATCAAAACAGAACGTCAAATACTGTTTGAAAATGACCACAATAGCCAATATTACATCATACTTTCCTAGAAAGAAGAATAGAGAAGCAAACATAGAGGCAAGCATAGAGGTACAAAAATAACAATCTAAATAGAAATAATGGCTCCAACATAAATAAAATATGGAAAACTATTCTCCTGGTTATAGAAGACTGATTTCCCCCATCTTTTCTCTCCCCCTATCCACATTCTCTTCTTTGCTTCCAACATTCCAACAAGTAGCGTAATATAAATAGAAACGACCCGGAGAAACAGCTCAGTATCAGGCTATTCCTCGCTCTGATGAAGTGGATTGCAAATTTCACGAAACGTTGGCATTCCAAGAATGGATCTGGACACGAAGGAAACTCGCGAAACGCATAATTTTTAATAAGTTGCATTATAAAGTATGTTAGAGGAAAGATTGAGAGTATGCCAACTTCTCGTCATGAAATGTGTTTCGTGTTTCGCAATTGGTAGCTTTTATCATATCTTTCACGCGACATCTATGGACTGGCATAGACAGAGAGAGCAAAAATTTAGAGAGAGACCATGCACATATGTTATTCCTTCCACCAGTACTGAAAATCTGTATTTCCCGTTACATATACTATACATAATATACTATATTGTATTGATAACTGACAGTAATGTACGAACACGGCACTAATTATGGAATCACTAATTCAAGCAGATTAATCTTGTGTTAAAAATTATATGGACACAGTTAATATTCAGATGTAAAATTTAAAAGTCATTTTCAATAAAATGTATATATTTGCATCTTCTGCACTTAAACATAATGTATATACTTAAATTTTATTTTTTTTCCGGATCAAATATTCCTACACGTCGTGCTTCTTTAAATGACGCCATAGGTCTGTTTTTTATTGTTGCACTCTCAGGTGAACACGATGCATAAGTTGAAGTGAAACAAATGTATATTTGTTTCACTTCAACTTGTGCTGTGTGAACTAGTTCAAAGAGTGCAGCAATAAAAAAGGCCTCATATTATACTGTAACCAAAAGCATATAATGTTTGAAAATATTTTTAATTTTTAGAAAACATTTTTAAAACATTGTTAAAAATAATTGTACCCTTTTTTTATTAAAAAAACATTTATTGTAACGTTTGAATAAACATTTTTTTAACGTTCAAAGAATGTTTATTTAATGTTTGAAGAAACATTTTTTTAAAACGGTACATTAAGAAATGGTTTATGATTAAAATTATTTGAATAAAATTAGAAAAAATAACAATGTAGAATTTTTTTTAATTAATTTTTTTTATCGATAATACCTAAACATTAGACAATTAATTTTATTATTTAATTCTAATTTTTAATTATTTATTTTATTTTAATCTTTTTCACTTACCGACCGGTTTTGAACTTGGAATCTCAGGTTATTTTATTATTCCAACGTTTATTAATTTGAGTTTTAGAAAACAAGATATTTTATATATTTATAATAAACTTCATATAAATGTTGAATGTTTTAATCATATTTTAAATAAATAAATAACAAAAAATAAACATTTATTGAATGTCATATTTAAACGTTTAAAAAAGATTTAATAAACAAGATTAAATAAATGTTTCTTTACACCATTATTTCAAACGAATAAATTAATGTAAAATGAACATTTACTAAACGTTAAATAAATGTGAAACAAATGTTTCTTATCATCATTATATATGAATAAATAACATAAAATAAACATTTTATAAACGTTAAACATTTAAATATTTCTTTAAACCTTTATTTTAATGAATAATTAATATAAAATAAACATTTAATAAACGTTAAATAAACGTTTAAAAAATGTTTTTTCAAACCATTATTTCAAATGAATAATTAATGTCATAAACACTTAATAAACATTAAATAAACGTTCAAAAGTTTTTGAAACCATTAATTCAAATAAAAAAATTAATTCAAAATAAACATTAAATAAACATTAAATAAATGTTTAAACAATGTTTTTTCGATCATTTATTTCAAATGAAAAATTATAATGTAAAATAATATTATAATGTAAAATTATAATGTAAAATAATATTTAATAAACATTAAATAAATGTTAAATTAATAAATTTTGAAAACGAATCGTGAAAAATGTAAAATTAATGAGAAATAAACGTTTAAAAACATTTCAAAAACATTGTCTGCTAATTGCCTCACTTCGAAAGCCGCAGTGACAATATGCCATTTATGACATCAATGAAGAAATTAGATGCTATCGTGCGTATGCACTGCGTAGTAATAGCGGAACAATTTTTCAGTATTGGGAGTATATGTCGGAACATACCTGATGTAAGAAAAACATATTAAACTATAAAAACATATTAAACTATAATCACATTATAAACTCCCGATTCTGACTCGACTATTGACTCGGACTCCCGACTCAGAGTCGATCAATTACATTACAAAACACTTGAGCGGCTCTGACTCCTGACGTAGAAACTTTTGACATTTGGGTTTCATAAAGGTTTCATTTTTGCAATATCATCATATTTGCAATAAACAATTATATTATATTTCATCAATGTTATTCTCAACGCAAAAAAATTGCATTATTAATGTTAATCATTATAAATGAGTTTAATAAAAAATGAACATTTGGAAAAAGAATATGGGTGAAGCTTTGGGTTGGTAGACAAAAGGAACAAGGTATATAACTTATTCACAGAGCTTTGATTAGCAGGATAAGTTTCAAAGATATATTTTATTACAACTTTGCTTCCGCCGTTTTTTTTCAGAAATTCGAGGCTTTATTGCAAAAAACTTATACATTTATGATTCAAAGTATTGTCCATCGCTGGCCACTACTTTCTCCCATCTTTCGGGTAG
>NW_012130100.1:350618-353320 GCF_000143395.1 Atta cephalotes | reverse complement strand
TTAGTCAGAAAAACACTTTTTTTTTCCTAGGAAGCAAAAACAAATTTATTCAAAATATTTACCCTCGCTAACTATATATTTTTCCCATCTTTCGGGTAATTTGTGTATACCACGCCAAAAAAAATTCCTCATCTTTCGAAGCAAACCACTTATCAAGCCATTTTCGGACGTCTTCGTAAGAATCGAAGTGTCGCTCGCTCAGCGAGCGCGTGGCCCATCGACGAAAACAAGTGATAGTCAGAAGGTGCCAGGTGAGAAAGCAAGATGGGGTAGCACTTTCCAGTTGAGTGTCTCCAAGTTTTGGACCATTGTTGACATGTACGATGGTGCGTTGTCGTGGAGGAAAATCAGCTTGTCATGTCTTTTCCGATAATGCGGCCTTTTTTCACGTAGAACACAGTGCAATTTGATCAGTTGTTGTTGGTAGCCGTGAGCATTAACAGTTTCACCAGGTTTTAACAGCTCGTAGTAGATGACATCCTCCTGATCCCACCAAACGCACAGCATCGTCTTCCGTCCGAAGCGATTTGGTTTTGAGGAAGATGTTAATAATTGGGCGGGATCAATCCAAGATTTCTTGCGTTTAGGATTCTGAAAATAGATCCACTTTTCATCGCATGTCACAATCCGATGCAGGAACGACTTTCTTTTTTGTCTGGCAAGAAGAATTTGGCATGTGTTTTAGCGTCGCTCCATCTGCCTATCGTTCAGTTCATGCGGCACCCATTTTCCGATTTTTTGAACCTTCCCCATGGCATGTAGCCGCATGAAAATGGCTTGAGAAACCCAATTGCTCGGCAAGCATTTTTTGCGCTTGGGTATCATCCTCGTTCAAAAGAGCTTGCAATTGACAGTCCTCAATCTTCCTGGGCCGATTTTCACGCTTCTTGTCACTCAGGTCAAAATTGTCGTCATTGAACCGGCGAAACCAACCTCTGCACGTTGTTTTCGATAAAGCATTGTCGCCATAGGTCTCCACAAGCATTCGATGCGATTCGGCAGCCGATTTCTTCAAATTGAAAAACAAAGCTTCCCGCATATGTTTTTTTTTAGCAAAAAACTAGACATGGTTACGAAAGAAAAAATGTATGTTGTTGTATGAAATTGCTGATGATGTGCATTGGTTAATGTTGACAGATGTCAAACACATAAAAAAAGTGTGTTGTGTGCCCAGGGTAGCTTTGTACGCTCACTAATGCCACCTATGAGCAAACAGCGGATTTAAGCTTATACACCTGGTACTTGGTTCAACTTGCTTCTCCCATACCTGAAAGTAATGCTACATGTCTTCTTTTGTCAGTTTTTTTAGAAGCTCGTCGTTTTATGATATCAACAGTCACAAAATGTTCTCCTCGCATGATATTTTTGACTTTAGGAAACAAGTAGAAATTAGGGTGCTAGATCAGATGAATAGGAAGGGTAGTCTATGGTGATATTGTTGTTATAGTGATATTGTTTTTGACCAAAAATTCGCGCGTAACGAACGCAATGTGCGAAGGTGCATTGTCCTGCAGAATCCATATGTTCTCCCACAATTTAGGTACGTCATACACGTTCACGCAGACACTTTAAGACTTCATAAAATTTTGCATTAACAGATTCATTTTTTGGAACATATTCATGATGAACAACTCCATAAATATCGAAAAAAACTGTAAGCATAGTCTTGATTTTTGAATGACTTGCGCGCTTTTTTGGTGCGAGGTGAACCATAGTGCTTCCTCTCTTCATTCTGTCTTTTCGTTTCAGGATTATACTCGTAAATCCAGGATTCTCCAGTTATACTCTTTTGAGAAAATTAATCTTGGGCATTTTCAATCCAGTCATTAGGTGCATCCAGAAGCATGACCGCTCACTGAGCGCTTATTGAGCTCTTGTACCTGTTTGGTCTATATTTTTAGATCTAATGGAATATGCTAATCAAGATACAAGAGCTCACTGAACGTTCAGTGAGCGGTCGTACTTCTGGATGCATCCATTGCAACAATTAGCACGTCTTAGTTTTTGCTCGTCAGTCAAAACTTTCGGAACAATTTTGCACACAGCTTCCGTATGTTTAAATCTTCTTTTAAAATTGTTTGAATATTACCATTACTTATTCCAAGTTTTTCTGCAATCATTCTAGTATAATTCGATGGTCTTTCATCAAATCATGAATACGTTGAATGTTCTCATCAATATGTAATGTTGAAGGACGCCTCGCTCGTGTATCGTCATCGACGCTCTCTCTTTCCTCCTTAAACTAGTCCACCAATTTATACATAGTTCTATGTTTCATAGCAGCTCACCATTTCCAACATTTGAAGAATTTCCTGGTCGTTTTTGCTAAGTTTTACGCAAAATTTGATCTCGATTAAAATCTCGTCTCGCTCTATTCCGATCCATTCTCGTTCTAATACGATTAAAAGTACTACTAAGTAGTTAATAAAAATAGATACGAAAAGCAGATATCTTACCGTGACCTAACTTTTACTAAGGACACTTTTACTAAGTGACGCTTTTCTCGAAACATTGCACTGTACAAGTTTATAGTGTCACCACGTCGAAGACAAAGACAAAGACGTCGGCAGAATAAAATCCAGTGTACGAATTTTTTGTACACGCCTCGTAAATCACATTTGAGTGTTTTAATAAATATTGCAAATATACATATATAAATATAAATATATATATATATATATATATATATATATATATACTAG
>NW_012130100.1:340628-349936 GCF_000143395.1 Atta cephalotes | reverse complement strand
CTCTCTCTCTCTCTCTCTCTCTCTCTCTCTCTCTCTCTCTCTTTCTTTCTCTCTTTACACACACACGCACGAACGCACGCACGCACGCACATTTTAACTTTGCATGAAATTCTGTATGATAGAATTTTGACTATTTCTGCTTCGCAATAAGCACATTTTCACAGATGACAGTGCTCGTAATTAAGCTGCTATATATACATCAAATAATCGTAAGCATCTGTTTCAGGAGCCTTTTCTTTTAATAAATCATTCATAGCAACTGCTTTCTCTAAACATGAATTATTATTTTCTTTTGTGCCACGCTTAATATACCGTCACTTCCTGTTACAGAAAGACGTTTTTTAATTATTGCATTTTTGATGCATTTGTTGATACAAAACTGGTCTATAACTGGTCGCAAAAAGTTTGAGAAAGTATACCAGATGAAATAGGTGAGGCTGATGAACTTTGTTCAGATATATTCGGAAAAGGTGATAGATTGGATTTTAAATGAAATAACTTCAATTTCTGTCATCTGTGTGTCTTTTGGAATCATTATTCGTTTCTAAAAGAAAATTATTTGTACCTACCACGCAGATTGTTACTTGTAATAAATGATATTTAACTTATATAATTTTAATTTTGATTTATAATGTTGTATGAAAAAAAATAACTGCTATAACTAAAAACCTTATGGTAATTAATGTAGGTATAAAATATGAACAACTAAAATATAGGTATCATATAGCTAATATGTCTTAATTGTAATATCTGTATATTATAGCAGCAATAACAAATCACCTTTGCCACAGTTTATAAATTTATAGTTATAGCAGTAAATATATTTTAACTAATAATTTTAATCAAGATTAGTTATGACACAGAAAATTTTTTTTCATGTGGATAAATGATAATAAACTTACTTTGAAATTTTTATCAAAGCAGATGTTGGAAGCTATGTTAACACTCTTTTCTGTTTCAGAGTATGTAGACATTGTATTATTGTCTTCATTAGCATTTAAATTTGATATGCTAGTAGCTTAGAATAACTGTCTTAAAAATGTAAGAAAAGGATATAAATTCCATTTCGATTTATAAATGCTTTTGCCGCTTGATGTCGAATCCTTAATTTTGTATTCATTACGCATGAATATTGTGCGTAAATTTTCGAACTTTCTTTTACCTGATTACCTGTGATAAAGAAATGCAGATTGTTTTACTTTTTATCTAATCTAACACTTCTTG
Source organism: Atta cephalotes (assembly GCF_000143395.1). NCBI lineage: Eukaryota > Metazoa > Arthropoda > Insecta > Hymenoptera > Formicidae > Atta > Atta cephalotes. The sequence continues at coordinate 348,712 of NW_012130100.1, read as the reverse complement.
TATATATGTATAATTTTAATATTTAGTTACAATGTATGATATCACACTAAATTAATTTTAAGTATTAAATAATGATGAATGCTTTACTTTCCAATGGAGAAAAAAATTTGAAAAAAATATTTAAATGTTTTTAAAAACATTTAAAATAACGAGAAAAGTACTTTTTTTCATTAAAAAAACGTTAATTTAAATGTTAAAAAAAATTTGTTTAAATGTTTGTTAAAAATATATTTTTTTAATATTTCAAGGAAACGTTTTTTTAATGTTAAAAAAATGCTTTTTTAAGATTTGATAAAAATGTTTCTGTAATGATAAAATTAATGTTTAAAATAACAAGAAAAGTACCTTTTTTTCATTAAAAAATTATTTGAATAAAATTAGAAAAAATATTGTACAACGCAAAATATCTCTTTTAATTTATTATTTTTTATCAATAGTATATTTAACTTTAGACCAATTTTATTACAACTAATTTTATTAATTAATATTAAGTTTTAATTATATTTTTATTTACTGGGTTTTGAATTTGGGATTTCAGGGTTATGAGTTTCATATACTTTATCTGTTACGCCATTTATAATCGAAACAATTCTTATTGTCCTTAAATATATAATGATAATGATACTTAACGCAATTGTATTGGATTAACTTCTTTTCCATGTTTATTTTTTTCCGTTTTTTATTAATTTGAATTTCAGCTAATAATAAAATTTTTTTAACCTTTATATTAAACGTCAAATAAACGTTAAATGTTTTCTTAACAAATTTTAAATAAATAAGTAACGTAAACAAACATTGAATAAACGTCAAATGTATGTTTAAGAATATTCCATTGAATCATTATTTTAAACGAAAAATTAATGTACAACAAACATTTAATAAACGTTAAATAAACGTTAAAAAAATCTTATTTTGAAAACGAATCATAAAACGTTAAATTTATTACGAATAAATATTTAAAAAATATTTAATAAACATTAAATAAATGTTATCCTAAAAACGAATCGTGAAATGTAAAATTAATGAAAAATAAACGTTTAAAAAACGTTTAAAAAACATTTCCTCTCCATTGGGACATAATGATCCAACATGAAATAAATATATAGAAAGTGTTTTTTCGAGCCATTAAAGCCATTTTAAATAAATAATTGATATAAAAAACACATTTAATAAACGTTAAATAATCATTTAAAAAATATTTCTTCAAAATACTGTTTCAAATGAGTAATTAATGTAAAACAAACATTTAATTAATGTTAAATAAATGTTTAAAAAATGTTACTTCCAAACATTATTTTAAACAAAAGTTAGTTTAATTAACTTAAATTAATTTAAATTAACTTAAAATTTACATTTAATAAATGTTAAATAAATGTTAAAAAATATTTTTTCCAAACATTTTAAATGAATAATTGATGTAAAATGAATGTTTAATTAATGTAAATTGTGATGTATTTAAATAAACATTTAAAAAACGTTTTTTTCATCGTTATTTGAAATAAAAAAGTAATGTAAAACAAATATTTTATAAACGTTAAATAAACGTTTATAAAACGTTTTTTAAACAGTTATTTCAAACAAAAAATTAATGTAAAACAAATATTTAATAAATGTTAAATAAACGTTTAAATTATATTTCTTCTAAACATCATTTCAAATAAATAATTGATGTAAAATAAACATTTAATTAAGGTTAAATAAATATTTAAAAAAGATTTCTTCAGAACATTATTGTAAAAATTAGTGTAAAATTAACATTTAATAAATGTTAAATAAATATTTAATAAATGTCTTTTGAAACTTTACATCAAAGGGAAAATTAATGTAAAACAAACATTTATTTAACATTAAATAAACGTTTAAGAAACATTTCTTCGAAACATTATTTCAAACGAAAAATTACTATAAAATTAACATTTAATAAACGTTAAATAAATGTTTAAAAAATGTTATTTTGGAAATAAATTATAAAACATATAAAAATTAATTATAAATAAATGTTTAAAAAACGTTAAATAGACGTTACATTAATGTTATTTTGAAAACGAATCGTGAAATGTGAAATTAATGAATAATGAACGTTTAAAAAACGTTTAAAAATATTTTTTCCCCATTGGGAATTATTATTCGTGAATCCAGTGCTTCTACCATTTTCTCCCTTTTAAATCTGATCTGTTATCTTGTGAATGCAAAATATCTCACAAAACAGGTCTTTCACGCAATTCTTGTATTAATTGGATTTCGGTATTCCTTGCCCAACTAACTTTTTTACTTATTATTGCAGAATTATCGAATTCTTATATATTTTAAATTCTTTCATCCAAAAATTCATTGATATATGACACATGACTTCTCGCAATTTTATTTACTACGACTCAGAATCGCCTGACTGAAAATAGAGTGATTTCTATTCTTGAATCGACAGTTAGAGTTGGCAGCTGCCTTGCTGTGATTAGCTGATAGTCGGGAGTCCGAGTCAGTAGTCGAGTCAGAGTCGGGAGTCTGTAGTGTGATTGGCTGTATACACACTGATACATCTTAGGATACACAAGTGGTGCGTTTCAAGTTACGTATGAAGCGCATACTATATCGTTTTATCCTTCTTTATTGATGAAAAACAAGCATAAACGATACATCATGCGTTTCATGCGAAACTAGGAACGCACCCTTTGTCTTCTTCCATCGATTAATAAAGCAAATCAAATGAAAATCGTGTAAAAGGATTATGCGATTCGAAATCACGTTATATTGCTTGCGATTCCTGAGAATCATATTTCATAACCAATAAAACAGAAATTAGTGTTAATATATCTTGGAAACGTGTTTTGTATAAAGTATAGGTAATCTTAAATACTGGAAGAAAAAATGGAAAATGTAGAACCAACAGAAAAGTTAGTACTTCATTTGAATTTAAATTTTTTACAGAATCTCATTATAGATAAGGTATAGATAAACTTATATTACGATGAAATTTTATGATAATGCATGTACACAGTAGAATAAAGAATAATTTTTTAAATTTTACAAAAAGAAACAATCCTTTTCCAAAAGTTGTTTTATTATATTAAACTCTATTTTGACTTTTTAAATGAAGTAAAATTATATTGAGAAATTTGTGATTAAAATTGTAAAAAAAGTTATTTTAATTAATTTTACTAAAATCTTTTAATTAATTATACTTATTGCGATATATTATTCATTAAAAGTATTAATTTATTCTAAATTAAAACATTTTCTTGAAATTATATTGTTAAGATTAAAATCATAATTTACATATTTATATTTCAGAAAAATTGTAAATTGAACTATTAATAATTGTAGTTAAAGGACTATTTAATTGTTTAATTTAACCTTAAAAATTTTTCATATTACCTATACATATTTAATAAACCTTAAAAACTTTTCATATTATTGAATATAAAATTAGTATAAAAATTAACGAATTTCAAAGTTTTCGATGATAATCGATTGCAAATAATAAATAATAAAAATTTTTAAATGTCTATCAATAAGAATTTATCATTTAAAAGTTTCGTAAAGTAAAATATGGAATTAATATTCAACATATACAATATTGATTTAATGTCATTTATTCATAGGTTTATATTGGGTTGTCCGGAAAGTTCGTGTCGACCAACTTATAAAATAATTTAATAAATATATACTAAAATTTAAATCTTCTGCATTTCAATTTTCCTTTAACATCGGCACGAACTTTCCGGACAACCCAACACAATATTTCCATATTATCTTTTGTAATGAGAAAAAGATTCGTATTTTTAAACGAAATAAATATTTTTAGTGTATTATTATGTAATATATATTATTATAATATAATTACAAGAATCTGACAATTTACAAAATAAAATAAAGTAGAACAAAATGAAGTATAACTTAGGTATTAATTACTTATCATATAATGGGAAATAGAATATCAGTTGAGTATATCTGAGTACATTTGAATAACAGCTGCTTTCAGCAGAAAAAAATTTATCAGCAAGCATTCAATAATTCCTATATAATTTGTTCTTGCCTTTGCTGAATTTAAATATAGGAATCATATTAAAGAGTCATTAAGGAATCATATGAAGGAATTACTGAGTGCTTACTGATCGGTTTTCATGCTGTTAAATGTAGTCAATGACTGCATTTAAGAGACAAAACAAAAAGCAACTTACATTAGTAACTATCCAGCGATTTTTTATTACAATTGATATCTACACTTGAATTCAACGAAAAGCTAAAGGCAAGAACCAGTCATATTAAAAAATCAGCGCTCCTGAACGCAGTCATTATTTAAACATTCAGATATACTGGCAATATTTTACTTTATATTAGGGGATATTTTAATATCTCGCTCTAATTAATATCTTACAAAAAATTAATATTTGAATTATATTTTGAATTATATTAATATTTCATTTTGGAAATCTTCAAATCATAGTCCACTGTATAAGTCCACTGTATAATAATGTAAATTACGTACAAAATTTTCTAACATTTTCTAACATTTTCTAATTTTAATTCTAAGTTTTCCACAAAATTTTGACGCATTAGAATATTTTTCAGATTATAATTATATTTAACATAAAAATACCATAAACAAAATTGATTATTTTTATCTTTCAGCTTTTTATTGAATTGTGTTATCTTTTGCAGTAAAGTGTATTTATATTTAAATATTTCAAAGGAAGATGTTGAAAAAGAGTTAATTTTTGCTCTTTTTACTAATAAGGTGTAAATAAAAAAATAGTGTTTTTTATAGTCAAACATTTGCTTTTTTTGAAGGATATTAAAAAATTTTTTTGCTTAAATAAAAAAATAACATTTTTTGTAGATTTTATCTTCTGGATACAATAAATAAATTTTAAAAAGTTCGTACATTTAGGAAACATCTCTAAAATTAATTAAGATATATAAATTTAGATACATATTTATGTTTGTGATCAATTTTCGAAGTGTTCCTAAAATGCTATAAACATTTTAATATTATTATATTCAATTTGTCAAAATGTAATAATAATTTTTTACTCCTCTTATTTACACCTTTATTTATACCTTTTTAAGCAAAAATCGATCTCTTTTTAAGAATCATCTTGTAAGCGCAACACTTATGCTATCAATCTACATGCAATGAAAGAATTTAATAACCAATTTTGCAATTAGGTCTGAAATGAGAGAAGAACCTGTCAATTATTTAAGGAATCTAATTAATTGCTTAAGAAAGACGGGCCGCTTCTTCAAGATCTATTGGAAGATTATTTTTGCAATTCTATGGGCACTTTTTCTTTTACCTTATCCCTTGATTTACAATTATTCGGTATTCCTTTCCTATGTTTTTATATTTAATGTTATTTTTTAAACCTTATTAATTTGAATTTTTTAAGATTTTCTACAATTTTATAAAAAAATAACTAGATTCTGTAAATCTTGTTTTTAATATCTTATCTGTAATATTTTCTAGGATATAAATCTACGTATCTCTTTTACTTTAATTTACTAATTCTTAATAAATTCTGGATTTTAATCTACGCTCTTTAAAAAAAGAAAATAAAAGCTTAAATACATACAGTTTAAATAGTACAGTATATATAGTTTAAATTTTGTTTAAATTTCATAATAAAAAGTATAATAAAAAGTATAATAAAATGATTTTTGCAGGAAGTTAGATGTGCATTTGTAGTATTACTCATGGCTGGTTATTGGATTACCGACTGCTTTCCTATGGCAGTAACATCACTCATCCCAGTTGTCATGTTCCCAGCTTTGGGTATACTCAGTACGGCTGATACATGCGCTTGTTACATGAACGATACAATAATGGTATTCATCGGCGGTTTAATCCTTGCTATCGCTATTGAGCACTGCAATCTCCATCTTAGGATTGCTCTAGGAGTCATGAAAACAGTTGGTTGCAGCCACGCAAGATTGCTTGGTGGTTTATGCGTGGTCACAACTTTTATATCCATGTGGGTGTCAAACACCGCAGCCACTGCTATGATGGTGCCCATAATATTTGCTGTTTTGCGGGAATTGGAACAAGTATTAAATGACTTCTTCTGTTTAATATCTGATAGTAGCATGTATGAAATTTTATATAAGTAAACTTACGTACGCAATCACATATGCACGCGAGAGTGTATGCACTTGTATAATACAATTTATACTATTCTGTTAAAAATTACTCTAATGACTAATGAAGACTAACTAATGAACTAAATGAAGAATTAAATCCTAAATGCTACAGTATTAATTAATTAAGTTAAATTTTAAAAAGTAAAAGGAATACTAAGTGGTACTATCTTTTTTTACTTTAATGACATCGTTTATGTAAAAGATTTAATATCAACAACTGTCGGTCAAGTTAAATCTTCTACCAACCATACCAAATTAAATAAAAAACCCAAGTGATACCATCTTTCATTTTTATGCAATAAAACCTAAACATACATTAGACTGATAAAAAGAAAAATATTTTTCTTTAATCGGTCTCTCAGCTTAAAAGCTTCCGTTTTATGCCAAAAGAACACCCCTAAATTTTTATCGAAGAATATTAAGATTTAGAAGTTGCTAGTGAACAATTTTTTAATCAAAGTTTAGATTTTCCTTAATACATGTTCAATTTGATGCAAAAATAACTTAATCCGGATTTTAAATGTGATACTGTATGTTTTTTTGGTCACTGAACACTATGCAATCATTCATTTAGCTCTATAATATATATCTTAAAAAAATACAGTCCGATTAATGTGAAAAAAATGACCAAATTTTAAGTTCAAGATCAATTTTAAGGTTTTAAGCATTCAAATGGGTCGTTATTTTCCTCAAATTGTAAATCTGTTTATTCAGAACAAGATTGGAATTTTCGTGGGATCTCTTATAGGCCCTTTAAAAGTTTAATTGGATTATAAAACGTTTTTTAGGATAAAAAAATCTTTTTTCTGTTCTTAAAAAACTTTTAAATTATATCGCTTTTTGATTTTGACATCCTCAAATCAAATGCCTCAATTTAATGATAAAAACTCTTTATTAGAAAATGAAATGGGTAATAAAAAAAAATGATTTAATTAATTGAAATAAGCTACATATATGTAGTACATTTTTTTATGTATTCATTTCATTTCCTAATAAAAAGTTTTTTATTTTCAAATTGAGATACTTGTTTTGAGGATATTTTAAAGCGCCATAAAGCGATATATTTTAAAACTTGTAAAAAAATTTTTTTTATCTTTAAAAACGATTCATAATCCAGTTAAATGCAACTTTTAAAGGCTTAGGAAGTGCCGAGAAAATTCCAACTGAACCTTATTCTGAGTGATCAGATCTAACATACAATTTGAAGAGAATAATAACCCATTTGAACGCTTGGAACCTTTCTAAAATCGATCTTTAATTTAAAATTTGGTCATTTTTTCATATTAATTGAACTATATTTTTTAAGATGTATATCATAGAGCTAAATGAATAATTGCATCGTGTTCAGCGAAAACATACAGAGAAAACATACAGTACCACATTTAAAATCCATTTTTGCAGCAAATCAAACATGTATTTAGGAAAATCGAAACTTTGATTTAAGAATTTCGTTCACTAGCGACCTCTAAATATTTTTAAAATTTTAGGGGTATTCTTTTGACATGAAATGAAAGCTTTTAAGCTAAGATGTCGATTAAAAAAATTGTTTTCTCTTTTCCTTGTTAATATACAAGGTCTAGTATACAAGGTGTCCTTAAAAAAATGGCATTACCCATTATGATCAGATAAAGCGGATCGAATTGAGTCGAAAAATCTTCTACCATTTTGCAGGTTGCATAATAGTTAACGAGATATATTAATGTTTAAAGATAGCCGAATACGTCCGTCTACTATCCGAATATGTGGCCCGATCGCAAAACTCGTTCAATATAAAAAATATTATTCAAAACATTATCATAAAATTGCATTTAAAATTTACTTTGTCCATTCAATTTTTATATCGCAATCCATTCCTTTGAATGAATTGCGATATAAAAATTTTATATAAGAATTAAAGCTATTTAGATCGGAATGAGAAAATCCTTTAATAGAGACACAAATACTTATAT
>NW_012130100.1:332628-335895 GCF_000143395.1 Atta cephalotes | reverse complement strand
AATTTGGTGATTGATTTAACTTTGCAATTATTGATATCAATTAAAAGACGCGGTAGTGTTTCGTGTCAAGTGAACGCGTAGCGCGAGACCGCTCCGTGTCTTTACGCGAGTCAATGAGTTGTGAGCATCTAAGATTATTGGTTTTTTAATAAAGGATGTTCCGATCGACTTTTGAGCATAAGCTCACTTGACAGTTTGGGTCTGAATTATATAATAAATGTTATTTTATTTTTATGTGTTCTACGAACGACGTGATGCGAAATCAAGCAAAATCCGAAATGTCAAATTTTTATGTAAACTAAACGTCATTGCCTCAAAAAAATCTTTTCCTTTTCACATTTTCAGTAGCTGCTATTCATTTATTGCTCTCATTTACCTATGGTTGATGGTGATTTACTTATGGTTTCATTAGCACTGTATATCGAAATGAATAGTATAGTAAAATGAATAATTTGCAGGATAATAATTAATCAATAATAAATTTATCAATATTAGGTCGATAATTTTAAATTCGACGCATTGTGCGGATAAATGAAATCAGTAAAATTTGTAATAGAATAAATTTTTTATTATTAATTTCTGTTCAGCAATATTAATAATGTAGCTGTTACATAACATGCTTCAAAAACCATAATGGATGTCTAGATATTCAAGAATATTTCTCGTTAATTCTACTACAAAATGCATGATATCATCACAAATTAAAAAAAAAAATTTAAAAAAAAAGGCGCCAAATATGCGTATTCCTCTCAGAAAAAAACTGTTATACAAACTGTTATACTATTATACGTGCTTGTATGTATGCCCCTTAAAGGAAAAAAATAAGACTTCCAAACCTATTCCAAACCTATTTTCCAAACTAATGAAAATAGATTTGGAATAGGAAGTTATTTTTTTCTTCAAGGAGCACACATTCAAGCATGTATAATAATTTATTTAATGATAAATACATATAGAGTGTTTCCTTTAACTTAATCATTTAAAATCTCCGTTGTTTTTGATGATACGGGAAAATACTATAGAGAACAGTTGTTCGAGTGAAAAGGACACATATTATGATGAGAAAAAGTTTTTCTCAAAGTCATAATTCTTGAGATTTCAAGATCATCACGATTTTTTAAAATGGAATAGCATATTAATGTAACTGTAGTTCATAAAAAAAATTCAACCATATATAATCTTATCCTTCAAATGACCTTGAACATAAAAAAAATTCACATTCATATAAGAAAATGAAGAATTAATACTTAAGTGTTTTCAATGAAGATATTTATTTACTTTAGTTCAGAAAGTATTCGAAATGATTGCCATTAACTTCCATATAGTTTTGAATGCGATAAATAAATGATTGTTTCGCATTTTCAATAATTTCTAGGTAATTCTGATGGTCTAGGTAATTCCGATGCACATCGAATTCTTTCTTGAATTTCCGGTGTTGTGGAGATCACAATAAACTCGACACCCATCATGCTAGAACCATTTGTCAACAATTGATGTATGAGGATTATTAGCTACTGCCATCAAAACAAAGGTTTTCGTCTTTTCGTCGCGGATTGTAAACATAACTTGTACTAGCTCACACAAAGTTATGTCCATTTCACAGTATGTTTATAAACATTTATCTCGGAATATGAACCGCCAGAAATAAACTTACAGACATTCAATATCTTGATATCGCATTAAAGTAATTGTTTCAGCATTTCTGCAATATCAAGAAAAAAATGTATACTCAAGAAGAGAAAATAGAAACGGTTTTAATTTATGTAGAATCAGGAAATTATGTAGAATCAAGAAAAAGTTTGACATGCATGTATCAAGATCACACATCAATCAGAATCACTCGGAAATTATTGAAAATATGAAACAATCATTTATTTATCGCATTCAAAAATGTATAAAAATTAATGACAATCATTTCAAACATCTTTTGAATTAAAATAAATATCTTCATTGAAAACATTTAAAGTTAATTCTTCTTTATCTCATAAATTATCTTATAAATGTGATTCTTTTTATGTCCAAGATCATCTCATATATGGTTGAATTTGTTATTTTATGAATTGCATTACTACATTAATGAAAATATGTCATTTCATTTAAAAAAATCGCTGATCCTGAAATCTCAAAAACTTGAGAAAAAATTTTTTTATCATAATAAAGTGTCCCTTCCGAACAACTTTTCTCTGTAATATTTCTCTGTAATATTTTCGCATATCATCAAAAATGTAGATATTTTAAATGATCAAGTTAGAGGAAACACCCTGTATATGGAGGAAAGGGAACCTCTATTATGAGATATCGAAGTCATTTTGGATAAATGCTAGAAGTCTATGAGCAAAATTTAAAAAAATAATAGATTATTTTGAAGGGAATTTAATAAGCTTTAAGATAACGTTATATAAAATTTAATTCAAATTTCATTTTTTTTGAAAATTAAGGAAACGTAAAAGGTGAGCAAATCACAAAGTCAAATTGTGTTTCTAATATGAGATGCCCCGAGAAATTGATAGTAAAACGCAAAGTATATCAGTATTAAAAAATTTTATTTCATGTTTTTAAAATACAAACAAACACAGCCAGTGTGCGTGAAAAATAAGTATGCGATAGATTATACCCAGAACTCGTCTTCACGTAGTTGGAATCAAATATTGCAAAAATAGGCACTCGATGTTCATTCTGATTGTCCTTTTTATTATTGTACAATAATGTTTACTCTTTAGCAACGATTTTCACTATAACGTAGGAGCATGGGTTATTTCATATTAGAAATACTCTGGGTATCTCATATTACGATTTCCTTGGTTTTACAATCATCAAATCTAACTTCTATAATTAAACAATTCAACATATTTTTCTATTAGTGCGAGCTTATTTTATTACTACATGAAGAATTTATACTTATTTATTAAATAATAAACAAGATTTAAAGACTCATCTCAATGAAATTGCAGACATCCAAATTCTAAAATCTTTTTTTGATGATTACAGGCATGATCTAGTAATGAATTTTCTAAATAGTTTTCAATCCAAGAGCAATAAATTCATGATGGAGCCAATAGAGAGCATTTATTAGTTTAGCAGAAACGCTGTTATTCCATATTAGGCGCCTATCTTATAATAGGGGACTTTATATATATATATATATATATATATATATATATATATATATATATATATATATTAGTTTATTAATAATAATAGAAGTATAGTATACGTACGTACGTTTAGGTTTAATTTTTAATTTTAATTTTTAAGTTTTTTAGTTTT
>NW_012130100.1:315390-332608 GCF_000143395.1 Atta cephalotes | reverse complement strand
TTTATTTTGGTATGGTTGATATGAGATTTAATTTGGCGTCAGTTGTTGATATCAAATCTTTCATAATAATACATGTCATTACAGTTAAATAAATAACAAAGACAGTACCAGTACTTGGATTTTATTCTTTAATTTAATAGAATTTAACTTGATTAGTTATACTGTAGCATTTGAATTTTAATTTTTTAGTATATTAGTTTTTTGAAAAATAATTTTTAATGTAGAATTATCATAAATCTGTCATTACTTGGGTTGGAATAAGAAGACCTTCAATAAGAATATCCTTAAAAAACAACTAAAAATTACTTATATGAGTTGGACGCTCAGATTTTATTCGATAAGCACATATATTCTTAATCTTTTTTTTAAAAAGGTAAATTTGTACTGATATAATGCATTATGTAGTGCTGAAAGTTTTTCTAAACATTTTATTATAAATATTAACAAATATATACAAATATTAACAATAGAGATAAATATTAACAATAGAGATAAGATATTAACAAAAGAGGCTCCTGACGAGCTTGACATACAATATGTTGTCAAAATCATCACCCTGAGCGATCTCCAACAAGCCGTTATTTGTTAAAAAGTTATTAACTCAAAAATTTGAAAAATAATGTCTTTTTTCTGCTATATAAAACGAAAATTTTTTGCTATGAAATATATTTTACGATTTTACGCCCAAAGCAACTCTTACCCCACTTCTCCCTCCCCCCCTGCTAAGGGTATATCCACACACAAACTTAAACCGCATAAACATGTTTTATATACACTCATGTTTTATATGTATCTTTATAGGAGAATGCGATTGGATAATTTTCCTTTATGCATACGTTTCCTTTATGTGGCTATGCAAATTGTGTGATTCTCATCTCATCTCCCCTCCCCTCGCCCTCCCACTTAGGAGCGTACAACTTCCACGCGAAGTATCTAACCTTTCCCCCTGCTTAGAGGCACAACTTCCACGCGAAGCTACTTCCACTCCATCTCCTCCTCTGAGGAGGACTTCCTTGACGTGAAAAGTGCGCCTCTTGGCAGAGAAAGTGGGGTGAGAATCATTTCACGTGGAAGTCGTGCTCCCCTAATGTGACATATGATAACATTCATTTGTATATCTAAACGCAACGCGTGTTTATATTGATCATCATTTCAAGTTTATTTCTCTAAGTAGGACAAAAATTTTTAAAAATTGTTGAAAAAATGTAAATAACGATTATAAGTAAATTTTTAATACATTATTAGTGTCGTATAGGAAATGTTAGAAATAACAATCAATTAAACGTTTATGAAACCGGTATAAAAAATTATTATAAAAACTATTATAAAATGTTTTTTTTATTGTAAAAAAAACATTTTAAAACGTTTAGCTAGAAGCTTGCAGCGGCTACAGCACACAGCACATAAACAGTTAGTGAAGAGGCGATTAGAAAACCGCTGATTGGTCTTTCTTAAAGAGATGAATATTATATTTAGAGCGTTGTTGCAAATATAGGATATATTAAGGCCCCATTGCAACGTCATTTTAATTTTAAGTGAGGCTTAAAACTCTCTTTATTTCTGTCTCTTTTTCGGTTTTAAAACGAGATAGAAAGAATTTTAAGCCTAAAGTCAAAATAACGTTGATGCAATCGTGCCTAAGGATGCTATTTATTTATTATATTTCATTTGCGTTTTTGTTGTACGACAAATGTGTATATTATACGGAATAGCTGTGGGTCCGATATTCCTGGTTTTTGATTGACGATCAATCAACAAACGAATCATATTTGCGCTTCACTTATAATATACAACTCTATCAGAGTATCTCAAGTAAAAGCTATTACGGACAGAGCGCGAATGAGGTAAAATCGGAAATGAATTTGCAATAATCCGCTACACATTGTAACTTGACAAATTCATGTCTTTATTTCATTAAAATGATAATTTCAATGTGATCTTTCATCACTCACTTATTCTTTTCATTTATATTTTATCTTAAAAAGCAACGATTTTAAAACGTTTATACAACATGGTTATTTAACCGGTTCTTAAAAAATTGGTTTTTAAAATAACTTTACGGTTTTAAAACAAAATTAACTTGAATTAAACATTTGATAAACGTATTTATTCTACTTGGGTTCTTATTATCTTCCATGTCTGTAAATTCTTAGCAGTTTTGTTGAGTCCTTTCAAGTGTACGGTTCTTGGTCTGTTATATTGATACGAAGAAATATTATTAGTAATATTGCATTTACATGAATTTATATATTTAACATATAATTCTGATGACTTAATATTTCATTAATAAACAAATTATTCGTGATATTTAATGTGCAAATTGTGGAAATTTATTAATTAACTTATGAAAATATCCAGTGAAATGACAAAATCGATATTGATTTGGCATCGATTTGATGATTTCTACGTCGAATTGACGAATTGGAATGGAATCGATATCGATTCCATTATCATTTCTCATTGGTCCCGATTTTTGTAAACTAAAAATTTTCTCATTCACTTATAAATATTTAAAAGCTATACATGGACAAAAAAAGACAATGTATAACATATAACTTTAAGATAAGCGTATTGAATACTTGATTTGTTAAAACTTATTTAGATATAATAGAGAGATTTCTTGTTTTGCATATTTTTTGTTAATAAAATCATCACGATAGTCTTTTTTATGTAATGAATTAGAAATCTGTAAATAAAACTGTTATCGATTTAATAAATTTTTGCAGAGAGATAAATTAATGTTCAAATAAAGTATAATATGGTATGCTCATTATGTATATATACAGTCGAACTTCCATAAAGTTAACCTCCGGTTTTGTTTTAATCCGCAAATGTCATGTCTTAACCTCCTATACAGTAATCGATCACATAGCTCGCGCATTTGTTTACTTTTACGGAGATCGGTCCCGAGTTTTATAGAGGTCCGACTCTATATATCTTTATATTATTTTTATTCACATTAGTTATTAAACGATTAATTAATAAAAGAATAGCAACAACTTGGGGGATCAGGAATTGTCACAAACGAAGCGATACTTGGCAGTAGAAAATTTAATAAAGGTCATATTTTGAAAAAACAATGCATATTTGGCGGAATAGAACGCAATATAAAGAAAATTTTTATTGTACCTGAAAATCGGCTTTTAGAAATTTTATTATCATTAATTCGCAAATTTATATTGCTTCTGGATCGATTATTTACCATATAGTAATTGCTGGCACACATATGCGCATAATATTATTTGATATTAAGTAATATTTTAGAGTAATATTTTATATTCTTAAAATATTAAATGTAACATTTTAAAAAGATTGTAATAATACTAAAATTATATAATATTAAGTAATATTCTCAAAATATTAATGGAAGGTTATATGTACACACTTCTGATAATATTGCTTGATTATTGAAAATAACATTATTTAATTGTAATATTATAATGTATAAACATTAAAAAGTATAACAAAATTTATTTTAATTTGTAAAACTGTTATAATTAAAACTGTTTAGCATAAGTATACATAAAGTATACGAAAAGTATACTGAAAATAATTTTGACGCGCAATTATAGAACTGGATATGTACTTAAAATCATGCGAAAACGTTTTTTTTTAGCACAAGATGCAATAAACTGATAAGAACTTTTCGTTACTGGATTGTTCAAATTGCACTAAATTAAGAATAATTAATATTTATATTATATAAATATTTTAATAATATTTCAGGGATATTTAGATATAATACCTACAATAGAATATTATATAAATGGACATATAACCTCTATAGAGTACTTTTATAATATTAAAAAATATTATATGGTATTTTCGAAATATATATAATTATATATAACTTGTTTTAATCTTTTAATAATAACCATATAACATTCTAAAAATATTTTGTGCTTATAGGGTACTATCCTTAATATTGAAAATTATATAATATACACAGTAGTAAATTATTCTGTGTAATATTTTGTGGATTCTAATACTGGAGGTCGTACGCAAATCATCGAAAGATTATGGAGAGAATTGTGAACTAATATTCCATGTTTATGGTACTCGAGAATATCATTATTAACATTATATATGTAAGCTGCTGGAAAAGTTTCTGTAATCTAGTACCACCAACGTTCAATGGCACCAACGTTCTGCTACTATCATATATCTGTAAAATTGGACGTTTCTAATCTATAATTCAGTTGACAGTTTGTACCTAGCCAAAGTTTTCTTTGCACTTGTTTTAAAAGAAGTGATTTTGTGAAAATGGAAATTACGCGTGAACATTTTCGGACAATGATTTTTTACAATTACAAATGTAATCTAATTCCTAAACAATGCATCGATGCAATGAATCAATCGACTTCATTTGGCTTTTGGGGATGAAGCATCATCCAATAGAACTATTTATAATTGTGTGCCGAATTCCAGCATGGATGCATCTTTCTTATAGCGTTTTCTCTTAACTGCACTGTCACTCACCAGTGCAACACTCAGACAGTGTAGCGTGTTTCAGTATAACGTGTTCGTATAGTATAGTGCAAATTTTATGCACGAAGTAAAGTTTTGCTATACAATTTCAAAGAGACAGTGTAGAGCCAGGGTGACATTAAAAATTTGAAAATAGAAGTCAACCGACAGCAGAATTAAACACGATAGCATGAAGTAGTGTACACCATGGTATATGTACACTTGTGTAGTGCAGCACTGATGTAGTGCGAGGTTATACTCAATGTATTCCAAGAGAAAACGCTATTAATTGCGAATTTCGTCTATTCACGTCTATTGTTGCCATTAATGTTGATGCTGTAAAATGATTGAACGAAATCGGCATGTGACGTACCGCGAAATTCAGGCATCCTTGGGCATTGATATGAAAATGATACATACGATTTTACATGATGGAAACTTTGCAGTCATTAGATCTCATATAATTTGACCGAAGCTGAAAAAGGCTCGTCAAACTGTTGATTTTTTATCCAGTAAAAAAATGTCAAATCATCATTGATGATTCATTGTCTGTATTCACCTGATTTATCACCTAATGACTTCTTTTTGTTCCTAAACATCAAACATCAAACAAGATGCATAGTGAGTAATTAGTGTTGCTTGAAGCAGCTGTTGAAGCATTTCGACATACTGATTTCTGACGTCACTTACAGTCGGAATAGAAAAAATTCCAACGCATGCAAAAGTATATCGATCTTAAAGGCGAATACTTTGAAAAAAAATAAAGCCATTTACCGAATTTTACACGTTTTTTTGTATCATTTGCAAAAACTTTTCCAGCAGCTAGCGAAATACTTGTTTAAAAAACTATACACGTGTAATAAATGTACAAATACGAGGGCAAGTCCATAAGTTCTTAGAAAATCTATCTAGAGGACACTCGAAATGTCATGTCACATTACTTTTTGACAAATAGCATTTTTCAGCTGATTACTGTCAAATTTTTAATTCATCGTGTGGTTTCATTTCTGTAGACGATTAAAGCGAACAACCTTTGTATTTTTTGCAAAATGAAAAAAAACGAGTTTCATGCAGTGATCAAACATATGAAAAGTTTAACGCCGAAAGAAATCAAAGCCAAGTTGAGTAATGTTCGTAGCACATCTGCACCAACGTTTGCTGTATGCAATTGGATAAATGAATTTAAACGTGGTCATACATTAACATGTGATGCACCTCGTTTCGGGACGTCGGCACGTCCAATTGAGGCTGCTACGCCAGAAATCATCGATAAAGTCCACGATATTGTTTTGACTGATCGACGAGTGAAAGTGCGCGAGCTTGTTGAGGCCACAGACATATCACATGGCACAGTGAATTCAATTCAATTTTGCACAATTTTGAACAATTGGGTATGAAAAAGCTATCGACAAGATGAGTCCCGCGTTTGCTCATTGTTGACCATAGCGCAACCATGTGACGATTTCAAAACAATTTTTGGAGATGTTTCAATGTAATCCAGATGAATTTCTGCGTCATTACTGTGGACGAAACCTAGATTCCATTATTTCACACCCGAGACGAAGGAACAAACAATGGATTTCATCGGGTGAACCGAAGAAGGCGAAGACCATAAAGTCGGCCGGAAAGGTGATGGCCACAGTTTTTTGGGATGCACGCGGTATAATTCATATCGATTACTTTCCGTCGAAGCAAACGATTAATGGTGATTACTACGCAGCCTTATTGGACCGTTTCAACATTTTAAAGAAAAAACGTTCCTATTTGGCGAAGAAGAAAGTGCTCTTCCATCAAGACAATGCACGGGTTCACACGTGCTCGGCACCAATGATTAAATTCAACGAATTCCGCTACGAATTGCTTCTTCATCCAGCATATTCGCCAGATTTAGTCCCCTGCGACTATTTCGTGTTTCCAAAGAAATAGTTCAGAGGAAAGAGATTCACCACCAGAGAGCAGCTCATCGCCGAAATAGAGGCTTATTTTGAAGGGTTGGACAAATCATATTATTCGAACGGCTTGAAAAAGTTGGAGAATCATTTGATCAAGTGTATCGAGCTGAAAGGAGACTATGTTGAGAAATAAAAATGAATCAAGCAAGAAAAATGTGTTTTACTATGTTTTTCTAAAAACTTATTGACTTACTCTCGTATGTTTTTCGAATGAGTTAATAATATTCAATAAATAATTAATATTTAACATTTTTAATATCTTATTTTTTATTTATCATTTCTTTTATTAATTATTATTTTATTAATTATTATTTGTTAATACATTTGCTTTATATACATTTGCTCAAACAGTTTTATGTAGAAAGAACACATATGCTTATATCCCTGTCTAAACCTATCTGAATTTTCATGTAAAGCAGGAAAATAATTACTAACTTCGATTATTAATAACTTTTTAATGAACAACAAGCTAAAACTTATTGGAAATCACTCAGGATGATAATCTTGACAACATATATCAAAGTCAAGGTCATTTAAGCTGGATCTCCTTTTGTTATTTACCGATGTTACATTAAACATGTAAACGTATCATAATATTCACAAATTAGATATCTGATATTAAGTTCTTACGCATTTAATGTAAATTTAAAATGTAAATTTAGGAAATAAAACTTACAAAAATATTATATACATTTAATGTAATGTAAATCTACTATTTTCTTTTTACACAATCGACTTGCATTTAACTCTTACATTTTCAAATCATATAAAATTATTTAATTTGATCAAGATAACGAAGAAGAGGCTTCCTTATATGATGTAAATGTTGAGATTAAGTCAAATATTTCAACAGTTATTAAGTAATAATAATTATTAAGTAATAAGGTTGCTATGTTGGAGAATAACAACACATTTGCCGGATACGGTGTGTTTGACTTTGTCGTTGATTGATTTCCGGATTTGTTTCAATATTTTTTCGAAGAAACATTAAAAATTTCTATCAGTCGCAATAGACTGAGTCATTTTTGCAATTGTTCTTTTTCTAAAATAATATTTTCAACCTTATGGAAGATGCTTATAAAATATTAAGATTTGAAACAGGACCGCTTACATAGATAAATACGAATCAACTATCGTTAAAGTTAAATATTTAGAGTAATAAATATTTTTATGTACATTTATCTCAAAACTTTGATTATGCCGATTATGTTTGAACTTGTAATAATACTAAGATACTAATAATCCTCCCGAAATTAAAATTCGTAAAGAGCTGCATTGCAAAAAATATCTGCGAGAATGCTCTGAGGATGCTAACATGGTATATTGATAGGATATAAAGTCGCCTATTATAGGCTATCTTTTTTAAAGGCTAATTTACATATTTAATTTATGGGAAATATATTTAAGTTTTATTACTAAAAATTAAGTCGATTAATCGATAATACTATACTTTGTTGTATGTGAAATTTTTGATCAAAAATGCCGATTTTGATGATTCAAAAAAGGAGTTCCTAATATGAGATATAAGGGTTTTTTTGTATAAGGTGGTATCTCATAACAGGAAACAGGAAACTAAGGAAAAAATAAAGCTTTTTATATATACTTTTATTAAATTACATACATGTAGAAACAAAGAATTTAAATGTTATACATAATAATTATATAATTTATCGATATGTGTGTATGTGAGTATGTGTGAGTAATCTTAATAATAGATTCGTCATTTTTAATATTTCGTGCGATAGTATGCTTTGAGATATTGAATTGTTTAGATGCTCTCATATTAGCTAGGAATACTCTATCTCATATTATCACTTCTATGCCTTACGGTTTCACGATCACTAAATCCAATTTTTACAGTTAAACAAATCATTATATTACGTATTTTATGAATATGATCTTACTCTATCACTATATGCAGACTTTATTACATAATATTTATTTGTATATAATAATAAAATTATTTGTATATAATAAAGCAAGATTTAAAGACTAACTTCAATAAAATTTGACAACATTCAATTTCACGAATCTTTTTTTACAATGACTACACACATGGTCTTATGAATTTTCTATTAAACATGTTTCACACTAAGAATAAAAAGTTCATGATAGAACCAAAACCGTACACATATTAGTTTAGCAGAACTCCACTATCTCATATTAGAATCTATCTTATAATAAGCGACTTTACCTTATACATGAAGTCCGAACTTAATTCTTTGCCTAGGTAATATTTTTTGCAATAAGTATTTTGTAATAATATCTTTACAGCTTTTAATTTAATTTGGGGAATTTTATTAGCATCTCAGATTAATTGAATTACAAATCCAAAAGTAATTGGCGCACAATCATAATTTTGAAATAATTGCTTTTAAGATACATATATGTTGCTATATTATTCTAACT
The DNA here is from genome assembly GCF_000143395.1 of Atta cephalotes. Classification (NCBI taxonomy): domain Eukaryota; kingdom Metazoa; phylum Arthropoda; class Insecta; order Hymenoptera; family Formicidae; genus Atta; species Atta cephalotes. The sequence continues at coordinate 323,780 of NW_012130100.1, read as the reverse complement.
TTGACTGTAATCTTAGTTGTATTTAATCAATATTATATTAATACAACATAACTTACACATTTAGTAACGCGATGTAATTGCCATTAATGAATCCATACAGCAATCGTATACTTAATATTGTAATTACTGATGTAATATCCATCCATTTCAACATTCTCATCATGTATATGTATAAGGAAGCCACTTCTTTGTTATTTCATTCGAAATAAATAGTTTTATATGATTTGAATAATCATGAATAAGAAAAAATATTTTTAGAAATATGTAAATGTATGAAAACGTTAGTAGAGGAAAGTAATTTGAAATACTTTTGGTAGACAATGTATGTTGGATTCGTTTTCTTATAAAAGTACAAATTATTGTTTATATAATTTTTATTTTTACAGTAGAAAAGTTGTTTTCAAAGCAGAGAATTTTGTTTTTTAAGCAAACGAATACCTAATTAAAATAAATTCTAAAAATAAAAATTCTAAAAATAAATTATCTGTGTTCTTGAAGTAAAGAGTGTGTTTTAAAGCAGAGAATTTATGTAATTAAAGCAGAAAATATTTATTGTAGCCTGACTTACATATTCTCATGTCTTTATGCCATCGCGCATCGATGTGACTAATCTGAATAGTTGTCAATTTTAACGATTAGTACCTCGATTGTTAGAGCGACATTTTTGTTGTCAAATTCATTCATTTCGTGCAAAATGCATTGAATCAGCTTAATTTTATCAATATCAGAGATCTGAGATGAAGAGGCTAAACTCAATAATTAGTATTTATTATTATTGAGATACTTAGGCCCATTTCCACCAACATAGATTAACTTTAATCTCGGTTCAACTTATTCTTCGTCTTTTCCTAATCTTTAGAAAAAGATGAAAAGAATGCGTGGAATTTTGAAAACTGGACAACAATAATAATGACGTATCTGAATCTAAAAAGTTACAGATTCGGATTTTGCATCACAATATCTCAACTTGTAGGGTACGTAGGAAAAAATACCCATACAGATAACATGCACATAAAAGATCTAAAAGATATCTTATGTAACATGAATATTATCTGGATAAAAGCGTGTATAATACAATCGGAGCTATCGATTAAGTATATTTAAAACTTGATCAGGACAGTCGATATTCAGATACGGTAATCTCGATCTGGCGCAATTCGCCAGCTCGCGTAAAAGAACGTGGCAGTGTCTTGCGCCATGTCATAGCGCTGATACATTATCATGTCTCCAGATCTACGAAATTGATAATCCCTACAGCATGAAATATGGCAGCAATATTCTAATAGTGTACAATATTAATTACAAAAACTTCAGCAATATGCTGCAATATCGAAATGTAAATATTATATTGAAAATATTGCAACAATATCGTAAAATATTGTAATTTTTATATTTTGTAAGAAATACTGTAATATATCGCTGTATCATTGTAATTCAAGAGCTAAGTACACGTCACGTATTCTGCGTAATCCGTCACAAGATGGACGCGCTAGTAATATAATAGAGAGTGTTCTAACTCATGAGCTTCAAAGGGAATGCGGGGCGCGGAAAATTCTTCGGAGGTAAGGGTATGATGTGAAATGACAGTAAGACATCACAGATTTTGGGGACTGCAGTCACATACAAGCCAACAAAAAACATCACAAAGAGGGAATATTACCATGAATAAAAACAATATAAAAAACGAATGATTATAAAACGAAAAGTGTTACAAAAGATATTTACCGATATGCTCTAACCATTTTTCGCCAAGATAATTTTTCGTCAAGATATGACGTAATTTTTCTAGAAACAACATTTATTAATTATTTTAAATAAATACATCCAAATTTCATAATTAATTGATTGAGTGCCAACATCTGCTGCTATCGAAATCGATGACATTGAAACGCAATGTCTCCTTCCCTTGATAAAAGAGCCTCGATTATTTATTCTTTTTGAGAGAGGACAATCGAACATGTTTTTTTGCAATACGTTGCAAGTTAGTAGAAATGTAAATGTAAGTGAAACTCGATGGAATTATATTTTCATAAATTTTTAGGATAGAGCGTTTTTTTTAAGCACACTTTGAAAATGACCCCATAATGCTCTACTCTGAAAAGATGGGGTTACAGACGAAAATAAATTCAGTCTAGAAATGTGCCAGATTATAGTACGTTGAAATCTATGAGAGCGAACTCGTACTGTTAATAAATCATTATAAACATGGATCTAGATTTCAGTTAAGCAGAGCGTGATCTGTTAATCCAAATTGCTACCTTGAAAGAGGTTTCGCGTGAATAAAAGAGTATAATGAATTTATTAAACAACTTGAAGAATGCAATCATGTCAAATGTTCACGGCTCTCCATTGAATACAATCTCTAATTACTACAATTGCACGATTCGAGGATACAAAGACTCAATTAGAAAGAGGATTTCTACATTTTGATGGTGATTATGCGAGCACTAATAGTAACAATAACACGGAAAAATTTTTTGTTTGCGAGAGATCGATGCAACGTTTGAAAATCGAATTTTACGATAATTAACGTGGACTATATCGAATCACGACAATTTTTAGAAGAAATCAGCAGTGTAGTGCTCGAGCGAATATAAGACACAATACAGAGACACAACTGTATAAAAGTGACACCATATTTAACGGCGAATTTGCAACGAGTCATAAACGTGCCAAAAAAGTATTAATACTAAAAACTATGAACACTTTCAAACTTGAACTTGCGTAAGTGCTATGAGCGGCACGTCATCGAACCCATGTTGGCATGGCACTCCTCTCTCGAGGAGTTTCAAGAACGTGACAATAGATGAGCGTTGTTAGGAATCATGAATTTTACAATAAGTGTAATCCAATGCGCGTGGAATATCGCTTCGAAATGCCACGAAAGATAATGACAAAGAAACGGATTAACGTTGATTAACGTGCGATCGATGGACAATGCATGCTTCGCGTGATGATCGTTTGTATCCAACTGAAAGAAACGCGGATCGTGAATCTTTCAACCCACACTATACGATGGTGCTGAATTTCCAAAATATAGAATTTCTTATAACGTTAAAAGATATAACAAAATTCGAACGTCTCAACGACGTATTCATTAACGTATATGCTATTGAAGAACAGAAAAAATTGTAAATTCTTTTAATACGACTCGCTGACAACAAAAAGAAGAGAAACATGTCAATTTACTATATTTGCAAGATCGCGAAACGACAATGTAGGCCACTTCGTATGAATCAAGAATCTGTCTCGGCTCATGAGCTCGCAATTGAGTAAACATCACGATCAAAAGTACATTTGCGATCAATATGATTAATAAAAGCGAATTCTTTTTTTAAAAAAAATTAACGTTATTTATTTTTATTTGCAGCTGTTTACATTATTTTTATTTCAACGAGAGATTGCAGTTACACATGGTAGATTGCCGACGGATAAAAGACTATGCTCCGACCGAGCGACGACATGTGACTAAGCTTTAACAACTAATAAGAAGGAACGATTTTCATTTGTTACTGATCTAGAATACATCCCCGAGAAAACTGATAACGAAGCATCTTCGCGCTCATATCAACATCATCAAGTATTTAACATAAGATACTACGTACGCTGCTTGTACGATAATTCGCTATATCGATTTCAAAATATCGATTTCGACGCGATCCGATTGCGTTTCATGGTTCGTCGAAAAACTGAGAAGTTTAGCACATTGCGTAAAAAAATCTTAGCAACTAATGTCCCCATGGAAATTTTGTCGAACGAACAATGGGAGACATTGAGCAGCGCGACGCACTGTCACATATAGAAAGCCTGTCGCCTAAACGATCGAGTAAGCGATCATTGCCATTTAATCGATCGTTAATCGCACGGGTCCCGCACATTCAAATTGTAATTTAAATTAATAAAAACTCATATTTTATTCCCATAGTTTTGCACAATTTATCAGGCTATGATTCTCATTTTATTATCAAAGAAATAGCTATAGCTATATGAAAGCAGTAGAATTATTACTAATAACGAAGGAAAAATATCATTTACAAAAAATGTTAAACATACCGCTGAAAGATCAGATTTGCGAAATAACACAAAATTACGGTTCATCGATTTTTATAAATTTTTAAGTACCAATCTTGCCAAATTAGCATCCTTTCTCAATAAAAATGAACTTCGAATTTTACAATATGAATTTTAAAATTTCTTCGAAGAAGACTTTCGAATTACTGATACAAAAAGGAATTTTTCCATATGATTACATTGATTGTGCTGACAAACTGTAGGATACGCACCGCGCGAACCATTCTACAGTTCCTTAATCAGTGACACTGTATCCGAAAGCGATTACGCGCACGCCGTGAATGTTTGGCAACAGTTCTCTGTTCAAACCTTGGGTGAGTACAGCGATCTATATTTAAAAACAGACATGTTGCTGTTAGTCGATATATTTGAAAATTTTCGCGATAAATGTATAGGGTGTGTCATCAAAATCCGGACAAATTTCAATTTAAATTTTCCGCTAGATTGTGTCTTCGCCAGAGATTGTTGTTAGCGTCCGAGAAAACTTGATGCTTCTAGTAAACAGTCATATTTTCAAAATGATTGTGATGTTGAAACCAAGTGCGGAGTATAATCGAAAAGCCGCAATCATTGAAAACTTTTGCGCTGGGCGCTCAGCAACGGAAATAATCCTTTCTTTGAATACCCGAGATCAATCGTTTATGATTTTGTGGCAAAATATACTGTTTTAGAACAGTCCAACGAAGGTTCCAGTATGTCAGCGAGGAAGAGAACTCGAAAGAACGCACCGCGAGGATCCCGCAGTCGTTGAAAGGGCTCAAGCGCTGATTTCGAATGACTCAGAGTATCGTTACGAAAATTAGCATTGATTGTTGGTATAAGCGAACCAACAATGCGTCGAATTGCCGAGAAGGATCTTCGATACAAATCGTACACATTAAAGATACGCCAGATGCTCTCTGAGGCTGCCAGAAGCCAAGTTGCTCGCCTCGGCTCCCATTCTGGCCTCCCAACAGCTCAGATTTAAATCCTTTGGACTACTTCGTATGGAACGTAGTTGAAAGGATTACAAACAAGTCTCGGCATTCCAATGTCATTAAGGACTGCTATTGAGACAGCATTCGTCGATATGGACAACGCTATAGTGTGCACGCTTATAACGTGCGAATGCTTCGAACCGAGAATAGAGACTATCATTCAAGCTAATGGGATGTATCGAATAATTGTTGCTCTGTAGGGATTCCCCAAGTGCCATGTAAAAGGATTTTTGTAATATTTAATTGTTCATTAAAAATATTTTGTTTAAAGAAATTGTTCGATTTGTCCGGATTTTGGTGACGCATCCTGTATTGAAAGTTACGGTTTTGATTCTGCGTACGATATAGGTTTTTACCAGGTTTTATGTCACATATTTTAGGACACTATGCTGAAACATACACGCGTAGATTTCGAACTGCTCATTGACACCGATATGGTGATGTTTATCGAGCGCGGCGATCAATGTTCGAGCAGATACGCGCGAGCTAATAACATAAATATATGCAGTCATATGACCTGTCGAACCTTCTACATATTTCATACACTTCGATGTTAATAATTTATATGAATGGCGATGTATCAACCATTGCCATACGCCAAATTTCGATGGGTCGAAAACATCTCTTTGACATTAGCGCGATTGCTCAGGATTCGCTTACAGGTTAACCTCGTTCTTGAGGTCGACTTAGAATATTCGGAGCATTTGCACGATGAGCACATTGACTTGCCATTCTATCCAATACATGATAAACCACTTGGTAAGCAGCAGGATAAACTTTTAGCGACTGTAATGACAAAAAACGTTATGTTATACATTATCGCAATTTGCAGCAGTACATGCGTCACAGTCTTTATGTAACAAAGATTTATCGCATATTGAAATTTGCACAATCATCATGGTTTCGCGATTATATTGAATTTAATACAAAATTTAAAACGCTTGCGAAAAATAATTTTGAGAAAAATTTATTTAAGTTAATGAATAATGCAGTATTCAGCAAAACCATGGAAACGTGCGCAATATCATTTGTGCAAGTAGCACTTATAGCATAGTTTGCGGATCCACAAAGGATATTAGAGCCTTGTAGTTTTAAGTAAATATATTTAGCAGTTTACACGTAACATCAGTAGTTTCTTTTTATTACAATTCCTCTTAGCACTATTCGCATCGGTAGATCGTTGAGAACACAATATTCTCGGAGCAACAATCTCATCAATAGACATGCGCTGGACAAGGTGTTCACCAATAAAGCACTAGGTCGTGTCACCGCGAGAGATTCGGCTCTAAGTGAGAGAGCTACCGCTGTTACCGTCTGAGCGATGAAAGCCAAGATCAAGATTGATATGGGCGTAAACCAAAGAAGAAGACAACGAGGAAAAAGACAACGAAAAAATGGATACTATCGATGGAAACAAGGCTGCGTGTTATCATTTCTGCCATGTTAGGCGTGCTTGGGTCCTTGACTAGAGGAGAGGCATGGTGAAAGTGTTAAACAACAGCAAAGCCGCGACGTTAGTTCGAGGAGCTACAACGTTACGATCGCGCGATGGAACAGGGTCGCGCACTGTATCTCGCTCCGCACAATTATAGACGCGGATTGTATCTCAGCCCTTACAAACGCAAACAGGATATAGCAACAAAAAAAAACGCCAAAGAACGCCGATGCCCTCTACCAACTGTGCCACTACCAACATGCAATTAGATGTGCTCGCGAGACATATGTGCGTACCGTATTTTAAAGGTGTTTTCATACGTAACGCGTTACTGACAAGCGGCGTGCGCCGAAACGAAAGCGGTATCATGAATCTGGACGATGCGACGAAGACTACTACTCACTGGATAGCGTACGCGAAGAGGAACAACGCGTGTTCTTTAATAATTTCAGTAATCTTCAACTGCGCAAGAAACTGCGATAGGAAAGGTTATGATGATAGAGTAACAATCGCATGTTCTATCAGACATACGATCAGAACTTCTGCGATGTGCTTGCGGTTTCTACGAACGATCGACGCGCGTGTATTTAAAAAGTCTAAAATCTCAGTATTCATCGAAAGTTTTTTCCGTTATATCGTTGATACTTATGCTGAGCATAACGAAAAGAGCATATGCGGGAAGAGCAGTGTCCTCATGCAAACTTTCCTGTCATAAAGTTGTGTGACTATGAGCTTGGTCTGACGATCTTTGAGTCTTATCATACCGAACGTGAACGAATCGAACAATAAATTTTATAAAAAATAATTCAATGTTCGATTAAATAAATTAAAATAATCAGTTAAATTAAAATAATCAAAAGGATTCAGAACACAAACAAGATATTATTCGCTATTGTTATAAATTACTAAACCGGATAGAAGGTCGAAACGTCTGTATTTTGATTTTAATTGATTTATTTTAATAAATTTTATTTCGGCAAAGACGACATGGAAATTACAATTCCTAGGTTCGTACAAAATGTGAAACAGAAATGAATTTTTGAAACGTGCGATTTTACGAAAATGTCCGCGCCAAGACGCGCTTAACACTGTTGACGTAATGCGTGGTGACAATAGCAACAATAACACCAAGGACGATGACGATGGTGAGGGTGGAGAATACCTGATAACGTTCCACGCAAACTACACGATGAGATGTGAGATTAGATGCCCACAGAATTAATTTTGGCAAGCCCAACAGTGTTGGATCGTTGCTGAGATTCTCGTCAAAGCGTATACTGCGACCGCGAAGATAACATGAATTGGACATGTCAATCAATAATGCATGTAAAGGTTATCCGCGTAGAGTGTAATGTGATCGCGAGCGCGTACTACAATGATAAAAAGACAAGTGCGCACACCATGCACGAATTTTCTCCGAGGGATATGAGATATCGGAAAGGCCTGCAAAAGTCATTATCTGCGAATCATTTCACAGAGCATTACGAATGTAATCATATGCATTGTCGACCAAAATGGATGATTGATCGATTTTCGAAGAAAAGAGATCGCTGTCAAATTACATGTGCGACGATAGCGATACCGCGAGCGTGATATGCTCATGTTGAACGGAGCGGGACGCACGTAGAGAGATAACGCATTCTTTAAGGCTGGTAACGTCATCGCGACAACGTACTCATTCAGCTGCATCAGGAAGAAGAAATTCAGCCGTCGAACATTAAATTTTTTAAACTTTTGGATTCATGGTATGCAACTTTTGAGATGACCTATATATATATATATATATATATATATATATATATATATATATATATACAACTATACTACGTAACTACTACTACTACTAACGTACTACTATACTAAGTTAGTTAACGTACGTACTACAACTACTATATACGTACTACTTA
>NW_012130100.1:268558-315370 GCF_000143395.1 Atta cephalotes | reverse complement strand
TATATAGTAAGTACGTACTACTTAGTTAGTATATAGTACTATATATATATATATATATATATATATATATATATATATATATATCCTAAAACATCAAGAACGCTCTTCAATAATCGCATCATAAAGTTTGAGACTCACACATATGATCCATTTGTCAACATAAATGGTTTAGATATAGTAACGAGATAAGAATTCACAGCAACAGGATTTATATACGTTGCCGTGCAAAAGCTTTCTATATGTTGAGGGAAAACTGATGAGGAACAGAGAGGTCTAAGATGCTATCGCAGTGTTGGCAAATAATTATTATACGTCGCGTTCATGTTTGATAAAATTCGATACGAACTCAACGGTGTGGAGATTTATCGCACAACAGAAACGAGAATTTCTAGTATCATTAAGAACTACATGTCGCTAACATATGACAAATCTTTGATTGAGCTGAACGCTAGATGAAACACTAGACACAAAGGAAGGACACTTTAATTTCTGTTTATCGCTCAATATGTTATTGCGAGGATTACAAACGCATGGTCGTCAACATTCGCCACGAGTTGATATTGATAAGATCGCACAACAATTGTCTGATTGGAGATCCGGCGATAGATCTGATGCTTGAATTATTCAAAGCACAGTGGCAAATGCCACGTGTTATTGAGCGAGATAAATAAGCTATCGATGCTACGAGCATTGGAAAAGCGGTCATTATCTGAGCATAAGTTTTCGCTCGTGGATTTGTACGAGTATTCTCTGTTACAAAATACGACCAAACATTCATGGGCTATAAAATGGTTACTTAACTCGAGAAGCGTTATCTTTATTCTACAGACCGATCGAAAGAACAACATATTTTAAAATGCAAGCGTGTTTGACGCTTATATTACAGTTTAAGTAACGTGAAACTCTATCTAAATTCAGATTTTTATACAAATGATTGAATTTGGATTTTGAAAAAAATATTCCATCCTGTTTGATATATACGCGCATTTTCGTAAAGCATATTACGGAATCTATTTCAAAACACTGTTCAATGTGTTCTCGTTTATCGCAAAAAGACCTTTTGCTGCTCATCAAGATTCATTGAAGATTTGTTCGCGACAAAACAAATCCATCAAAAACACCACTGCGGATGTACGCATAGAATTTGACTGCAAGGAGAATGTACCTGCAAATACTACAGTCTATTATTTCATTATATACGATCGTGTGATTTAGTATAATCCGTTAATCAACGTTGTGCGCAAAATCACCTAAATGCATTCTCCAACACGCTATAATATATACGCTTCATCGAAATTGATCGCAGTCTCAAAAAAATCATGACTGTATCAACGTTTATCTGTAAGGATTTATTGTTGGAAAGAAATTTATCATGAAGGAACTAGTATTGAGAAAAGGAGCCATTCTGTCTCACTACATTTTTACATGACCCATGCCATGGAATTTTTTCACAAAATCCGAAAAGTATTCCTAGCTGAGTGCTTATCATGAATTGGAAGACGGAATGATTCTGCACAGCATGATGAAAGCCTGATTATGATGGCAATTAATGCGGAACAAGATGACGATAATAAGGCCCTTATATACGTTAAAAGATGTGAAAAATGTGAATAGTGAATTTACTCAATAGCGACGACCATTGAGATCCTGAATACTTATTACGAAGATACAGATTCTTTGAATAATCTAGATGTTACTATGCGATGTGTAAAACATGTTAAAAGTTGTGCGTTACATAATATTTAATGTATTAAAATATACAATTGGTGGTTGCAATGCCAAAAAGAAATGTATCAAGGTTAAAATAAAATATGAGATTTTTTAAAAATACGTTTTAAATTTTTTTCTTCTTTCCGTTCCTTGTAGTTAAGAATTAATTAATAATAACCATTGAGTAGTAGTAGTAGTAATGATTTAATAAATATTGAATTAATCGTGCGCTTGCCCATTTGTATTACATTATTAAAAATATTATCATAATTAGTTACTAAATCATGTTATTAAATATCACATCTATTTAATTAAATCGCATGCGAGAAAAAAACGTGGAAGAGAAGCAACGGGAAGAAGAGAGCGAATAATAAATATATTGGGAGTACAAATTAGTTCGGTCCGTTTCCCTAAACATAGCTCCAGCTGTTGTGAATGGTTCATAGTGACAACTGATTTTGGCGGTTTCAGAAAGGTTAAACATCTGCTAATAATATTCAGTTTATATCGCTTTGAATTTCATACAAAAACCTTGATTTTTACTATGTTTGAAATATCGAATTTTGTTAAGTAAGCAGCATTTGCGGGAAGTTTTTTTGCTTTAATTGGAAGAAAAGTGCGGCTGAAGCCCATCAAATGCTTGTCGAAGTTTATGATGACACTGCTCCAACTATAAATCATGTAGGGAATGGTTTTGACGTTTCAAGGATGGAGATTTCAGTTGAAGACAAGCCTCGCTCTGGACAGCCAAAAAAATTCGAAGACAAAGAATTAGAGGCATTACTCGAAGAAGATCAGAATCAAACACAAGAGGAGCTTACAGAATCATTGGAGGTAACTCAACAAGCCGTTTCTGTTCGATTCAGAGCCATGGTTCAAAAACAAGGAAATTGGATGTCTTATGAACTGAAACCGAGAGACGTTGAAAGGCGATTTTTTACTTGCAAACAGCTGATTCAAAGATAACAGAGAAAAGGTTTTTTGCGGATTGTGACTAGAGATGAGAAGTGGATATTCTACGACAACCCCAAGAAGAAAAAATACTACGCTAAGCCCGGTCAATCATTGCCATCGACCTCAACATCAACACCACGGCCGAACATTCATGATTCGAAGATCACGTTCTGTATCTGGTGGGACCAAAAGGGTCTTGTTTATTATGAACTGCTAAAACCTGGCGATTCCACTACGGGCGATCGATATTGGCTACAATTGATTCGTTTGAGCCGTGCATTGTGAGAAAAACGGCCAGAATACGAGCAAAGACATAAAGTTATTCTTCTTCATGACATCGGTCTCATGTCGCTAAAGTCGTAAAAAAATATTTGGAAACGCTCAAATGGGATGTTTTACCGCACCCGCCATATTCTCCGAACATTGCTTCTTTTGATTACTGATTGTTCCGAAGGATGTAGCACGATTTGTCAAGTCACCGGTTCTTTCGCAGAAATTGAAAATTGGCTCCAAAATTGAATCGCCTCCAAAGACGAGTCATTTTTTCGAGATGGAATTCGAAAATTGCCTGAGAGATGGGAAAAAGTAGTAGGCAGCAATAGACAATACTTTAATTGATCTGTTTATTCATTTTGTTTTGAAATAAATGCATTTTTGAACAAAAAAACGGATTGAACTAATTTGTACTCCTAATAGGATTGCAATATGGAAGAGAAAGAACAAAACCTCTTTACCTCAAACCCCGGTGGCGCGCTTCTCTCCCTCGAATCCTGCGTTACATATTCCACACGCACGCACGCACGCATGCACTAACACATAGTTATTTAGAACCTCTATCTATTCTATTTTCCTGCAAAAACGCGCAATTTGTTTATGGTTAGACCTGTACGCAATCTTTACACGTTCAGTATTGCTTTAGTCGCTTGTATGGAAAGTCCAACAATAGTAGCAGCAATATATTCCGCTGTAGGAAGTAACACAAAAAAAATTATTACTTCACTTCAGAATAATGATGATATACCATCATTTACGAAAAGATGTGTCAAGTAAGTTTAAGAATTCTCATTTTTATACTTTTTCAAATTAACTATTTAATTAATTTTCTTGAGACTTCCACGAGTACTTTCTATATAAAGATTATGCGTTTCGCAGGTTTTCTCCGTGTCCAGATCCATTCTTGGAATGCTAACGTTCGGTGGATCTTGCAATCCATTTCATCAGGGCGAGGAACTGTCTGATGGGCGAGGAGCATGGACGGAGAAAATTCGCGAAACGCATAATCTTTATATTTAATTAATTATTTAATGTTTCTTTCATATTTTTCCATAGCGCGCCTGTGCATTGTGCAATTCGTATATTAGGCAGGAAATACGCATTATCACGTACGGGATACAAATTTCTAGAAATTGATATCAACATTGACCCACCGAGCTATATGGAGATTAAGAGATAATCTTGGAAACGAATTAATACTATCTATTGAAACATAGAAAAGACTTTATAAACAACGGTAATTCGAAATATTCAAAATTGTTTTCGAAATCATCACAAGAGTAATTCTATTGGACCGCTGACTGTGCGATTCAGTATAATTGAAAATGTTAAAATTGTATGTTTGGTATCATCTGACATACGTTTAATAATGACTAAATCAACAATATTGATTATGTTCAACTTAGATCAATGCAATGAATTAGCATTTGATCAATTGGTCGAGAAAGTCAATACAAAGTTTACACGATTCTCGAATATCGGCGTCCACTGTAACGGATGCTAAAAATGTATCAAATGTAATATGCGCTAGCGATTATTTTGATAAAAATCAGCTCTTCGACTGTGAACTGTTAGTTGCAGTTTTGTGCGTAAGAAAAAATTATGTAAAAGAAATATATGGTATGTAATATAAGTAAACTTTTTCCGCATTCCCCTTGGAGCTCCCGAGTTAGAACTCTCTCTATTACATTACTCGCGCTTCTCGTAAAAATAAATTATTCAGGAGATTTATAAAAAGCGTATGCAAAACGAGTTGGCCAGTCTGCTGGAAATTCTCAACCATTTTTGGGTGTGCTTTCTAGACTCCCAGTGTTCTTTGATTATAATGTTATTTTATGTATTTTAGAATATGATGCTAAACAATGATATGTGAGCAATTAATAAAACTGTATTAAATACTGCATAATATTGCTTAAATATTACATAATGTTGCAACAATATATCTGCAACATTTCTTTGAATATTGCAGAATATTGCAGTATCTTATTTTTGCGGACGTAAGAATATTGTTATAATATTGCAGCAATATTTTATGAAATATTGCAATATGTGCATATGTGTATGTACTTCTACAGCATGAAACAGCAATTTTGCAGCAATATTATTTTGAAAGATTGCAATATTTCATATATATATATATACTTTATTATTTTAACCCAAGTAATGGCATTTTTCCTTAAGCCTTCATGGTCATTCTTCAAAAAAGCCACACGATGGTTCCTCTGGATTAAAATGACCCGAACAATCTTCAAAGTGTTTCCAAATCATAGTATTAGTTCTAATGATTTCAAAAAATTACAATATACAATTTCGTTCTTTGAAGAAATAAAACATGGCGTTTTAATGACAAATTTAATTTTAACATTCAATTTTAATAAAAAAAATTGTAAACATGTTAAGTTCAGAAAAATATGTTTTTTATTTTAAAAAACCATAACTTTTTAAGTTTATAATACCTTTAAATTCAGTTTTAGCCTAATACTCTTGAGATGATGTGCTTTAAAAAAAAATAGTATGATTACACGCGTTTAAAAAAAGATATTTATTTTGAAGATAGAAGATAGAAGGTCGTTTTTTAGGTGTAAAAGAGATATTAAATTTGGATAAAAGACTATTTATTATTGGTTTAAATTATTATTAATGCAAAAATTATTATTATTATTAATACTGAAGAAAAATATATAAACGAAAAACGTAAAATACAAAAAATACTTAGAAAATATTATTCTCCGCTACAGCAATCTCAGTATACAAATAAAATCTGTTTTCTAAATCTAAATCAGTGGATAATCACTTATTCAATGCCAAATTTGCCATTGTTAATTAATGAAATGTGGTATTTCTAATTTTGCTTCAGTATATAAGTATAGCGCATTTAATGTATATGATATTGTAAGATTGAAATTACAATGTGCTAGAACGATATTTTAATCCTCAAATTCTGTTTAAATTTGTGATACTATTCAATCCGACTCGTTATTTCATACATTTGCAAAGATATAAAAAAAAATATACGGTAATATTGTTTTTATTATTAAAAGTTTAAAAGTAAACAATAAAAATTGAAAAATACATTCATCAAAAATAAAGAAGAACATTTTTTATAGTTTGGACAAAATTAACTTTTTTGAGTGTGCTTTATAGAATAATTCAAGTACTCGTAGCTCAGCTTCACCTAAATATTGGATGAGTGCAAAAATTTGTGCCTGATTTATTATTCAAAGTTCAAACAACTGCAATTTTGTTAAAAGTAAATGAAATTTAAATTTAAGAAAAAGGTTTTAAAGCTTGAAATCTCTACTTTCGAGTGATTATTATATTTTTTTTATATAATTTTATATAATTTATGTGAGTTTTGTAATTTTTACATATAGAAAACTACGAATTAAACAAAACGAAAAATTTTTTCTTCACTTTGTGGGCTTGTTCAAGAAAAATTTACAAAAATTTGTTAATTTCTAATGTAAAAGTTTAAAGTTTTTCCTATATATATATATATAATCGTTTGTGAAAAATGTCCGTACGATTTTTTTATTACAGCAGTAAGTTGTTGCGAATTAAATAAAAAAAATATTTTGATTGTTTATAACTCCGTCAACTACCACAATTTAAAAAAACTGTTTCTTAAATTTTCACATCAAATAGAGTAAGTTTAAATTTGACTTTATTTTTAACAAAAATAGCAGCTGTTTGAATTTTATATGAATAATAAATTGAGCACGAATTTTTGCACTTACCCAATACTCATGTCTTGCCATGACTAATACAAAATTAAATTTCAAATTAAATTTATAAATATTTATGCGAGATTTCATTCGTCGCGCACACTGACAAGTATTGCTGCGTACGAGTTAATGTGACGATCATCAACTCATGCTGATGGGCAATATGGACGCCGCGCATGAACATCCAAGTCGTATTATATCAGAGCTAAAACAAAGCTGAGAAATATTTACACATTTCAGTCAAATATTTACTCATTTCAGCTTGATTGTCACTCCTTATTTCACTATTCCGCGTTTTCTTTCCATCTGGTGATTCATCTCATTATTCTATCTATAAAAATATTACGATATAAAAAAAATTAATAGTTCACGAGTTATTTAACATTTTATATAATACAGGATGTTCAAAGTAATGATTTGCACAATTTTTCAGATGCTTCCGACAGTTTAAAAAAAAGTTGAAAAATGAATTTATCTATTTTATATAGGCTACAACATTGTAATATTAGTAAAAAAAAATATTTAAAAAATCAGTCATCTTATTATAATATAATAGTGTTACTCGAAATTGTATAGGATCTTTTAATAGGGACGCTCGAAATTTGTTAGATCATAGTAGCCATAAAGTGACATCTGTCAAATTTGTTGTGAATTGTTTAGTAGTACATGGCAAATCACCATGGAAGGTGATCATAGTGTTGAGCAACGTGTGCAAATTATAAAATTTTATTATCAAAATCAGTGCTCCGTTCGAGAATCGTTCCGCGCATTACATGATTTTTATCCTCGCCACAACCGTCCTGCCGAGTTGACTATGCGATGTTTGGTGGCCAATTCGAGTCAATCGGTTCGATAAATAATCAGCCAATACCAGTACGTCGCCGAAACGCAAGGTCTGCTGAAAATATCACTGCTGTGCGTGACAGTGTACGGGAAAACTCGAGGCGATTAATTTCTCGTCGCAAGAACTTGGCCTTTCTGCGACTTCAACTTGCATCGGCGAATTTTGCATCGGGACTTGGGTCTGCACCTCTATAAAATTCAACTGACCCAGGAACTTAAGGTAAACGACCATAAACAACGCCGTGTGTTCACTGATTGGGTTCTGGAGCAGTTGGAAGTTAACCCAAATTTCGCCAAACAAATCATCTTTAGCGATGAGACCCATTTTTGGATGAATGGATATGTGAACAAGCAAAATTGTCGAATTTGGGACGATACCAATCCACGCGAGATACACCAGCTCCAAATGCATCCCGAGAAAATCCCTGTTTGGTGCGGATTTTGGTCTGACGGAATCATCGGTTCGTACTTCTTTCAAAACGAAGCGGGCGTAACCGTCAACGATGAGCACTGCAGATGATAAGCAACTTCTTGTGGCCTAAAATGGATGATATGGATACCGATAACATGTGGTTCCAACAGGAGGGCGCTACGCCACACATGCCACGATGGACATTCTGCACGAGCGATTTGAGGGCATAGTTATCTCGCGCGGCGACGTGAACTGGCCATCGTGAAATCGTGCGATTTAACGCTTTTAGACTTCTTCCTTTGGGGCTGTCTTAAATCGCAGGTTTATACGAATAAACCGCAAACAATGCTCTCAAAGTCAACAAACGCCATCCAGCAAATTCAGCTAATTTATGCGAGAAAGTCATCGAAAATTGGACCGCCCGAATACGTGTCACCAAGCGAAGCCGCGGCGGACATTTGAGCGACGTTATAGTCCATACTTAATGCCATAAAATATTCTTTCAAATTCTTTCAAATAAAAAAAAAATTGAGTGGATATCTCACACAACTTGTTTTATTTACATTAAAAATCGAGCGTCCTTATTGAAAGACCCTTTATATATAATGAGTTTCAACAGAAATGATAAATTTCGTACGTTTTCTAATTCTGCTGTTACATCTTGTAGTCTGATACTTAGATTTAATTAATTTCGGGTCATGAATAATTTTTCTTAATTTTACTATTTCCGGTTGGTTTAAGTCCTTATACTCTAGCTGTTTTCGCAAACGGGTTAAATTGTACTCTGGTAAGCGAGTTTAAATGATTGTATTTTTGATAATTCCTATTATTTTTACAGTCATGTCCGCAGTTGTTAATTTATATTCTTCGTATAGCGCAATTTATCCCATTCTTACAATTTTCATTCTATATTCCTCGCAATTTTTACAATCTATAGTAATTGTTTGTTCATAAGAGATGGAGTATAGCCATGCTCGTTGATTTTCGAGGACTACCCATATGGTTAGGTTTAATAAATTAAATCGCGTGTTATACAATATCTTAGAATTAGAATTTTGCACATACATTTGAATTTCACAACGAATTTGTGTTTTCATGATATGCAGGATTAGTATGTTCGCAGAATATAAGATATAGTCAATTTGTTTACATCTTATGCTTAAATCTTCGCGTGTTAACGTCATATAATGCTGATTTACACTATCTACGGCTATTATGGTCTGATCTACTTCAGTCAGAATGAATACATTATCATGGTCAGGTAATGATATGACCTTAAGTATATCATATTTCGGATAAGAGATTAGAGAGAATTTCAAAATGGTGTGTATATTTGGTTTGTCATAATATGCATTATATATATATATGTTTTTTATCTTCCTTCCATCTTCTTTATTTTATTAGTGTTCGATAAATGCTTTTAAGCGATTGATGTGTATACATTTAATTTTTCGTCCTATTTTTATCTTATAATTGACAGCTGATAGAGTTTCTCGATAATTTCATATGTCCATAATGAAATCTTCTAATTCTAATTCTAGTTCTAATTTTTTCGATCGACTTCTTCGCAGAGTTTCGTCGTGGAGCAATACTTTGTCTCCTAGTTTAAATGAGATAGCTTTAGTGTCTTTATCGTATTGTTTGGCGGTTTGTTTAGCTTTAACTATGTTTTCTAGCGATTAGTCGCCCGTAGTCTCTCTTTTAACTCCTTGACATAATTGTCATAACCGTAGGATTTGGAGATTTTGTCAGTGCAATGTTGTTTGGTATCCAAAAACTAATTCGAATGGCGTATACTCTGTTGCTGTATGGAGTAGTGTTATAAGTGAATGGAACATGGTGTATGGAACTTCATCCCAGTCCATTTGATTCGCATTAATGTAACATCGCAAGTACTCTGCCAGAATACGATGAGAGCGTTCTAATGCATCGTTGTTCTCAGGATGATACGCAGTTGTCTGTTTTACTAATTTTTAATAATTTACAGACATTTTTAAACATTTCACTTATGAAGTTTGTGCCCTGGTCGGTCAATAGTTTGTCAGGTATTCCATATTCAAAAATAATTTTGAGTGTAAATTGTTTTGCTATTTCGGCGGTTTTTGGATTTGATATAGATATTTGATATAGATAGCTTTATTGAATTTAGTGAGATTATCTTGGAAGATTAATATATATTTATTTCATGGTTGCACATAGTTAATGGGCCAACGATATCTAAAGCATATTTCTCAAAGAATCGTCGAGCTGTATCTGTGATTTCCAGTGGCGCTTGTTTTTGTTCTCTCTTTTAATTTGTTTTCTGGCATGTTTCGCATCTCCCGATATAATTTTTTACGTATTTAGTTAATCCTGGCCAATTGTGTTTCAATCGAATCCATTTAATAGTTCTTTCCTTGTCCTCCCACGGTCAAATTGTGATATTCATAAAGTATTCGTTGCTTATCTGCGTCGTTATATTCGTTCATTTATTTCTTTCGTATGTGTCTTCATTTGTCGTATCTTTTGGTGAGATATCAGATACTTTTGCATCGACTTAATGCGTTCGCGTTCATGTGCACGAATAATCTCGTAATTATATTCCTTTAATTTGTGAGTCTCCATCGGATTAATCTTGATTCAGAGTCAGTCACGTTAAATAACTACACTAAAGGCTTATGGTCAGTTACTATTTTAAATTTTGTGCCATACAAATACAGTAATGCTTAACTGCCCAAACGATGGCTAATAATTCTTTTTCGGTAGTATTGTAATTATTCTCCACTCTTGACATTATGCGGTTAGCGTATGCTATTGGTCTGCCTTGACCCAAAATTCCTTGAGTAGCCTCGATCGATAATTAGATGCGTCGATAGTCACAAATTCTCGTGTAAAATCTGGATATTGGAGCACAGGTGCGGTAATCAGCAATTTGCTTTTTAGCATTCGAACGCATTTTTGTTCGACTGTCGAATGGTTCTCCTTTCTTTTTCAGTTTAGTTAGAGGTCTGGCGATCTTGGAAAAATTTTCGATAAATTTCTTGTAATATCCTGCTAATCCAACGAATGCTTGTATCTCTTTTATTTTTACTGGAATAGGAAATTCACATGTAGCTTTTAGCTTAGTCGGATCTGATTTGATCCCGTCATTGGTTATTACATGCCCTAAATAAATGACTTTTTTTCTGAGAAATTCGCATTTCTCAGGCTATAATTTTAGTTTATACTGTCTCAGCTTATTGAATATTTCGACGAGCTGCGTGTTGTGCTCCTGTAAACCGGCTCCGTACACAACTATGTCAGCTAAATATACTAAACATGTACAATAATACCTTGTAACCTAGTTAGAACGGAATTAATTAATCTTTGAAAAGTGATTTTTCGCATTTTTTAATCCGAAGGGCATCCTATTGAATTCGTGTCCATAAGCGATTGAAAAAGTAGTTTTGCTTTTATCCGACTCAGTCATAGGAATTTGGTGGTAACCAGACACTAGATCTAATGTAGTATAAATATTTAGCGTTTCTTAGATGATCTAATATATCGATTATATTAGGCAGAGGAAAAAATCATCTATAATGATAGAATACGTGATACATCACGTCGTTCAATTTTCTAAAGTCTACGACTATGCGTAATTTAGGTGTTCCTGATGCGTCAGAATTTTTTTTTGGTACTACAAGTAAAGTGGCACGTTCCACTAACTATTGTTAGGTCATATTATTTCGTCGTTAAGCATTGTTTGCTTGTGCACTTTTTCCTTATGCTTCTTGGATATCCGATACGATTTCAGGCGCACTGTCTTCCTACGTGAATTTCATGTGCGACAGTATTAGTATCAATGGATCTCCTTTCAAATGGAATATGTCATTGTATTGTGTGCAGATTTTTGTTGTACTCTTTTTTTCCTCAACATTTAAATGCTTTAACTTTAACGTATTTTTGATGCAGATGGTTCTTGAAATTGTCTTAATTTCTTCTTCTTTTCCCTTTTATGTAAATTCACAAATATCTTCCGACGCTATTTCTATCGGAGTTACACAAAGTACTTGCATTTCTACATGCATCTCCATGGTATTTATGATAGTGATCAGAAAGAGATGATTTTTTACCAGACAGTTTCCAATAAGTACTTCTGGTTGCACTTCTTCGGCTTGTATTATTCTTGTATTGTTCGTAGTTGTGGTGGCTTCTATGATTGCCTCACACCTAGGATTGATTCTTATTATTTTGGGATATAATTTCAATATGCTGTCTCCTATTTTTAAAAGCTTGTTGCTGTAGTTACATTTTGCAAGATGTTTTCGTAAGAAATCAACTCCAAGTATGCCTTCGTAATCGATTGGAAAATCTGCAGTTACGTACATGGGGTGCTGTATCTGACATTCATCTAATAGTATGGTAGCAATTATTTTTCCTATGACAACTATTTCGTGTCCTGTAACTCCAGCTAACGTTATCTTGTCTTCCAATATATTAACGTTTCTCCCCTCAAATTCCATAATTTTATAAGGATTACTGTTGCTCCAGTGTTGAAAAGAAATTTAATTTTTCCTTCCTTGAATTCTTTGATTTGCAAATTTATTAAATCCAGCCTTGTACTGGCTCGTGGCACCTTAGTGACTTGCGAAATTTGATAGTCGTGTGTAGGTTTCGTCCTTGCGAATTTTTTTCTTCCTTCCATCGCTATTTTATTTTTTGCTGTACCTTGTCTTCGGATTTTTCCGTCATGCGTTTTCATGCTTCCCCCGATGCGGTTCCTGAGCGTCCATTTAACGTCCAGCATTCATTACAGAGGTATCCTGTCTTTTTGCAGTAGTTACAATATTTTGCAGCTGTATTTATATTACCTCGTTCGTTCGGCTTTGGCAACAAATGTCGGTCAGCATATCTACTGGTTCAGCATTCTTGACCACTCTCATTTTCCCACATTTTTGACAATATGATCCGCGATGATTTGAATATCGAGAGTTATTACCAAGTAATCCCTTGATTTTTTTCTTCGGCAATGACCCTTGCTATTGCTTCTTGCAGTGTAACATAATGTTGTGATCTCACAAGTAGTTTGATTTCATTTCACAATTCTATTTGGAAATTCTGTAGAACTTATTTTTGAATAATATCTAGAATTATGCGTTTTTGTTCGTTGTTATGTCCTTGTCCTTCGATCATTGACTCATATAATTCCATTGAAGTTATCGATTCTCAAGCCGTATTGTCTAGCGTTCTCATTCGATTTTTGTTTAATAATATTAAACTCTATTTGTAAGTGAGTTGTGCTTCTTTTGCTAAGATAGCAAGTTTCTAACTCCGATTTTAATTGTTGGAAATCATATATATCCCATGTCTCGAAATCTATCATTGCATTGCCTTTTAACTTGGTGCACAATATAGCATCTAGTAACATTTCATCTATTGGATTTATTGGTTTTATTTATGATTTTTTTATGGCATATGAATACGCTTAGAAATTCTTACAGTTTAGCCTATGAATTTCCATCGTATTATTATTTCTCGTGCTTCTTTAAATTTCATATATTCATTTACGTATGTGTACGTGCTGGTTGCGTATATTCTTTCTCGGTCGTACGTCCATAAATGCTGTCTAAGCGATAATCGTTCCGCGCATGTGTTGCGTGAGTATTTCGAGGATCTAATTTACCGATTCTTTTATGCATAGCTTTCATTTCTTCCTGGAGT
This sequence comes from Atta cephalotes, assembly GCF_000143395.1. NCBI lineage: Eukaryota > Metazoa > Arthropoda > Insecta > Hymenoptera > Formicidae > Atta > Atta cephalotes. The sequence goes on along the minus strand of NW_012130100.1, from coordinate 301,774 downwards.
TCTCTAATTCCCAACATTATGTTGCATAAGGGATCTGTTTGCAAATCGTCGTTTCCAGTTGATAACTGTGGTTCCATTACAGCTTGTGCTAATTCTCCGAACGGTAATTGTGCTTGTCGCTTTGCACAGGTGGAGTGCATTTCTATGACCGTGTTATCTCCGTAATTTTCTTCAGGATTAAAAATACTACTGTCGTATGACGTAAGGAAGTATTTCCGTCTGAGAGTGATTCTACTAGGAGTTTTGCTTTGATTTATTCTGTCTCGCCTATCGTCTGTGCTATCGTCACAAAAATATCATCGTCATTTCTCGATTCGAAATTTACAACCTTGTTATTTTCACGAGAATCTTGCTCTTCGCTTGAATTTAATTCGCTTGAGATTTACTTGATTTTCGCGGTTGTCGCGGTCCGTTCCGTCTGATACAGATGGCGAATTTAACCGTTCTATTGCGCGCTGTGCTTGTAGACTTAATAACTACGATGCGTTCAATAGAAGGTTATCAGTATTGCCTGACATTCACGCGATTTACAAAAATTTTCGATTTACAGTAAAAGAACAGTTAGTACTTGTAGTTTGCTTGGCCTAGTCAGCTCGCTGTTACCGATATTGAGGTTAATTCGTTGCTACTTCCTCGAGTTATCGATGTGCGTAATCTGCTCTGCAATGTCCGACGTTGTCCATGGTGAATTGGTATAGTAAGGCTTTATCCTACCTCTGCCACTAAATGTTGTACTTCAGGGTGCAAGGATGCTGCTCAGGGTACCGTTTATAGAATTTACGTCAACCGTTAATCAGTCGTACCCTCAAGGATACGACGTGCCGCTCAGGGCGGAATCACAGATTGGATATGGTGGAATCACAGATTGTCGTTTGGTAGGACTCGAGGTCCTCCAATTAATATAGACCAGCGTTCGTGGTGTAAGAAGTTTTATTTCCATTTACGAGTTTTTCGATGTGTTACAATCTTAGTCTCGTAGTAGCGCTCGCAGTAACGGAGAGTCTCACAATAGTCGTGTGTCTTCTTGACTTTTCGAAACGGCCCCGAGGCTTTTATAAATTAGACCGAATTAATGCGTGGTTGCATTTTAAAGTATGTCGGTTTTGAAATCAGAAGTAGGTGATTTGATTTGTGATGCTTTAACTGCTGATCTGCAGAAATTCTGCAGACGTAAATTTTGGGAATGACCTATTTGGATCATAATATAATAGATTCAATTGGATTCAATTAGATTCAATTGGATGCAATTGGATTGAAAAACTGCATTTCCTATTCAAAATTTTGAATTGAATAATATTCACAATGCACAGAAAAAGCTAAATTTTAGATTGAAAGGCATGGAGATATGTTCCATGCAATTCTTATAAATGAATAGAAATGTATTCAGGATTGAAAAGCATTCATTTTAACATTCATGAATCAATATTTCTGAAAATTTGAATTCATTTCAATTCATTCCAATTTATTCTCGTTTTCTGGGTGTGGAGAAGATGAAGCGAAATTACTAATACTTGGAAATTAGTTTCTGATTTAAATGAGTATCAATGGGGGAATTTTTTACTTATTCTTTTTATCATTCTTACTATTTTTATCATTCAGCTCTATCATGATTCTCTCTTTTCTATCGAAAAAAGGGACAAAATTATGGAGGACAAAATTATTTAGAACAAAATTATCTAAAAAAATCGAATTTTTATATCACAATAAGAAGAAAGCTCATAAAAACGTGGATTTACCATGTCGCAAATAATTATATTCTTATTAATTTAGTCAAAAATTAGTATTTGACTCGTTAGCGAATCAGTGTCAAAATTGTTTAAATCAGTGAAATAACTTTCAAATTTCACTATAATTAACAAGCATTTCTTAGAAAAACAATTCAATATCGATTGTAATCTGAAAGAAAATCAAATAACAAGTCAAAAATTTTTCAAATAAAATGATCTTAATACAATAAAAGAATGACACTCAATTAGTAATTCAACAATTTCGACATTTATAGTTCATCAGTAACCGAAAAGTAATTCTTGAGAAGCTCCTCTATATCTATCTGCAGATTGAGACAACACGTCTGCTTCCTTACAGCATATCCGAAACAAATTTCTTTCTGTATTGAGGTTCTTCGTCCAAAATTACAATGTTTTTTCCCGAATTCCGTGGCTCTCCTGCAATCGATCAGTTATGACGGAATGTGTAATTGTGTTCCACTGAATGTGATCTTTGTGCTCAGCGAATCTCTTCAGCTATTTTCCCGTCTGTCCCATGAAACTCGCATCGCACGCTTTACAACAAATCTTGTACATACATTTGATTTTATATTATGCGGGAGTGGATCTTTATGCATTTCCGTAATTTGTTAACGCTATAATATAATCCACATTCTAATATCATTGCTTTAATCTATTAAATTTTTCAACAGTTAGGGAACAGTAAAGAAACAGTAGGGACGTAAGGAACAATAAATTAGTAAGATCTTACGGCGAAGATTTCGGCGTTATCGTTATTAGGTTTCTTATTATATTTTTAAACTTGATAATATTTTTCAAACGGTTATTGATATTATCAAAAATGAATTCCAACGAATAATTATTCTCTAAAAAAAATTTTAATTACATAACAAAATTATCGAAATGAAATTTCAGATTCAAAAGCAAAATTACTCTATCTATCAAACCAGTAATACTGTAGCAATTCTGGATACAGCAACCAACGCTCGCGTTGCGGGGACGACGACGCAAAAGTCTATTCAAATTTCCCCTCTTTCTCCTATCAAATAATCTTCGATTCATTTTATTTGAGATGATGTCACTAGATCGACCTCCATGGAGGCGTCTTTCTCAACTTCCTCGGCGAGAGCGTTTTCCTTGATCTCTTTAGCAGAAGCATCCTCGTCGTCTTCCTCGTCATCTTCTCTACCACCACCCCTAATTCCATCACTAATTTTTCAAAATTCAACAGTTCAAGATATTTAATAATAACTATTGGTCTGTTTTAGCACTAGACTTTCTTTCTCAATTTCAATAAATATTAAATATATACCTATCTCACTTTAAGTCCCAAAAGTACACACAAATTGAACGACAAAAAACAGATCTTATAATATAATACAAGAAACCACATCACTTCGCAGGCTCGAACAAGACTTCGAGAAGCATCCTTCTACATATAGCTATAACGAGACTGCCCGGAGTTTATCTATAAGCAGTCGTTGTATATAAAACAAGTCAAGTCAAAAGTGCCGTCGCGAGAAGATCATTATCGTCAGAAGTATATAGGTAATAGTGTGAATAGAGCATCCAGCTATCAAATGTTGCTTTTATATGCTTTATTTTAGGATATCAGAACCGACGTAAGATACCATAATCGTGTGCGTTTATCATATATACTATTATCATTTTTCTCTTAATGCATTGCTTTTTCTATCTCCCATTTTCTTCTCACGAACAAAATATTTAACATGTCACATGTTCGAACGATGATCATACATCATCAATGTAATTTAATATAATAAGAATGCAACGTTTGCAATTTCATCGATATATGGTAGTTTTGTTAGATTTAGTGTAATAAAAGATCTTTCAAGGACATTTAAAATGTCATGACATGTCATCACATGTTCGAGTGATGACATCATCATCAATATAATGTGATCCAACAAAACGCAACGTCATTCATAATCGTAAATGCAATTTCATAATCGTAAATGCACGAAAGCTTTGTTAGATTTAGCGTCCAGTGACATCATCCCATCATCCCCATCTCCCCGCCAACGTAGCCTGGTGACTGTTTATCAAATAATATGATATTAAAAATATAAAGATCATCGTATCACTAATCAATCAGACAACGTAAGTGACAACATTGAGCGTGATTGATAGAACAAGCTACTCAGAAATGAACACCAGAGATGAGTATGTCGCGTAGGAACAGCGATGCGATGATTTCATCGAATCTTTGGAAGAAATTTTCAGAATCGTCCGCGATTATCAATTGGTAATAAATAATCAGTGATCGTATGTATCACGAGGTTCAAAAGTTTGAAGAATTCGGTACGTGGACGATTCATACATGATATTTGTTTATTGCATGATGATTGGACTTCGTGAGATCGAAACAACCTTTAAAAGACGGGCACTGTGATAAATTCTAATCACATCAAGCGGCGATTTTTGGAAAACACCAGTATGTAATACTCGAGTAAGTTCGAGACGTTGTAGAAAGACATGGTGATGTGAAAGTGAATATTGCGTTCAACGAATTTGCGACGAATGACAAACGTGACATTAAGAGCATAAACGCAAAGAACGGAGATGAGATATATCAATGCACCGATTTGCATAAGTGGCACGTCAATGAGCCTACTCTGATGTAGCTCAAAAAGTTTCAAGAACGCGATAGCGAGTGAGTGCTGTCACTGACAGAAATATACTGAATTTGACTGTCAACGTGAATAAATTAAATCCCATGCGCGGGATGTCACATCGAACTCTCGCGAGAAATCATGCTGAAGAAGACGGTAACGTGAAATCCATAGACAACGCGTCTTTTACCTGGTCGCCGCTTTGTACTCCGCAGAAAGAAATGGATCGGAAATCTTCATATCCGCATTACACAAAAGTGTTGAATCTCGCGAGTATCGAGTTTCCGATGACTTCAAAAAATTTCCAAATTTTAATATTTGAACGCGGAGTCGAACAATGTGTACGGCATCGAAAATGAAGTCCTTCCTCTACAGCTCATTGATGACAAGAAGGAGAAGCATATCAACATGCTATACGTGCAAAATTCATGCAACGACAGGCTCGGCCATTTTGCATGGATCAAGAATCTGTCGCATTGAGATCACAACTCACCAGAATGGAGCACAAGAAATATTTCTGTGGTAAATACAATAAGAAAAAATTATAATTTTCCTTCTTACTAATAAACAATAATAATTTATACTTTTTTCAGATGCTTGCATTACTTCGAGTCGAGCGAAAAATTACAGTTGCACGCAGTGGACAAAATAAAGTCCGGCTACCTAGCGAGGACGACAAATAATTATATTTCAATAACTATTGCAATAAGGAACACGCCCTGTTCATCGTCTACGCTAACCTGAAGTGCGTTCTACGGAACCGAACAAGGAAGACGAGTCTTCGTACTCGTATCAACAACATGAAGCATTTAAGTTACTACATGTGTTACTCGTGCGACGACGCATTATTGTCGTATCAGTTTCCGTCACAATGAAGACTACGAGTACATAGCATGGTTCGCGCGACAACTACAAGACTTGGCGCATCGCGCGAAAAAAATCGTATCCGCCAATGCGCTCATGGAAACGTTGTCGAAAGAATAATGAGAGGCGTATTGTATGTTGCATTGTCACATCTGCGAGAAACCGTTCGCGCCGGACGACATGCAGGTACACGATCGTTGCCATCTCCGGTAGATACTGCGGTCCATCGCATTCAAACTGTAACATAAATTATTGAAATTCATTCTATATTATAGTCGTATTTCACAATTTATGCTGTGACAAGCATTTTATAATTAAAGAAATTGCTACCGTCTAAGAAGTAGATGTATTACCGATAACGAAGGAAAAATACATTTCGTTCACTAAACACGTTCAAGATTCTGACGAACAGACTCGCAAAAATGAATAAAATTACATTTTATTGATTCTTACGAATTTCTCAATACTACGACATCAGTTAGAAAAACTGACGTCGTATTTCGATAAAAAAAAATTGAAAATTACACAGTCAAAATTTTGCAATCTCAGCGCGGAAGATTTCGATCTTTTCATACGTAAAGACGTCTTTCCGTACGGGTATATTGCGTCGAAAAGTTAGAAGAAACTGAATTATCATCGCGCGAAGTATTTTTCAATTCATTGATGGGCGATACTGTAGCTGAGAGCGATTACGCTCTCGCCGCAAATGTCTAGCAGCGATTCTTTATTCAAACACTCGGCGAGTACAGTGATTTGTATTTGAAAACGGACGTCTTGTTATTAGACGGCATTTTCGAAAATTTCGCAAAAGTTGTATCGCGACTTATGATCTCAATCCCGCGCATTACTACATTTTGCTTAATTTCACGAGGGATGCCATGCTGAAATATACGCGCGTAAGATTTGAGTTGTTCACCGACATCGATATGATTCTATTCATGGCGGTATACGCGGCGGCCTCAGCCAATGCTCAGGCAGATACGCACAGATTAATAATAAGTATATGCATTCCTATGACTCTTCGAAATCGTCGTCGCAACTTATATACTACAACGTGAATAATTTGTATGAATGGGTGATGTGTCAACTGTTGCCAATCTTTGATCTGTCAACTTTCGATGGGTCGAAAATGCTGCTTTGACGCGAGCGTGATTGCGTCTGATTCGCCCATCAATATTATTTTTGAAGTCGATCTTGAGTATCCGCAGCATCTACATAATCATCTTACACAGACACACAGATCTACCTTTCTGCCTGACGCGAGATAAGCCGCCCAGTAAGCGTGAGGATAAACTTTTAGTGATGTTGTAATAAACAGCGTTTCATCATCTACTATCGTAACATGCAGCAATGTATTCGTCACAGTTTTCGCGAACAAAGATCCATCGGATGTTACAATTTGGTGGATATCTATTTACGTACGTACGTATATATATATATATATGTGTATGTATGTATGAATTTATGCTTGTATGTACGTACATAGATACATGCATTCCACTATGCGTCACGTATTATTGGAGCTTAGCCGCCACCACCGCCGCGGGTTGCCATCGCCACCGCCGTCGCTGCAGAGTTCATGCCCTCCTCAAAAATGTGTTGCGGACTAAATATTTTAGATAAAATATATAATAAAAAATTATTACTTTCTCCTCGATGGAATAACTCAATTTCGCCAACATGTAGTTGAGATATCAATTGCAATAATCCTATTATTCAGTCAAACGAAGGGACCTGATGAGAACGAAACAGTTGCCACAACTTTATCTTTTTGTTGTTTATCACCAATTGTTTATCACCCATTTAAAGATAATAAACAGGCGGCTGTTGTATTTTAAATGCTTTAGATTATAAGTATTGACTGACTGTACCACAGAACTCTAGAGGAGTTATAAGAGAAGAGCTGGCTCATATAAACTAAGTGCGACGGCGCGTCGAGACATAGGATATGATGGATGGATGAGAAGCAAAGACATTACATATATATAGTAATGTGAACGAAAAAACTTTTTATTCACATTATTGTTTTTCATACGTACTAAAAACTAAAGTTAATAACTCACAATCGACGAGCTGATGCTTGTCGAATATATCTCTCGCGTATATAGCATTCTCGTTCTAGCTGCTAAACAAAGCACTGTCAATGAGGAGTAGAATGAAATCATATTGCATTCTCACAATTCTTTCTTTCAATACCACAAGCGCCGAAAATGATAATTTTCTTGGAAGAATCTCGAGATCAGTGACATGTAGTGACGCGACGAAGAAAAGTGTCGATAACGATATTTTTTCTAGAAAATCGATGACACGCCATTGATATTGCAACTCCAATAGAATAGGAGAAAGGGACAAAGAAATCGCAAATGAAATGTATAATGGACCATAAGTGCGCGGCTAACCTCAGTTAGTGCCTTGGAAAATTACCGAATCGGTCGCAATAAGAATAACATGAAAAAATATAGCTGACTATCATGCAAACGTCGAAACATGGACGGTATAAATACAGACAAGTTGTTTGAAGAAATGGAAGTAGAATTTGAAGATATGAAGGACCAAGAATCATCTAATGAAGAAGTACAATCCAATACTGAATGTCTTATTGGTTTGAGCAATACAGATCACGCAGATTTGTACATTCTTCGGAAATCCGTGCGTTGAATCGACGTCTTAAGTAATAAGTTGCTATTATACAATGCATAGTGATACTACATCTTCAGCCTTATATTCAGCATGTATGATTGATTTGCCGAACATTGATAATGAAGAAATATATCTCGTCAGGAAGCACAAAAACTGTTCTTTCTATACACTATACAGGTGGTCGTGCTCGGAATGCGGAGAATCGATGTACATTGTATTCCCGTGCAGCATGTGCTCACTGTACACATTGAAAAAACGATTAAATGCTACGTGTAAGAGTGCGACGTAATCTAAAGACTGTGTGAAAAAAACATAGAAAATCCCGAACGAGTGGAACGCGATCTGCTGGAGCAGTACGGCTACTCTGATGGAATGTTTCGCATGGCTGCAATGATATGCATCGAGCGGCTCGAAGAATTTTGCCGTGCCAAGCGTCCGCGCCTTGCCGTTGGACACAGACAATCCATAGTGGTGAGGTTCGTGCACGTTGATGGCAGGTACTCGAGTGGCGACGAAAGATCTCTCGTCTGGAGAGATCGATATTCCATTCGAGAATCGTGTTTTGATTGATAGGTAATCAACTACATCGAGCCGCAAAATTTTTGGAAGACGCGGGCAATATAGTGCTCGAACGAATGCGAGACGCTGTAGAAAGACACGATAATGTGAAAGTGAATACCGCATTTAACGAGTTTACAGCGAATGATAAATGCGCCATCAAGAGCATAAACAGTAAGATATATCGATATACCGATTTGCGCGAATGGTATGAGCAGCGCGTCATTGAGCCCACGTTGGCGTCACTCGAAGAGTGGGCGCTGTCGCGAATCCTCAACTTGATTGTCAACATGAACAAACTAAATCCCATGCATGCAGGATGCCATCGAATTGCCGCGAGAAATTATGCTGAAGAAGGCGATAATCAATATGAAATCCATGGACAATGCGTGCTTCACATGATCGGTGATCGCCGCTTTGTATCTCGCAAAAAGAATGTGATTCGTAATTTATCGCATCCACATTATACTAGTGTTCTCGTAGACATCAAGTTTCCAATGAATTTACAAAACATTCTAAAATTCGAACGTTTAAACGTAATGTCGATCAACGTACAACATCGAGAATAAATAGATTCTTCCTCATCGATGATAAGAAGAAGAAGCATGACTGAAGTTAACATGCTGCATCTGAAAGGTCCACGCAATGATGATATCGCTTTATATGGATCAAGAAAAATTTTCTAATTCTTATGTCTATATATGAGTTTTCCATTAACGACCGAGGAATTAATTGTTTTTAATGACGGAGAAATCAGAGTAACTTATAGAGGGACCGAAAAATGTGCGATTTATTAAGAAAATTTTGTACATACAGATTCTGTTTTAATCCTCGATGTGTAATTATCCATATGATATATTTTAATTTTCTTTAAGACTGAAGAAGGCTAAGTAAAGTCCGAAACATATCATAGAATTTTTTAATAAACAGTAGATTTATTGTACATTTTATTGTATGCTTGTTTTTTAATTCAGATGGATGATTTGATTCTTGCTTATATTATCCGTTTTATTCTGTTTGTTTATTTTATACTTTTCAAAATAACGTTTTTGTATGTGTATGAGTGTGAATTTCTATAGTATACGCAGAAAAACATTTTTAAGTAGTAAAAAATTTAATTTTTTATCTTTGTACATATTTTTTTAATTTTTAATTTTTTTAATTGTTTTCATTAGTTTCCATTTCTGAGTTTATAAAATTGGGAGTACAAATAAGTTTCCGCCGTTTGCAAAAGATGGTGCCACTAATAAACTAGTTAAAAGTTGTTTGATGTAAAACGACATATCGTAAGATTGGACATCTGGAAACACCATAACCTTGAAATATTAGCGATTTTGAATCAGCATCATATATTTTTTTTGTACGAAAATGTTGAGTTTTGAGCCGAATAAGCATCATTTGCGGGAACTTTTGATTTACTTCTTTAATTTGAAGAAATCTGCAGCTGAGGCTCATAGATTACTTGTAAAAGCATATGGTGATGCTGCCTTAAGTGAGAGAAGTTGTCGTGAGTGGTTTCAAAAATTTAAGAACGGTGAATTTGACGTCGAAGACGAAGAACGTAATGGAAGGCCGAAAGTGTACGAAGACGCGGAATTGGAAGCATTATTGGATGAAGATTCGTGCCAAATGCAAAAAGAACTTGCACTTATATTAGGAGTGACTCAACAAATAATTTCATATCGTTTGAAATCATTGGGAATGATTCAAAAGCAAGGGAATTGGGTTCCATATAAACTGAAGTCGAGAAACGTTGAACGCTGATTTTTCACATGTAAAATGCTGCTTGCCAGGCATAAACGAAAGGGTTTTTTTCATCGTATAGTCATTAGTGATGAAAAATGGATCCACTACGATAATCCAAAGAAGAGGAAATCATGGAGACCACCTGGCATGCTTTAACATCGACAGCCAAGCCGAATATTCATGGAAAAAAACTCATGTTGTGTATTTAGTGGGATCAGCTTGGTGTATTATGAGTTGCTCAAACCAAACGAGACCATTACTGGGGCTCTCTACCGAACACAATTGATGAGATTGAGCCGAGCACTCATGGAAAAACACGCCCATTACTACTCCAGGCATGACAAAATTATTCTCCTACATGATAATGCTCGACCACATGTTGCGGCGCCGATTAAAACCTATTTAAAAACACTCAAATTGGAAGTTCTACCCCACCCGCCGTATTCTCCAGTCGTTGCTCCCTCTGACTATCACTTGTTTCGATCAATGGCACACGGCCTGGCTGACCAGCACTTCTTATGAAGAAGTAAAAAATTGGATCGATTCGTGGATAGCCTCAAAAGATGACCAGTTTTTTCGATGCGGGATTCGTACGCTACCCGAAAGTAGTGAGAAAGTAGGGAGAAAGTAGTGGCCAGCGATGAACAATATTTTGAATCATAAAATGTATAACCAGTTTTTTACAATAAAGCCTCGAATTTCGGAAAAAAAACGGCGGAAGCAAAGTTGTACACCTAATATATAATAATATAATATTTTTATTAAGATTTTATGTGGGGAAATATTCTAAATAATTAGCAAGTTGTGTTTATTACACAACTTATTATTTTTTAACTTTATATACAGAGATTTAAGCCCTATAATCTTTCGAAAACAATTGTAACCTCAATGGCTATCCGTCAACGATGATTATATTCAGCAGAAATTGCTTCCAATATTCATTATCATAGAAAACTTCTTGCAACGCTTAACATGATTGATACCTGCTATTATTCTTCACTGGATTAAATCTAGAAACCAATCATAATAAAGAACCAATCATAACAAAAAAAAATTGAATGTTTGCTGAGCTGAACGCAGCTTATGACATGTGCTAATCATAACTAAGAGTTATTAAAATTTCCTACTGATAATATATCTTATTTTAATTGAATTCTTAGATTCAGTCAAAATTCAAAGAACGTACATACAACGAGAACTCATTTTTAATTAATCAAAAACTCATGTTAAAATACTTTCATTTATTAACAATACAATTAATAATATGTTACATCCAAACTCTGGAAATGGGTTTAAAGAAAAAGGGAATAGGAAGGATGGAATGTGGAAGGATGTTAGAACAGATGCTTTGTCTCGCACGCATCCGCGGAGAAGGGAATGAAGCGAGTCAAACGCACCTAGGTGATTTCGAAATGTAGACCAATGTCTTGATAAGATGCTGTAACTATGAGAGTCCTATATACTATATATGAAAGAAGCGACATCGGCGTCGCGATTCTGATTGGTGTTATCCCCCACCTAATTAAAGCAGCAATATTGTGTCCGCAGTGGAGAGCTGTCATATGTTTCTTTTCTACAGCTGAACTGATACATACACGTATTTAAAATAGGCATGTATAAATATCTTTGTGTATTTACGAAATACTTCCTGGCAAAATAGAAACATAACCATGTTACAAAAATACTTAACGTTATAGACCGGGTTAAAGGAATCAAGGAACTTAATTCCTTTAACCCGGGACAGGACCGTGTGCGAACCTAGCAGGATATTTGTACGAGAGAGTAATAAAAGAAATATTACGGACAATTTATTTTAACAGGCACACATATGTATATTTATATATCTATACATAGATGTGTGTGTGTGTGTGTGTGTGTGTGTGTGTGTGTGTGTGTATCTATTTTTATTATAATAAAAAAAATTCAATCAGCTTGTTAACTAATAACTAATAAAAAATAATTTAACAAATAATTTAGTAACAAATAATTTATTGCTTAATTTTATGCTATTCTAGGATCTTACATTTCTACGTTTGGAGGCCATATGTAATGGTGTGGACTTTTGGAGGGCTGGATAATTCCTTCTTCTAGAAGAAGATTAAACTCTGTCTTTGCCGTTTTTAATTTGTCCAGCGCTAGTCTCCGCATGCCTCTGGTGGACAGTTGTAGTTTTAATGTAATGCGTGGTTGAATGCGGCCATTGCTGTCGATGCCTCTCCGAAGTTTATGTGATTTTAGGGAATCGCGTCAATACATAATGATAAGGAGTACCTCCTATGGATGGAAGTTCTTGTCTGTTTGCAATCCCATTGACTTTAAGTCCCATTTTTGCATCCACTAATTGCTCTTACCTCATGTCCGGTAGGAGATGAAAATATGCGAAGAAATCGGATCCTATTATAGATGTGGTCACGTCTGCTATCACAAAACGCCAAGGAAAGGCACGGCGTAGCCCCAATTAGATCGCAAGATGAGATCCTCGTATGTTTGTATGATGGATCTGTTTGCGGCAAAAAGTGTATTTGAACTAAGCGGTCGTCGCCTTTGTACTATTGTCCTTGGGTAGACACTGACCTTAGATCCGGTATCAATGAGATACCGTGTGTCATGCGGTCCGTGATGAATAAGCGGCAGGATCTCGAGCTGGAGCTGTTCGCCGCTACCAACGGGTGTCCAGTTAGTTTTTCCGCTTCTTTTTTAAATGCACATGGCTATTTCTTGGCTTTTTCTTTAAAGCGTCAATAATAGAAATCTTCTTCTTGCTTCTTCCTGACGCGACTCTGAGAGCGGTCGCGCTTTCTTGCTCGCGAGAGACAACCTTTCAGGCTGGCTACCTGTTTAGTCAGCTCTTTAATTTGTTACTCCATAGCCGTGGTTGTTACTGGCTGTATACTGGCGACTGCTGGTGCGCTGCAGGAGACCTCGTAAATTTTATCTGCTTGCTCTGCCACTTCTTCTAGGTTGTCCGCGGATCTGAGAGCCAAGATAGCTTGCAACTGCGATGGTAATCTGCCCATCCACAGTGTTCTTAAAAGTTACTCCGGGATGACTGAGCTAGGGGCTTGTAAATGTCGCAAGAATTGCGAGGATCTTCGATCGCCCATCTCTTCGTGTTCTAGTAATTGGCGTATTTATTGTTCTTGAGACATAGATAGCCACAGTATGAGTGCTCTTTTGATATGCTCATATTTCCATGATCAGGAAGCTTGATAATTAAATCCTTGATCTTTTTTGCATACTTCGTCTCTATGTGTGATAAGACGTAAGCATACTTGGTAGCGTCGGGTGTAATGCTGCTCAAGGTAAATTGGCCTTCTAATTGTGCGAACATAGCTCGGGTTCGTCTGTCCAGAAAGGGAGTATTTTTATAGCCACGCGATGAATTTGTGCTTGGCCTTTGACTTGCGAAGGGTCTTGTGAGTCATAATGAATAAAGAGACCACGTCAGGGTCACTATTTTTGTGGATGGGTGTCACTTAAGGAAATTCCATAAATTAAAAGAAAATACTCTCTTTATTCACTATGTACAAGAATACTTGTCGGTATTTATAAGAGCTTTTGTGGCGCCTTGTGGCGCGTGTGTGTGTCTACTTCTCCTCGGAGTCTTCTGTGTCGCTGTCGGTCCCGAAGAGCTAGCGTGGGTTGAGCTTCGTGCTGGCATCCTCGGGCGTCGCTGGCAGAGGGCTTATCGGCGGCCCAATCGCTAGATCCTCCGGCAGCGATAGCGGCGGTCTCGGCGGCCACAAGGAGCTCGTACTCGTCTGTTTATGTAGACGAGGCCGTCTCTGTCGTGGGTGCTTGACGAGGAACTCTCTCTCTCGAGGAAGAGAGCTCGAAAAATATTAGCTTCCAAGGGAAGAGAGTTATCCCTGAGTCAAGTGGCTTTTCCATCGATGGTGTGACGGGGGACCGGAATGGTCCCGGCGACATTTCATGGCACCTTATAGCCTTTAGCTCGCCAAAAAGAGGATGCCGCAGAGATCCGAGTGGGGCTCACTCTGCTCCACGAAGGCCCGATACTCACTCCATGAGTATATGCAAAGGCCCTTGACGAGCTCGCTTTGCTATAAAGGTTCTTTAGAGAAAAGCTCACTTTGCGGGATTACAACATCAAAAAAGTGCTCTGTCACCAGAATAGAGACCCTTTGTGGAGCTCACTCTATCCTGAGTGAAGATGCTGAAGACCTCCCGCAGAGCTCTACTTTTATGCGTGGTGAACTATTCTTGCGCGCGAATTCCTGCTAGACTGCGTGACCCTCTCGCGGCGACGGTCGGAACGCGCGCTGGACGGGCGCTCGGTCAGCATCAAGGGTGACACCCGGCGCGCGACTCAGGGGCAGCGCGGATCGCGTGCATGCGTGCTCCGGCAATTCTATTGGTGATACTTTAAGCCGCCACACTACGTTATAAGAATCCGGTACTTAATAGTTAACTAAGCGAATGATATGAATGTGCTGCGTTGTAGGTAACTGTGTGTGTGTGTGTGTGTGTGTGTGTGTGTGTGTGTGTGTGTTGCGACATTAGTGCGAGTCTAAATTACTAAATACAAAAGAAAAGTATTGTTAGAGATAGAGTATGTAGGTGCGTGCATGCGTACGTATATGTGTGTGTTTACAATTGAATTGTATCTACCTAATTTCACTAATTATACATGAGGAGGAGAGGAAGAAGTTTAGAAGAAAGGCTACTGGGACTAAGGAAGGATGGAAGGAGTGAGGAAGAAAAACAGATATAAGGCTTCTGGTGATTATCCGATTATTGCGCTTCTGACGCGTTTGGGATCTGCGGTTTGAAAATCGGTGAAAGTATTTGAAGGAAGGGATTCTGAGGAAATTTGGAACTGAGAAAAAAGAGAAGATAATAAATGAGGATTACCATAGTGGAAGTAGTAACAAGGATGAGAAGGAGGGACTTCAGCTAAGAACTCCACGCTTGACGTTGAATCAGCGAGAGAAATGGAACGAGAAGAGGAGAGAATGTTGGGAAATATTTATTGGGTTAATCGTGATGAGATTGATTCAGTCAGGGAAGGAAATCGAAGGGGAAGGGTTCCTACTGGATGAATACTATAATCATTATCACTATTATTGTTATTATTAGCCTGACTATTGTATACATCATTATTAATGTTATCTTACGTTACTTAAGCTATTAGCGTTAATCTCATTGCTATTAATAGCATCATTCCTTATATTATTGACGTATGCCTGATAGGCTTTGTCTAGAAGTTGACTGACCTCCTTGCGGCGTTGGATGTTTAGTCACGCGTGTACGTGGCCGATCATTCACTACGATTTTAAAATAAAAAAACTATTTAATTGTCAAGTTCTGCGTAGAAAAAGGAGAGGGAGAGAGTGAAGTTCGCGGATTAGGCTTCTAAGTAAAGGGTGCAGATTTCATCGAAGAAATCGATGAATGTGGGAGGATAAGAACGCTAGGAAAATGAGCTGTGGAAGTGAAAAATTAAGAGTGCAGAGGCTGAAAGGGAAATTGTTTAAGAATTTTCCTAGAAAGTGATCTGATAAAGTTCTTGAAGTAATTAAAAGGAGAGACTTATTGTTATTCTGCAAGTGTCAGCTTTTCGAAGAGGACTGCCGGAGATCTCTGTGATTGTACGACTCCAAGGGGAGGGTTGATCTAGCAAATTGGAGGCTTCGGTCGAGATGTTTGATAGTAATGAGCGACTAAGATCGCTTGAACTAATCGTGGCTCACTAAAATCGGTGAAACGATATGGTTGCGGACTGATAGAGTTGCTGTATAGTCGTGAACCGACAGAATTTCGTGTCTGAGTTGGAGTTTGATTGCCTGATTGTTCGTGAAGGGTCCTTTTTTATATTCGCGAATTAGTAGTGTGCAGGCCTCGCGTATGTTACTGATCTAATCCAGGATTAGGATTAAGGGTATCGGTTGTAAAATAGAATACTGGAATATGTGTCTAAAACTACTTCCGTCATTGACCGGATGCTCAATTGTTTAGAACTACAGTATCATTTATTACAGACAACTGCTGTTTCAACTTTGTAATTTTTAATCTATTTACTTCTTCTATTCCTCGGGCTAAAGTTCGTCTATTCGGTACTTAGTTCAACTTAGTTCAAATATTTAAACTAACAACTTCCCAAGTAGATTATTAGTCTTAAAAAGGAGAATGTTATTCTGCTCGTTACTATTGTAACTTCCTATGGTAGAAACAGTCTACCAGTATTACTTATTAGTAATTTTTATGGTAATGACGAAAATTCTAATCGAAGAAAAGAATTGTGGAGTCTAGACGAACTGTGGAGTCTGAACGTAACTTGGTCTTTTTTTTATTATCGCTCTTCATATTCCTTATTTAATGTTAAATTTTAATATTATATTTTATTATATTTTATTAAACATATTTTACTTGTTTTTATTATAATATTATGTCCAATTATTTGTCCAATTATTAGAACTTTTAAATAAATTTGTGCACTCAGTGCCGCACACGATAGAAAGAGTTTTCTTCTTTAGAATTGATCCAAATTTTCAACAAATTTTCGCTTACAGAAAAATGATAAATATGAAAAACAAAATGACGGAGATTGTATGCCCGATCGAAATAAATTTATAGATTATTGGACTGGCGATAAAAAAACATTATTGGAAGAAACATTTTCGTTCGAAAAAAGCGAAAATGAAAATAAATTCACAATTTTTAAATTGTGTACGTCACAGAAGAAAGAAGTGAAGATGAAGGATGATAATACGATTGAAATAAGGAAACGTCTTTTAAGTGTTCATTCGCATATTTACGATTTAATTTATAACAAAAATGAATCGAAATATATCGATAAAATATTCCCTCCTATCACTCTCCTTTATAAAAAAATTTTTTTACGAAGATTCACTTTTTCGGAAACTATGAACCGCATTTATGCACAATTTTTATTTCGCGCCGTAAAATTTCGCAAATTTCGTAAAAATTTTTGAAATTTGATGCATCTTTATCATTATCAGGGCTCGGTAAAATAACTAATACGATTTATTTAAAATAAAAAATGTAAAATAAGTTTCAAGAACTTGAAATATAAAATCATAGGAGTCTCGATAAAGTAACTGATGCGACTTATTTGAAATAAAAAATATAAAGAAAAAAAAGTTATATAAAATAATAAATACTAAATAATGTTTTATTTTTTTCTTTATTTAAAATATATATTTTAAATAAATTTATTTGAAATATGATCGAGCCCTAATTTTCATTTATCTTTCTATAATTCCATAAAATATCAGTAAGACTATTTTCTAAAGTTATAGTAAATTAATAACAATAAATAACAATAACATTAATAATAATTAATAACAAATAATAATAAATAAATAACAATAAAACAAATAAACAAATAATAAATAACAATAAACAAATAATAATAAGTAAATAAATAAATTCATTTATCAAATTTATTTAAATTTATTTATTTGTCTTTATTCATTTTTATATGTAAATGATATATACGTGTATTGTGCATAGACAACATTCACATAAGAACGTTTCTTTAAAATGTTGGTTGATTGGGTTGTAAGAAAATATCTATCACTAAACTTTTTTGAAGACAATGAAACTCAATTATTCAAGTTTTTAAAAAAAACAAACATATAAGGATTATGCGTTTGGCGGACACTCCGTGTCCAGATCTATTTTTGAAATGCCAACCTTTCGTGAACCTTGCAATTCACTTCTTCAGGGCGAGCAGCCTGATACTGAGCTGTTCCTCCGAGTTGTTCCTTTTTTATATATTATTTTTTTATATATTACTTGGAGTGATGGAGGGAAAGAAGAAAATTGTGAGTGGAGGGAGAGGGAGAGATAGGGGAAATCGGTCCTCAATAACCGGAAGAATAGTTTTTCATATTTTATTTTTGTAGCCATTATCTCTATTTAAATAGTTAAAATGTTTTTGTATCTCTGGCTTTTTTATACTTTCTTGGAAAATATAATATAATGTCGGCTATTGTGGTCATTTTGTCAAACAGTATTTGATGTCCTATTTCGATGTTGTGTTCTGATTGCGTAACGTGTTTTAACTTAACATCATGTTGGTGTTCTTTTATTCGTAGGTTGACCATTCTCCCAGTTTTTACAATGTATACTTGCTCACAGGAATAAGGGATTTTATACATTCCTGCGGAGCTGAGGTCTTAGATCTTTAGGGTTTCTTAAGATTTGTCCTATCTTTTTGATTGATTTAAAGATAATTCGGTATTGTGTTTGTTTAATATTCTGTCGATCTATTGTTCTTTTGACATATGGGAGAATGGATAGGATCCTTTCGTTTGATTTTGTGTCAGAGACCATTGTCTTGTTTGCATGTTTATTGATTGTTTTGTTATATCTTTTTTGTCCGTTTTTCTATTTTTAAGTTTGAGTTCTGTCTGTAGATGTTCTTTGTCAGAGATGGAAAGCTCTATGTACAAGTGAATTGATTGTAGACTTTTTCCTCCTTCTTCCGTTACTATCCATGAAATAAATTGAACAAAAACTTGTATTCTCCGCTCGTCTCGAATTCTCATTCTCTGGCGATTTACTACATGGGCTGAAAAGTTCCGGGATTTTTCAATACGTGGCGCCACTAGAAAATGAACATGATTCATTTCGAGAGGTTCATCTGTCACTAGTTTATATATGAAGTTTCATGACATTTCGTTCATTCGTTTACAAGCTTACAGTTGTTTAAGTGACGCTACTTTCGCCTTCGTTTTGTACCATCACGATAACGCACCGTCACACACATCCTTGAAAACGATGGCCAAATTGGATCAATTACGATTCGAATTGGTTGCTTACCCACCATGTTCTCCAGACTTGGCCCTCAGCGACTATTATCTGTTCCCAAACCTCAAGCGGTGGCTCCAGGGAAAGAGATTCACATCGAAGTGAGGAAGTCATCGGGGAAACCGAGGCGAATTTCGAAGGACGTTTCGTACTACAGAAAGGCTATCGAAATGTTGAAAAATCGCTATACCAAATGTATCGTCCTCGAAGGCAACTATGTTGAGGAATAAATATAACTTTGCCCAAAAAACGCTTGTTTTCATTAAAAATCCCAGGATTTCAGCCCATGTAGTAATGCAACTAACATGCATAAAATTTAAATAATTGTTAAATAGTCGTCAAATGTTAATTAGTTAATAAAGCTTATCGTGTTGATCTGTATATTTTTTTTCTTTTTATAGTAATCATATTAATTAATGTGTAAATTAGTTTGTAATAAATAAATTTATTAAGGCATAACCTTGTTCTTTATCTTCTGTCCGATTGATAATGATTAGTAATAATAAATAATACTAATAATAATAATTTTTCATCTCTCTCTCTTGTTCTTTAATTTTTAAACTCTAAACAACCTCGTAGTCGTTTAATCTTGCCTTTTCAGAGATTGTGTGACCCATTCCCGAATTAAAGAGATTATATTCCTTGACTCGAAATTTGGACCGACTATTGCAGGAAACCGCTCCTAGCAAACAGTCATAGCATCTTTGTGGGGCGTTGACTCATCCCGAGGCGAGCACAAAAAGGATGCGTTCGATTCGTGGTATTCGCCTTTGTGCGGATACCTGCAAGACAAGAGTCTGACTGCGTCCTTCCAGGTTCACTCCAGTAGGATCATAATCCAGTAGGATTTTAAATCCAGTAAGATTTAAAATCTCCATGGGTTTGGACGTAACACCAGCATTATCAATGATTTTTCAAAAAAAAACTCTTTTTACTTCATATTTCACCGATTCGTTTTTTGTACAGATTATCACATATTTTTCTTTATATTTTTATGTCTTTGCGACAATTATATATATGTCTGATTATATAAATATTTTAAATAAACGAAATAGTCGATATTCTTGAATGTATCGCGATAAAATTCGGGAATCTCAAGAAGCGAGAATATCGACTCATGACACGAGAAAATCGTATCAATCATTTGTTTTTGTTGAGTCCAAATTTCGATATCGGTATTTTCTCGTCTCGTCTTGCTTGAATGCATCATTAAAGACAGTTGTCCAGCACATTATTCGACAAAAGCACAGAAGGTATTAAATCGCGGCTATAATGCTTACTCAATCGGTAGAGATAGTCCGGTATATTGACCCGCCAGATCGCCAGATCTTACGTCGATAAATTTCTTTTTGGAGGGTTTCTTAAAAACTATAACAAGTGCAACAACTCGAAAACATGATTGAATGAATCAGGAATTTCATACATCGAGCTCAACGATAGAGAATTCATTATTATATTTTAGAAAATTATTTTTTTATATAGTGAGCAATCTAGCTCACTATCTCCTGAAGAAAATTTGTGATGATTTCCTCAATATGCAGGAGATCTTTTTTTAAATAATCTTTTTTTTAAAAAAAAAAAGAGATTAGAGTCAAAATTTCTTTGATTATATAATAAAAAAGAAAAATAGGCTATGATTATATATCTATATCCTATACAATACAGATATGATTCCTCTCATAAATCGTCGATTCCAACATTCTTGAATACTTCAGTTTCCCTCAACATCTAATCTTGTTGTAAATTCTTCAACCTGAATGTTATTAATCCTCCTTCTGTTTCACAAAACAGTATGATTTTCAGTTCATTTATTTCCATACATCCCAATGCTTTTCCTTCACATTCATCTTCCTTAACCCACCTGTCAGAGATGGGTGAATTTATCTTCTTTCGATAACATTCAATGTTTTTTACAATTAGGAGAGAATTTTGCGCTTCCTTTCAATGACAAGAATAAAATTATCTTTGAATGCATAAAGAGCGTTGAGAGTAGCACAAAGAATGCCCATCGATAAGAGAATTGAAATTTCGAATTATTCTATTCCAATAATATCATATCTCTTCTTCTATTTCTACTCTTCTACTGATAAACAACTATTAAATTGGATTCTGACACATGTAAATTCATATCGATGCAGGGTTGAATAGTAACTAGTTAAAACGTTAAAAGTTAAAAAAAATAGGTAAAAAGTTAATAATTTTTAACTTAATTAAATTACTTTTAAACTTTTAACTTTTTAGATTTTTTTAAAGTAAACAATTTTTTTATCTGTTTTAAAAATTTTAGAAAAATAAATATATATTAAAAAATATATACAATAACACAATAATAGGTGTATAAGCTTAAATCCGCTGTTTGATCATAGGTGGCATTAGTGAGCGTACAAAGCTACCCTGGGCACACAACACACTTTTTTTATGTGTTTGACATCTGTCAACATTAACCAGTACACATCATCAGCAATTTCATACAATAACACACATTTTATTACATACATTTTTTCTTTCATAATCATGTCTAGTTTTTTGCTAAAAAAAAAAGCATATGCGGGAAGCTTTGCTTTTCTGTTTCAATTTGAAGAAATCGGCTGCCGAATCGCATCGAATGCTTGTGGAGGCCTATGGCGACAATGCTTTATCGGAAACAACGTGCAGAGATTGGTTTCGCCGGTTCAATGACGACATTCAATTTGACTTGAGTGACAAGAAGCGTGAAAATCGGCCCAGGAAGGTTGAGGACTGTCAATTGCAGGCTCTTTTGGATGAGGACGATATCCAATCGCAAAAAATTGTCGAGCAATTGGGTGTTTCTCAAGCAGCCATTTCCATGCGGTTACATGCCATGGGGAAGGTTCAAAAGATTGGAAAATACCGCATGAATTGAACGTTAGGCAAATGAAGCGAAACACATGCCAAATTCTGCTTGCCAGATAAAAATCGTTCCTGCATCGGATTGTAACAGGCGATGAAAAGTGGATTTATTTCCTAAGAAATCTTGGGTTGATCCCGCCCAACCATCAACATCTTCCTCAAGACCGCAAAATCGCTTCGGACGGAAGACGATGCTGTGCGTTTGGTGAAATCAGATGTCATCTACTACGAACTGTTAAAACCTAGTGAAACTGTTAATGCTCACCACCAACAACTGATCAAATTGCACTGTGCTCTGCGTGAAAAAAGGCCGCATTATCAGAAAAGACATGACAAGCTGATTTTCCTCCACGATAACGCACCATCGCACACATCAACAATGGTCCAAAACTACTTGGAGACATTCAACTGGCAAGTACTATTCCATCCCGTTTATTCACCAGACCTGGCACTTTCTGACTATCATCTGTTTTTGTCGATGAGCCACGCGCTCGTTGAGCGGCACTTCGATTCTTACGAAGACGTCCGAAAATGGCTTGATAAGTGGTTTGCCTCGAAAGATGAGGAATTTTTTTGGCGTAGTATACACAAATTGTCCGAAAGATGGGAAAAATGTATAGTTAGCGAGGGCATGTACTTTGAATAAATTTGTTTTTGCTTCCTAGGAAAAAAAAATGTGTTTTTCTGACTAAAAAACAGCGGATTTAAGCTTATATACCTGATTTGAGCTTATATACAATAATAATAAACGAAACTGTCTGAAACAGAAGTGATATTATAAGCCGACATTCTTAGGCAGATATTTGAACTTCAATTCCCAACACCCTCTCTCTCAAAAATGAAAATAGTTATTAGCATAGCAGACAGAGCGGTTTTATTGTCACATCCGAAATAATACGAGAAGAATTAAAAATTCATAATTAATATTCTTTTGAACAATTCCTTAAAATTTGTATTCGAAACTGTTACCTTCAGAGAACGATTCTTTCTTTCATGGAGTTCGTCGAATAATAAGAAACAGTTATGAGTAACGGGCAAATTCAGCTGTTGAAGCTTAAAAAAAAAATAACAAAACATCCTTCTTCCTTTTTTCCTTTTTTTCTTTCCTTTTTCAGACAAAAAAAAATAAGTAGAGAACTAAGTATCTCTTCATAACTGTCATTCATAGAGAAAATAAAATTCGTACACATGCATGGACGACGGGACCAAAAGATGATGAGGATGATGCAGTAAAATGATAAATATTGTGTATTCGTATGCGCAGGCTGGCGCGAAGATATTTTCTAACGATCAAGTTATGGACGGATTCCCACGAGCCCGCGAACTAATACGCGGCGCTCGTGCGAGAGGTCTTTGGTGATTCCGCGCGCAGACACTATATGCTTTCCTTGATCCACTCTCTGCGCATAATGTTAAGTACAGGCGTCCTAAAACTAAGGATGATCCTTGTTCACATTACACAGATTCCGCAGAATACCATTTCCTCCGCTGAACGGCGAACTCCAAACCTTAATCAATCCTAAAGCGAAGAAAAAGTCCCACTAATAATTAACAAAGATTTATTCCTATTACCCAAAGAAATTCCATTAATCCGAACATGATTGATCAAAGGAGATGTATAAATCACGGTTTTTGGAACTTAAATAAGAATTTTTTCAAGAGCCAGAGTTTCGTCGGATAAATTTTCCCTCAGCCAGTCTTTAAACTCAGTGCGGTTAATACAATCGTATTAAGATTTTTTTACGAGTGCCTGTCCGTATCCATTGATTCAATTCCCAGATCGAATTCACTAAAGGACTTCCCAACAATTCTCGTCTCATAACCGCTGATCAGTGTTTCTTTTACAGATGTCCCTTCCTTCTCCCTATCAAAGTGTAAGTCAATCTATCTTTTTATTAATTTTTTTCCTTTTCCTTTTCTTTTCTTTTCTTATCGACCTTACCGTTTGTCATAAATGGATTATTTTAATGCGCTGCTCTCAATTCAGTTGTTGCAAACGCTCAAGGGGAATCAGAGCCAATTCATCATCACCGCGATCGGGATCGTACTACCCGGAATCGATCAATTCGCAAGCAAATATGATATGCTGAACAATCCCATACTCCTCCAATCTCAATTCCTGCACTTCCTTTTCGTTTTTCTTGATTCCTCTCTCTCTTAAGCCTTCGTATATCCTGGTTTTTAACCCAGCTACCAATCCTTGTGACAACATTTCTCCATTAGGCCTATTGTCTTACCCTACTCCTAAACCTCTCTCTCTTGGCGAAGATCTTTTCTACATTCCCGAAACACTTTCTTCCTACCTCCGATCTTTCTCAAAGGATTTAACGTTCCTCAAAGGAACTCATCCTTTCGAATCCCTATGTAATGACATCGATGAACTCATTAAGTTCGTGTCAAATCTCTTCCTCCTCTTCCTCCTCCGACCGCACTCATATAAATACATTAAGAAATGTTCTTTCCTCTATTCCGTCTCTATCCAACACCTCCGCTCTGTCTGTCCATATCCTTTCCTATCCATTTTTTCCTCTGATGTAACCTCTGATGCAACTTTTTTGCTTTCATATCCTCATTCAATCTGCAATAAGATTCTATCAACACGCACGTATGTACGCACGCAGTAAATTATATATATCAAATTATGTTTTTTATGTACGAAAATATCAAATATTATTGTACAAAGCAAGAAATATACACATAATTATGTATACGTTTCATTCTTCTCTATTTATGTATATTAACAGTAAAATCAATTCCGAATGATATTAACTTTGATCGAGAAGATTATTTAACTCTGTATTCATTCCTCTCACAAATTCTTCGAGATCACACTCGGTCTCATCCTAGGTCATTGGGATGAAGTTTCTTGATCTAAATTTAAAGGATCGACTAGCGCGTTGTCACAGATAGCGTCCTTGCTATATCTTCCCTGGCATCCATATCTTCCCTGTAACTTTACGCTCGACGTGAAGTCATCAAATCATTGGTAACAAAAAATTCTAAGAACATCTTTCTGCAAATCCCTTTTCGGGTACCCCAATCTTCTTGAAGCTCAAAAATGGAATTTTTCTCCTAACATAGTATCTGTTACATCCCTTTTTGAATATCCGGAGCTTAGATGTAACAGATTCTTTAAAATTAGGAGCTTGAGATGAAACTGCAATCTTGAGAATTGAGAATATGAAATCTTCAGGCAATAAATAAGAGGTTTTAATCAATTGAGACAACATGCTACTGTGCGGTCTTTTAAGTCAAGAAACTTCATCCCAGTGACCTGAGATGAGAACGAATGCGATCTCGAGGGATCCCAGAGAAATAAAATCGCGATAGAAGATCTAATAAATTAAAGTCAACTAAGTACAATACACAATACATTCCTCTAAGTCCTTTGAATCTAAGTTCGAAACAGTAGAATTCCATTGAATGAGTCAGGAATCTTGAATAATAATTCTGAAAATCTTGTGTTTAATGGTTCCGACAATTCCGGGGAAATCACTATTTAGTTTGCGCGCGAATTCGGTAGTATTTTTTCTGAAAATAGGTCTAACACAGAAATGGCGACATACAACCTATTTGCTGCGCTAAAATACATTGTCAAGTCGTACCCTTTTCCGATGGCCACATTCCTCTAACATACTTTATTGAGAGATGCAAGGAAGCAAAATCTGTAATATCCGCAGAAACTGAATCATTATTCACAAAAATTATAAGAACTAGAATTGTCAATCAAGCACGATCATGCAAAATCAAAACTTGGACAACATTAGCCAATTAACTAATTATTTGAAACAATTTATGTTCTTCGGAAAATATGTATCAATTACAAGGAGAATTAGATTGTATTTATTAAAAAATCGAGGAAGATATAGTGACATACGCAAATCGGATAAAGATCTTCGGAAAGTAAACAGAATACTAGAAACACATAGGAATTCCGGAACCGATTTTTCTGATTAAAATATTAAAGTACCTTTAGAAAAAGATATATAATATGTAAATGCTTTATTAGAAGAGTAAAGAGATCGAACAGAGGATAACAAGAAGTAATTTAGTTTTTTTTATTTAGGCATATAGGAGACAATACTAGACGCGTTGAAGATAGAAAGAGAGCTGCAACAAATGATTGACTTATAACAAGAATAAACGATGAGGTCGAATGAAAGCACATTACGAGAATTCATAAAAAATTCAAGGCAAAATTGCCAAATATGCCATAAAGAAATCTATATGTCTGTTGTTATCGATTATTGAAAATGATCATCGATTTCTCAATTTAAACCCGATTAGGAATTGAAATTTTAGTCTGTCAAATCTATAAGAAATGCGGATACGGCATCGATAAGTATCGGTTATGCAATCTCTGCATAATTCGTGAATGTATTGCAGTCTAACACTATTTCTTGTCAGCTATTTTCAAAAATGCATAGCACTAATATTGTTGCCGATCTGACAACATTAATTTCTTTCGAGTAAAAATTCCATTGTCTGTCAATAATGTAGCAAGACAATAGTCACCTCGCCAACAATTGTCGCTGACAGGCAAAACACTGTACGCAATAAATTAAAGATTGTTTATAACTATCTGTATGTACCTTCTTCATTCCCTTTCCCCTTTCTAATATTTTTCTCCTTGTCCTTCTACTTATTACTGTTTCCGTATCTAGTTGTCTCCTTTTTAACTCATAATGTTGCCCGATATTATCAATGCAACACTTTCTCTGCTCTGATATTGCACAATGGCTTATAAAATTGTATTATAGTATCTATGGCATTACTCTTTTAATTTACTCACAACTGTTCGACTGAAGAAGGTATATAGTTTAGTATTTTAATATTCTGACTTATTGATTTATTAATGTTTAATTTGCAATCAATATTAATATTAACAAAACTTTACAGTTATTTTATATATGTTTAAATCTTTTCTGTCTATTTTTACTTGTTTCTTTTGTTATTGTAATTGTTAATTGTTAATTGTTAATTGTTAATTGTTTCTTTTATATATCGTAATTATTTATTATTATGCATTCAGAACTTAACAACTGATTTCTTTGAAAACTTTCTTGAATAGATTGCTTTTCACAAAAGAAAAATGCGAGTATTACTAGCGTTTCAATTATATTGAACGATTTCAATATCTCACATTTAATACTTTAACACTCTCTCTTCCTCCCATTGCAAACCCTTTTCTTTTAAGATTTAATTTTATTAAATAGATATATTTATGAAATATGACTTAGCAATTATAATAATTGTTGCAATTATAATAATTTTTATTAATGTAATTAAAAAAGGGTCAAGCACGATTTTTTATTTACTAACTTAGAGTTGAGAAAAAAGATAATAGGTAGGAATGAATCATTTTTGAAGACTGAGTAATATGTTTAATACATTTATTTTTCATATAACGCAACGTACAATATTATCTATCGCGTAAGCTATTAGTTCACATTCTATAATAAAATTTTCATCATATATTTTGTACAAAGTATTTGCAGCATCGCATTGATTAGTAATACAATTTTGGCATAAAAAAGTCACAAAATATTTAAATTTCTCACTAACACCTGTGTGAGTATACTGACACAGTTCAAAGTATACATGTTCGACACAATGTTCGAGTTCAAACATGAAAAAGGTTTTTTACTTCATGTGTAAGCATGTACTATGCAATGATATTTTTACATTATATTCATTACCAATTTTAACAAGTTCCACAATTAAATCTTGAATCGTTAGAGAGAAGGAAATAGTTGACTGCACTAATCGCTCAACATTTGTCTCTCGATGAATGCCGTCCATGTCATATGAGGCAAGATTATGCGATTGCCTCGATTATCACCAATCACAATTTTTATATTTTTATATACATAGGACATAAGTCCCACGCTGATTCCAATGTCTATTTATAAGCTGTAAGTGTCAATGCGAATCTCCTTCTCAAAATATATGACAAGATGTCGAAGATGTATAAGAAAATGTGCTGTTAAAGAAAGAAGAAAGAAGAATACAGGTAAGTAGAAAAAATGTATAACATATACCAAAAGCGTGTAAACAAAATTTTATATAATTAAACACAAACTTACTGTCTCTCGCATGTTTCACCTCCCGTTTGAATTGGAACGTAGTAATTCATCTTTTCATCTTCGCTGTATATTTTCAAGAGCTTTTACTATTTGATTTCCTTTGAGACTGATGCAGTAATGTTAGCTGAGTTCTTCTTTTAAATAGTTCCATTCCATTTTTACATATCCCAAAATAGAGGGGATTTTTTCATTTTCAATCTTACGTCAAATTATATATGTTAAGAATTATATATGTTAAGAATGCACTTTGATCATATCGAACCTTTTTTTTTATTTATGAGAATCGGCGTTGACAACAACAATAGTAAAGTCTGTCTGTTCTCCATTCTCTTCTCAAAAATGCACTTTGGACAGTATATCAAATGAAATTTATTTATTTTAACAATCGTATATACAAAATCACATTATTTTTCAAACTATACTTCAAATTATACGATGACTCATATCATAAGAATGCACGAACGTTTTTATGGGTGCGACGCCAATAACAACAATAAAGTTTTATCTATTCCCATGCTTTCAAATATTTCGGCTTATCTTTTTGACTGCGATAAAAAATCATTCGGAAACATGTTCAAACATGTTAGAACACATTAGAACATACTAAAAATGATTCATCTTCGGTAAGATACAAAACGAAAAGATTTTCTTTTTGGGAGCACATTTTGCTAGCAATCGAGTTTAAAGATTATTTAACGTTATATCGGTATTATATCAGTATGTGTATGCTTAATGGAAAAATGGATTTTGCACCTCACGAGGATGAAGTGACGAAGAAATAAATGATCAACATGAAGAAATGTCTGATCAGGAAATGTCCGCTGAAGATTATGCTCTGTCAAGTGATTCGTGTTTCGACAATGACATGGAGAACAATGATGAAGTAATATATCGAGATTTAAATCGAGCTCAAGTAAACGCCTTAAATCCTGTGAAAAAAATGTGCTGCACTTCTACTACACTGAAGGTCATGGAAGATATTGCTCAATATGCATTGTAGAAATAAACAATTCATCAATTTTCAAGTTTTCGTGTCGTTCGAATACATGATATTAACATATGTACAATTCTTAGAGGATATTCCTATTCGAAATGTAAAAATTTATTTTATCAAATAATGTCTTATAACATGTGTTCTATTTGCACACAGTGATACAAGGTGTTGTGAAAATTTTATCAAAGATACAAAAATAGACTAAAAATATACATTTTCTCGAAAATTTTTTAATGAAAATACTATGAAAAGAGGATATTATAAGCAAACGGAGCGTGAGTTGGTGGAGTAAGCCGCTCAGTTGAATATGCGAGAAAAGTATGTTGCATGGGAAGCATTGCGATGTGTTTATCGAATCGCTGGAAGAACAGAGTCGTGTTTAAAACGTCTACAATTATTGATTGGAATCAAACAATCGTGATCGCTCGTATCGCGCGACTTGAAAGTTTTAAAGATTCAGTGTGTGATCGTTTTCTGTAAATGGGTGCCGGGTACTGGCGCGAGATAGATACGGCATTCGAAAGTCATACCACTGACCGGTGCCGTGATAAACTCCAGGCACATCGAGCCTTATCAATTCCTCGAAGACGCGAGTGAAATTGTGCTGGAACGCGTGCGAAACGTTATGCAGAGACATAACTCTATAAAGATAAACACTGTATTCAATAATGAATTCATAATAAACGCGCGAATAAAAATATTACCACAAGAAATTATAAACTCTTCAATACGTCTGATTCTGACAAGAATGGTATTTACAAGAATAGCGCGACGCGTGTCGTCGAGCCTATCCTAGCATCGCTGGAGGAATTCCAGGAACGCGATAGCGGGTAAACGTTGTCGTGTATCCTGAATTTGACTCTCAATGTGAACAAATACCATTGCACGCGGATTGTCATTGAATTACCGCGAGAGATTAAGATAAAGAAAGCAGTAATCAACGTACAATCCATGGACAATGCGTGCTTCACGTCAATAAAACATTATCGTTCTTTCAATAAATGCTTAATTTTTGATAAAAAACAGCGGAAACTTATTTGTACTCCCAATAATAAGATATAATAATAAGATATAATAAGACTAAGGGCGTATATTCGTAATCTGTTCATATTTTAAGACCATCTTAAATAATTTCTTAAGAATATAGCCCTCTGATTGGTTTATACCTTATGCCATTGCAGTTATGCCTTATGCCATAAGCCTTAAGTTATAAGAAATTGATCAATTACAATATTCTTTTCACTATTCGATTGTAATTGGTCAATTTGTTATGGCTTAATACTTAAAAAATAATCACTGATCTTGTATCTTCTCTATGTGCTGACTGTTTTTTTAAAATTATATAACTTATATAGTTATATTGTTATGTGTTATATACTTTGCAACTACACTCACGAGCGAGCAATTTTGTCGCGCGTTCGCAGCTAATTCTCTCTCGACACGGCAGAATTCCTGTCTTTATAATGAACTTTCATCTGACCTCATCAGAAACGTGACAGAAAACTTACGCGGCTTCTCCTGAGGGCACGCAAGAATTCGAAAACGATAGTTGGGCGTCAGGCACGAGTGAGCATGCCACTCTTTAACGAATAATCGGGAGATTCTCTACGCGATTTTATACAGAACTGCGAACGTCGATGGCTCTCGTAACGGGCAGCTCATCCTCGGAAATAGCAGAGAGAGTAGTTCGTGATCGAAGATAAAGGACTGTGGAGAAACGAATAGGCGGCGGCAATAAATCACATCATGATTATTAACATATAAGAAGTAACAATATAAGAAGTAACAAATATATTTGATTAATCTCCAACTCTCGTTCGTATTCATTGACACGACAACAATATGCGATCGAAATGCGTTACTTTAGCCTCGCACATATCCCGATACACTCTACGTGAGGCGTATTAATTACGCTAACTCTCGTCGGCACGAGCTCACTCCACGTAAAAATGCTTTTCGCAAATCGCACGAGCATTAGCCGACGTTACGATCGCCGAGACGGTTAGTCTCACCGCGAACATGACCTCGTGCTCATCCGCGGGGTTTCGAACTACTTTACAAAATGTCGGAAATAGACAGAAAACGCACCAGACATCACGATACAAAGTTCCGATGCAATCCAAATCACGCGACAAGACTTCATGAAATGACTAGGCTGTGGCTTAGACGGACGCGGAAAGTAACTCTCTTGGAAATCTTACATGTATTAGTGGTCGCAGGAGGCGACACACTCAGACACAAATATGGCGAAAAACTCGACGCACGACAATTCCGCGTGCCTCTCGCACATAAAATATGAAAACGATAATTACGCGCGCCTCCTGGACATGGAAATTGGGGACCTTACAATTTTGTGACGTTCGTTTTACTCCGGTAGTTTTTTCATAGACCTCTCTCGTTTCTGATATCCGCCTTTTCCATCCTGCATCCTTTCGTTGTGCTACCTGCTCGCTCGCCACATTACAAGTGTCGGGCGCTGATCCTTCCGGGAGCACGCAGTGATTGCTATCATCATAAGAGAGCCTCATCGCGCCTAATAATAATAGGGGCGAGGCCCTGTAAGCTCGCGAATGACGCGAGCCATCATCGATGATGCCTCCAGCGTCCTAGCGCGGAATTCGACTGGATCGCAGCGTTTTCCTTCGACTTGGAGGCCCTCCCGGATCTCAGTTTTGCGGGAGCATTTCGTGTCAGAGTTCCCGTATTCGTTGCCTTCGTTTCCGACCGTGGGCGCCGACCTTTCTTTCATCAGAGGACTCCGCAAGCTCCGTCGAATCTCTCGCCGACACTTGGGTAGAGTGGCCATCCCCGATTGCTGTCCTTGCGGCCCCGCCATCATGCGCTTGTAATACATGACGATAAAATATGTTTCGAACCAAAGCAAAAATATCGAAATATGGAGCGATATCCTGCGTGTTACCCGTCCTCTAGGATCGCTGGGCGATCCATCCTTCATCATATCTGTTCCGATCCTCGGTCCCAGTTGTCTTCCCTCTTCATCTACCAGGTATAAGCTTAAATCCGCTGTTTGCTCATAGGTGGCATTAATGAGCGTACAAAGCTACCCTGAGCACACAACACACTTTTTTTTATGTGTTTGACACCTGTCAACATTAACCAGTGCACATCATTAGGAATTTCATACAACAACATACATTTTTTTCTTTCGTAATCATGTCTAGTTTTTTGCTAAAAAAAAAGCATATGCGGGAAGCTTTGCTTTTCTGTTTCAATTTGAAGAAATCGGCTGCCGAATCGCATCGAATGCTTGTAGAGGCCTATGTCGACAATGCTTTATCGAAAGCAACGTGCAGAGATTGATTTCGCCGGTTCAATGACGACAATTTTGATCTGAGTAACAAGAAGCGTGAAAATCGGCCCAGGAAGGTTGAGGACTGTCAATTGCAGGCTCTTTGACGAGGATGATACCCAATCGCAAAAAATACTTGCCGAGCAATTGGGTGTTTCTCAAGCAGCCATTTCCATGCGGCTACATGCCATGGGGAAGGTTCAAAAGATCGGAAAATACCGCATGAATTGAACGATAGGCAGATGAAGCGAAACACATGCCAAATTCTGCTTGCCAGACAAAAAAGAAAGTCATTCTTGCATCGAATTGTGACAAGCGATGAAAAGTGGATCTATTTTCAGAATCCTAAGAAATCTTGGGTTGATCCCAACCATCAACATCTTCCTCAAGACCGCAAAATCGCTTCGGACGGAAGACGATGCTGTGCGTTTGATGGGATCAGGTATCATCTACTACGAGCTGTTAAAACCTGGTGAAACTGTTAATGCTCACCGCTACCATCAACAACTGATGAAATTGCATCGTGCTCTGCGTGAAAAAAGGCCGCATTATCGGAAAAGACATGAGCTGATTTTCCTCCACGACAACGCATCATCGCATACATCAACAATGGTCCAAAACTACTTGGAGACATTCAACTGGGAAGTACTACTCCATCCCGCTTACTCACCAGACTTGGCACCTTGTGACTATCACCTGTTTTCGTTGATGGGCAACGCGGTACTTCAATTCTTACGAAGATGTCTGAAAATGATGAGTGGTTTGCCTCGAAAGATGAGGAATTTTTTTGGCGTGGTATACACAAATTGCCTGAAAGATGGGAAAAATGTATAGTTAGCGAGGGCATGTACTTTGAATAAATTTGTTTTTGCTTCCTAGGAAAAAAATGTATTTTTCTAGTACTAAAAACAGACGGATTTAAACTTACTTATACTTTAAACTTATATATAAGAATTAGGAAAGTAACTTATATTTATATATATTTATA
>NW_012130100.1:260406-267169 GCF_000143395.1 Atta cephalotes | reverse complement strand
AAACTAAATAAGTACCGTACGTTACTTCTCGTACGTTGTCGTACGTACGTACCCGTTACCGTCGTACGTAGTATAGTATACTAATAATAACCTACCTCCTCTATATATATATATATATATATATATATATATATATATATTCTTCGTGTTTTAAATTAACTTAAAAATTTAAGTAGATCGTTTGGTACATATGATTTATATTAAATTCGACACATTTTTTCCAATAGTGACAAAATATACAATAAATATAAAACTGCAACATGATACAAACTAAATAATGTCTAAACTATGTTTTTTATATTGAATTGATTTAATTTTCTTTATTTTGATTTTATTTTTTTATTAATAAAAACATTGTTAGGTATTAAGGCATTGGGCATTACTAGGAATTAACGGGCATTACTAAGG
The DNA here is from genome assembly GCF_000143395.1 of Atta cephalotes. Classification (NCBI taxonomy): domain Eukaryota; kingdom Metazoa; phylum Arthropoda; class Insecta; order Hymenoptera; family Formicidae; genus Atta; species Atta cephalotes. The sequence continues at coordinate 266,761 of NW_012130100.1, read as the reverse complement.
CATTACTGGGCATTACTGGGGCATAACTGAACATTACTGGAGCATTACTGGGAATTATGGGCATTACGTAAAATTTTGACAGCAATGTCTAAGAATTAAGCACAAAATTAGGCATTAGTGTACAGGATTTTGGTCAGTTGCCTCTCAGTTACTTATTTAAACAATTAGCCATTTTACTCATATATTTAAAACAACTATATGTCTTCTTTATCAATTGATTCATTTCATCAATTTGTTTATAAAAGTATTATAGATAACAAACAAAGAGTTATCAAAGAATTTACAAGATATTCAATATTTTGTCAATATGTCAGAATAAGGTATAAAATAACTCATACATTACATTGACTTTTTGATATTTCTTCCTTAACCTTTTTATATGTAGAATAATTCGAGGATCATATTAAGTAAAATAAATCGTATAATTTCATTTAAAAAGGAGTAGAATAACCTTCGTCTTTTTGTCTGCATTAAAAAAAAGGTGACCAAAATACGTGAAAAATCGTTCCACTTTTTTCGGAAACATTTTTTCATATCTTCCATATTTTTTGAAATATTTGTAAAATTAAAACGTATCACTCTTATGTATAGTTTAGATTTATATTTATATATTTATAATATATATATTATTGAATTTTTATAGGCTGGATTGGGTGCATTGTTCAGAACAGAAGTTGATTTAGAAAGACCAGACGTACCGCCGTAAGTAAAACAATGTTTTTTCAAAAATATTTAAAAATAATATAGTTATAGTTAGAGAGGGAGTGTGTAATTATGCAGTACAGAGGAACCAGTCCTTTAACCTTGACTATATTGTCAAGGTATTCCTGAGTAATCTCTGACAGAATTAGCCGTCGCTCGTTGTTTATTAAAATGTTATTAAAACAAAACTATTTTTATAAATAGAATAATTTTTAAATATAAGATATATGTTCTACTATAAATCTTACATATACTTTGTTATATCTATTTATATAACATCATTTATGTATGGGATAAGGCAGGTATTTCACGCGAAACGAAGTTCTTCTTTACCTCGGAGCATCCGATTTTTCACGTAAAGTGAGGTTTATCCCACATTTCTCTCTGCCTAGGGGCGTTCGACTTCACATCCTCTCTTACAGTTTCCACCTAGAAAGTCAGATACACTTAGGTAGGGGGGAGGGGAGATGAGGTAAACTTTGTTTCGAAAATTGAATGCTCCCTAATAAGGAGGAAGATAGGACGGACGCTTCGCGTGAAAAGTCGGATGTACCCTAGACCAGGGAGGAAGTATAATGTAAATCTTCATATACATATAAAAAATGAAATATTTATTCTTTAAACAATAACTAAAACCTTTTAAAAACTTGTTGTTTAGGATCATAATCTTAACGGCATACGTCATCGGGACTGTTTTCACTGTACTGCATGATTGCCAGGAAGCGTCACATTTAATCACAATGGCGATTGACTACAGCCACTTATAGTGATTGGTGTCTTGAATTTTTCCAATGCATCAGTGGCTTGTGATCAACATGGTCAAACGACTGTCGTGATCAATTGCAACGTAATCAAATGACAGTTTGTTAGATAGCACTAATTTACAAAAATTGTTTTTTTCATTACTTTAGATAAGACTAGTCTCTTATAGATTTTTGAATGCTGAAAACAATGTTGCAAGCAAAAATTTTACCATGTCAGATTTCCAAGATAATTGAAATTAAAATACGGCTTGTTTGCGATATTTGAAATTTTTTTTATAAAAGAAGTTAAAGTAACCTTGAAGTTTCAATTAGAAGTCGTGAATGTATTGTTTATTTTCTACAAATTAAATTCTTTTTACTTCAATAACTTATCTTTTAGCCATGTTATAAAGGATTGAAGATATTATTTCAAATATGGGGATTCTGGCAACATCATATGCACATGCGATATCGGCAGCTCAGCTGTCTAACATTGATCATGATCAATAGTGGAACACATGACAACATACATAAAGTGGGCATCACTTTAGAAATCAATTGGATTGGATGTATATCGATGGATTAAAAAATAAAATTATGCGTAAAAAAAAGTTATGAGAAAAGAAAAAAATACAATATTTTTTTTAGATATACCTACGTACACATAAATTAAAAACACAAAATTTTTGCAACTTAAAGACATAAAACTTATTTTATAAGCTGTTGTTTAAAGTATTATTAATTTATACAAGTATAAAGTTAAATTTGTAACGATGCGCCTCTTATTTGCATCGTTCCCGACAGAATAACCAACCAGAAGATGCTGGAAATGGCCTTTAACTGCTGTAACTATGAGGGCGCGAATACCGCTGATTAACATCTCCCCCGCTCATGATATCGATCAGCAGGAATTGTCGACCATTAAGGGAACAAATCGAACAGGAACAGCAACGATTTATAAAACCCGATTTTGTGTAAAAAATGTCAATTCCGCTCCTGCCGTCTATTTCAATCCAATTCTCTCTGAATCCGACTTCATAAAAAAATTATATCAGTAAAGCGAAAGATGGCGAAGTGTACTCTGCCACTGTCGAGCATTCTTAACAGCGACTGACCGGCTTTCCTACATTCCGTTGCGACGGGAATCTCAATACGCAGAGCGTACATTGTTCTGCCGAGCATTTTCGGTCGTCGGCTGGTTGCTATACCCTGTGCCAGTTGTATCAATAAGAACTAGTAGATAGAGAGTGCTCTATTATTGTCGAATTTTCTCGAAAATCGGTTGCAGCTATATGCAATCGCATCGGTCTTGATAAAAATTCGGGGTAGAGACTTCTCTGTCTCTGTCAAGTATTCTTAGCGATGCGAATTCCGGACCGCTTGCAATACACGATTAATACCACCAGTTGGCGACCTGGTGCAATACCGGTAGCAATACAAGCGTGTAACTTGATAGTTAGAAGCATGCTGATTATATCTAATCTTTTCGCACTACGTTCTTATTCTTTGCCTTGTCGGCGCGCTGAGAGCGAAAAAGAGTCTGTCCTGACTCTCGTAAATCTTCAGTGAAGCAAGCATCAAGAGACCGAAAAATGTTTTTTTGACCGCTTAATGTATATCAACAGATATAGGAACATTCTGGATAACATATAATTTAATAAATGTAATATTTATATACTCCTCCCATTAATCCCCCCCATTAATCAGAATATTATAAATCATATCAAAATACGATAATTAACGAGAGATTAATTGTGATTTTCCAAGCGTAGCCGAGGAAAATTAAACTTTTTTTGCTTTTCGGAGACAAAATTCAGTCATAAAAGATTTGTTTGTGGGAAGTTATTTGAAATGACGTATTATACAGTATATTAAAAAAAAATGGCTGACAGCCAGCGAACTTGGAAGACCCTCCAGCTTCAAAAAATTGATTTAAAAAATGCAGTTTTTCAAAAATATCTCAGAAAGTATTTATTTTATCGAAATAAAGGTTATTATCAAAAAGAAAACGATAAAATTAGAAACAATTTCGTTTTTCTTTTTTTTTAAGATCATATGATTAATACTTTCCGTGATAGAATTTTTTTAAAAATGTTTTATTTTTGATTATTTTTCGACCATTTTTCATACATTGTCGTAAATATTTCGGATCTGGCTATCTTTACATACAAAATAATTCTTATAAAAATCGTAGATTACTGAATTCCCTAGAAAATTATTTTTTATTTATCCTTATATGACTTATAGTTTCCGAGATACGATTTTAACAATTCCCTTTATTTTTGAACTAAACTTTTTCTTTAAAGTTTTATGTAAATATCTTGGATTTGTCTACATCTATGTAAAAAGTATTTATTCAAAAGGTTTATAAATTCCTTACAAAATCATTTTCTATTAAATCTCGTACGATGAATAATTACAATATAAATAATTCTTCTCAAATTGTAATACATTTTAATGAACTTGCTTGAAATTTATGTATCGTATGTGAAAAATGTACGTAAACGTAAGTTAAAACTTATGAAATTAGTTTGAAAACGCTTTTTTTTAACCTGGTACGATAAATAATTCCCGAGATATAGTATTTCAAAGATATTATGAGATTCTTAATTTACGTTAAAATATGAGTTTATTTATCAATGCAAATACATAATCGCATTGAAAAAAATAATATTCGTATTTTTTTCAAAGTTTATATGTATTTATATATTTTAGTTGCATACCACTTTCAAAATTTCTTTTTGGAAAAACATCTCTTCAAGAAGAATTGCCTTTTTTCAACATTTTCTAAAAAGCGTGTTCTTCATTTTTTTTTATAAATATCACAGTTAAAGGACTAATGTAAAAAATAAAGTTTTTTCTTCTTCTTTCGTCCGCCAATTTTCGTGCAAGATCGTTTAAAGGAAGAGTGTATTCTGCGACGATTTTTTGGCTGAAAATTACGGTTCATATGCACCTTGTGTAAAAACGGTGTATTTAGAAAAATGTTAGGATAACTTTCTGATTTCTTAATATTTTCTTGAATTTGGCGTTTGGTTCATATTTTTAGGATCAATAGGTTTAGAGATACAACTTTGACGGTCTTATTCAGACCGATAATTTTGGATTTTTAATTTTTTATATTGTAGTTGATCTTACAAATCTTAATTTTCAGAATACTCAACATAATAACAAAATTAACTTTGAAAGTTGCACGTTTTTTCCGATCCTCTTTTACTTATTACAAAATATCTTTTGTGTTACGATTGTATCTTGCACAAATTGACGAACAGAGAAGAAGATTATACGCATTTCGCGCATCCGCTCGTTGAATTGCTCGCAAGGCTTCGAGTATTCCGTGGTCCATTCTAGTTGGTGATTTTAATTACTGTGAGAAGCGGCTAGCTCTTTTTGCTCAGTTTCAATAAATTTTGTGAAAATCCTGCGTGTATTTTATGGAATGTTTTATGCCGCAATTGCGTGATTTTTATAATAAGCAGTTGTCTTTAATTTTTACTATTTTAATTAAAGAAGGGGAGGTCCTCCTTCGTTATTGTATTTTTTTTCCAAAATGAATGGTCTCTTTTCTTTAAACAACTTATTTAAAATGGTTGTGTACAAGAGTGATAATAACGATTTACGCGATCAGCGCGTGATCCATGGTGAGGGGATCGTAGTCGCGACTCAGTAATGCAGGTATAAGCTGTGCGACTCCTGGCTATAATATATGCTCTAAGGTAACGGTTTATCAATTTTTGACAGCCGGACGTTACACTTTCGAAAATGTTTTTCCAAAAATAAATTTTGGAAAGTGGTACGCAACTATCGTATATAAATACATGTAAACTTCGAGAAAAATATGCATATTATTTTTTTTTAATTCAATTACTTGTTTACCTTGATAAGTAAACTCATATTTTAATGTAAACTGAACATCCCATGATATCTTTGAAACATCATCTCGGGAATTATTGATCGTACGAAAAAAAAGAAAAAATTCAATTTCATAAATTTTAAGACTTTATGTACATTTTTCACATACGAGTTACAAGCAGGTTATTTATTAAAATGTATTACAATACGAGAAAACTTATTTATATCTCGGTAACTATTCATTGTACGAGATATCAGTAAAAAATGATTATGTAAGAAATTTAAAAACCTTTGATTTGATTTGATTATATTATAATATCTTTTAATAGAAGTAGCTAAATCCGAAATATTTATATAAAACTTAAGGGAAAAGTTTAGTTCAAAAATAAAGGAAACATTCTTCGTAAAAATCGTATCTCGGAAACTATAAGCCATACAAGATTAAATAAAAAATAATTTTGTAGGAAATTCAGTAATTTTTATAAAAAGTATTTTGTAGCCAGATCTGAGATATTTACGACTAAAGTGCGAAAAATTGTTTCATTCTCGTGTTACGTCCAAATCCTCGAAAATTTTGTCAAGAAGACAATGAGAGAAAATGGAAAGGATATGGAAGGATAATTAGATTTAATCTCACAGATATACGTATAAAGGCGAATAACTGTGAGTCGTATGCACCTTTTCGAAATATGATCAACGTTTCGAAAGGATGCTATGACACCTGTTCCGATGGACAGTACGAACATTAGTCCTACTTTTTAGGTCAAGGAATTTAATCCTTTTGATCTAGGACTGGATTGATACCTTTTCATTTAGAATATGAAACTTTCATTTATTAAAAAAAAATATTATTACTAAGTTTCATTACAGTGATCGTTTATATTTAATATTAATTACAATAATTTGTCTAACTTAATGAAGTTGTGGAGGTGTGTGTGTGTGTGTGTGTGTGTGTGTGTGTGTGTGTGTGTGTGTGTGTGTGTGTGTGTGTGTGTGTGTGTGTGTGTGTGTGTGTAGTGTGTGTGTGTGTGTGTGTGTGTGTGTGTGTGTGTGTAGTG
>NW_012130100.1:252433-260386 GCF_000143395.1 Atta cephalotes | reverse complement strand
GTGTGTGTGTGTGTGTGTGTGTGTGTGTGTGTGTGTGTGTGTGTGTGTGTGTGTGTGTGTGTGTGTGTGTGTGTGTGTGTGTGTGTGTGTGTGTGTGTGTGTGTGTGTGTGTGTGTGTGTGTGTGTGTGTGTGTGTGTGTGTGTGTGTGTGTGTGTGTGTGGATAGGAGAAGAGAAAGTAGTATTATTGGGAATTGGAGGCGAGGAAGATGGTACAAGAGTACATTGGGACTAAATGTCTGTAAAGGACAGTGTAAGGAGTGGAATGCCTGGGATGCAAACAGTCTATGGGATGTAAACTATTCCCCTTCATTGGAGAAGAGGAATAAACTCTGAGTAGGCCCAGTCAATTGGTATGGATCTGACTGGTATAGAGGATGAGGTGCGAGCTAATCTAAGGTAGGAGGGGGAGGGAATTGTTCTTCTTTGGAAGAGGAGAGTAATTCAGAATTTTTCTGATGACAGAATCAAGGAATCAAATCGAGTGGTTGTGTTTCTTCAGTGGAAATTGATGAATATGAAATTTCTAAATATTTGTTGTCGGTCGGTTTGCAATTGGCACCGTACTGGTGCAATTTGGCTAGGTGGATGGAATGCATCCGACTTACTGTTTGGCTGCGTGGGATTACTTGGTCCATAAAACCTTAGGTGGATATTTGCTTGATGATGAGAAGGCCCGTTGTCCGCGCAAGAGCACCAGGAGGGTAGTTCAATGAACGAAGACTGGATGGTCTCAGACAGCGGCATAAATGAGCACTGAGATAAGCACTGAGATGCGCGATGAACCAAGGCATTTTGTGCAAACTGACACGAACAGGGTGAATTTTACTTGGGTACTGACGCTCTGTGTTTTTTCTTAATAGAAGTTCTTAAATAGAGGTTCTTTTCGCGAAACCTCTATTTATATTCCAAAAAGAGGGCGTAGTGTCTTTTGTTCAGGATGCAATAGTTAATTGCAGTGTTGCGCGAGATTTACGATTTGTATTACGTCCTATCGTTGTTAATTTAAAGTACGTCATTAAAGGGGTTTCGAGAAGAAAAAAAAATAATTTACGATTTTTTTTTCTAGTAAATAGCGATTGCCGTATAGAGCCATTGTTAATTGCGAATCGTATCTTAGATAACGTCGTGGGAAGTTATATTATGCTTTTTACGATTCTTTGCGCGATGTGGCGCCTGTTTTCTTAAAATAAAATTGTTGGTCAGGTTGGTCCTCGGACAACAGCTTGGATTTTTACTATTGCATAACTAGGTCCATTTAAAATGTCTTTCGTAATCTTTCCACTTTTCAAGCCTACATTAATGTTGTTGTTATTTCTTTCGGATTGATTGGAACTCCGCGTTTACGCAGAGTTTCCGAATCCTCTTTCCAATTCTTTCAGACCGTTATCAGGGGATTCCATTCGAATCTCATAGACGTAACCGCGACATGAACCGACTCTTTCGAAAGAAAAGAATCGTGGCGTCTATAGAACGTAACACTTGAAATGATCAAAAATACAACATTCTTTAAAAAATTCTTTATGGAAAGTATTAATCGTACAATTTAAAAAAAAGGAAATTGTTCCTAATTTTATCGCTTTCTTCTTGATAATGATCTTTATTTCAATAAAATAAATACTTTCTGAGATATTTTTGAAAAATCACATTTTTAATCAATTTTTTGAAGCTGGAAAGCTAAAACTGTGATTTTAATGATATCATTCGAGTTTGATTATCAATAGACATGATAACTGCAGAGGAAAAATTGTAATTTTTTGGCAATAATAGATATTATATCATTAACGTCATTCTTCAATTATCCACGGGCCCCATTGGTAGTCACGAAAATTTGCTCATGATCGAGAGTTTTTAATAGTATCTCATCAGTGCTTGAGTGAAGCTACGAAAGCGAGGACAGGCTTTCTCTCGCTCTCAATGCGCCGATAAGACAAACAATAAGAACGCAATGTGAAAAGGTCAGAAAGATATGGTCGGTATGCTTCTAATTACCAAATCACACAAACTCATGCTTGTGTTGCTACAGATTGCGCCAGGCTGCCTGCTGTAAGTGGGCCGGAATTCATTGTTCGTAATTCGCGTTACTGCTCGGCTGTCGAGCACTGCGTATTGCATCTCTGCGTATTGCATCTCTTTTTTTCCCTATTACATTAGAAAAGACGCTCCTTAACATATCGTTCTGAGACTGCGTACGTGATTCGCGCATGACATATACCTGTGTCCTCGCGAACTTGTATAGCAAAATAGCTGAGCGCCGAACGGCACAGTTGATTGTCGTCTACGTACGCGACTATCTCGTTAGAAAAAGCCATCTGCGATCACAATGGACAAGACTGCAATGTGTTAATACAATATTAAAAATTCATTGTGTTGTAATCGAAATAAATATTAAAAGTCGTATTGAAATCGAAGAGACGAAGAAAATATGGTTGCTCACAAGAATGGACGGGCTCATCCTTTGTAAGTAAATTCATAGAATATTAAGAATTTATTCTGTTGCAATTGAAATAGATATGTAATGTATGGTCAATATTTATTATAATTATAACAGTTTTATATATATATTATTAAATATAATATATACGTATAATATATACGTATATATACGTATAATATATACGTATATGATATATTATGTGTACAACTTTGCTTCCACTGTTTTTTTCCGAAATTCGAGGCTTTATTGTAAGAAACTGGTTATACATTTTATGATTCAAAGTATTGTACATCGCTGGCCACTACTTTCTCCCATCTTTCGGATAGCATACGAATCCCGCGTCGAAAAAACTGGTCATCTTTTGAGGCTATCCACGAATCGATCCAATTTTTTACTTTTTCATAAGACCGGAAGTGCTGGTCAGCCAGACCGTGTGCCATTGATCGAAACAAGTAATAGTCAGAGAGAGCAACGTCTGGAGAATACGGCGGGTGGGGTAGGACTTCCTATTTCAACGTTTCCAAGTATGTCTTGACCACTTTCGCAACATGAGGTCGAGCATTGTCATGCTGCAAAATCACTTTATCGTGTCTCTCGTTGTATTGCGGCTGTTTGTCTTTCAATGCTCGGCTCAAACGCATCAATTGCGTTCGATACCGATCGCCTGTGATTGTTTCAATCGGTTTTAACAGTTCATAATACACTACGCCGAGCTGGTCCCACCAAATACAGAGCATGACCTTGGAGCCGTGAATATTCGGTTTGGCCGTCGACGTGGAAGCATGGCCGGGAACTCCCCATGATTTTCTACGCTTGGGATTATCGTAATGAACCCATTTTTCGTCCCCAGTCACAATGCGATGCAGAAATCCCTTTCGTCTTTGCCTTTCAAGCAGCTATTCACAAGCAAACAAACGCCGTTCAACATCTCTCGGCTTCAATTCGTACGGCACCCAATTTCCTTGCTTCTGAATCATTCCCATGGCTTTGAGGCGTTTTGAAATGGCTTGTTGAGTCACTCCCAATGATCGTGCCAATTCTTCTTGATTTTGTCACGAGTCTTGCTCAAGTAATGCCTCCAATTCTGCATCTTCGAAAACCTTCTCTCTTCCATCGCTATGCCAGTCTTCGACGTCAAAATCACTGTTCTTGAAGCGTTGAAACCACGTTCTTTCACTAATAGCGGCCTCATCATAAGTATTTGAGAGCATTCGATGAGCCTCAGCCGCAGATTTCTTCACAGACATTTTCAATCGAGAATAACTTTATGATGCAGACACAAATCGACTAATGTTTCTATGTGGTTATGTTGACAGATGCCCAAGTTTATTGTATGACGTCTATGATCTATTTATTTCGACCATCACTTACCGCTAAAGCCATTTATAGGAAAACGGCAGAAGCAAAGTTGTACACCTAATATATTATCAGGTAATTATTTAAATATTTTTGAGAATACGCTTTATGTATTTTCACTTTGAACTGGGACCTTAAAAAATATTTCAGTTACTTTTCATGGTCATATAATATATTGTTAGATAATATATTGTTAGATAATATATTATCAGATAATCGATTACATTTTAAATTTTTAAAATATAAATGTATGTATTTTCGATTCTTATCACGTAATCTTCGATAAGCTACAATTCATGCAATACAGTTAGAAAATATTGAAACATATGATATATACATATAAATATATATTATGTACATATATGTTACATTTAATAATATATATGTAACTGTTATAATTATAATGAATAATGATCATACATTACATATTTATTTCAATTACAAATGAATTCTTAATATTCTATGAATATACTTACTATTAATAATATTTACTATTAATAATAATACTTACTATTAATAAAGGATGAGCCCCTCCATCCTCCATTCTCAAGAACGCAACCATATTTTCTTCGTCTCTTCGATTTCATTTCACGACCTTTAATATTTATTTCGATTGCAATAGAATGAATGTTTAATATGTATGTATATACTTTTTTTGTTTGCGAGGAGGAGAAAAATCTTCACATAGTCCCTCATCTGGGATGCTCCCGAAGGAAAATCTAATCGGATGAGGAGAAGACACTCAGGAGCCAGTCTCTTGATTATACAGAATTCGATGAGTCTGTGTTCCTTCTAAGAAAGGACAGCAGACGTCATGTCTGCTAAAATACTCCCCCTTCACCACCTCCGCAAGACCACACCTTGGAATCATCTACCCGACCTTTCATCAGGGTGCACCCAAGTCGTGAAGTATACGCTCCCATCTCCATCATCATAGTTCGCTACACTACTTAAAGCTAGAATCCTATATTATACTATATACTATCGAAAATATGTACATTATATCTACATTTTTACACATGGTTTTCATCAGAAAGGCCCGAGTTAAAAGAGCTCTGCCTCTGCAGGACCTGACGCTCCAACTTGGTCCGATCCTTGTTGCGCATGACGGCCTCGCGAAATCCGCGAGGGCTGTCTAACACGCAGCGGAGCATATAGCCGCCCTTACAATGGAGCCGTGTATCCTGTCAGGGTCATGGAGCCCTAACTGCTGAAAAAGATGATATCCTCTCCGCGGTCCAAGATGGGCAAAACAACAGCGTATACATCGCAGTATATATCTGTAGTCGCACGACAATTCGCACAAATCAGCGACGCGTTACGCTGTATCTCAAAATGGTAGGCCTCAAAGCACCCGTTAAAATTTGGGTCATGTGAATTGTATGAATATACTAAAAGTAAAGAATGGACCCCTCCATTCTCGTGAGAACGCAGCGATATTTTCTTCGTCTCCCCTATTTTAACACGATTTTGACATAGAGATTTATTTCTTAATGATATTCTGAAATGTTATAAAGTTCGACTGAATAAGAAATTTTATAAGCGATAAGAAATTTTTTCTATTCATAGTAATATCGATACGTAGGGCAAGCCAGAACTTTATTGCATTTAATTTAATGCAGCACTTACGGCAACTCTTATACAGTACTAGAGCAGTCGATATTTTAATATAGCGTTTGCGATAGCGTTTATACGCCGGAGCAACCGATGCTTTATTTCAGCACTTACGACAGCCTTATATAGCGCCGAAGCGATTAATTCTTTCAATATTCTAAAAATAAAATTTAATTATAAATTTCAATAGTGTATTAAGGTTTATGTAAACGTACCAAAAGAATTCCGTTCTACTCTCAAAAAGTGTCATATGTGAAAGTGTTATATGTAAAAGTTATTTCCAAACTTACAAATTATTAATCTATTTGTTTTAACGTATTTATATAACTTTCTTATTTTACAAATCCGGAAAATTAAAAGAAATTTGTCAGCTACTCAAGCGTTGTATAAAAGCTGCCACAAAAGCGCTGAATGAAAGCATCGGCTGCCAGTAGCGCCAAATTTTGGCTGCCGTAGGCGCCTGCAATTACAAAAATTGATTTTTTTGAGCCTATTAGACACCCAAACTAAAATTATTCGCTATTATAGCGTTTTTGGCTGCAATAGCGCAGAACTTTGGCTTGCTGTAGGCGTCTAATTGGAAAAATCTTTGATACTTGTATCACTAAAAAGCTGCCCCAAATGCCAACTGAAAATGGACCATTAGTGAGTCACAAGTTCTATTATGATAATACGGAAAAATACATCTTGGTTACCATTCCGAAGAATGGTTGACGGAAATGATAGATAGTTTCCATACGCTACTTGAAAGAAATTCTAATTATGCACTTCGGCCTATATGGTATATATGGTTAATAACAATATTTCCCGATCGGATTGTTTCACTCGATAATTCGAAGAAGAAATATTTGCAAATACTGCACAGTGATATCGGTGGCGAACATTGGGTTGCCATTACGACACAAAAACTGTTATTTTATATATATATATATATATATGTATTATTATATGATTTTCATGAATGTAGCCATAATGCTAATATACAAAATATGAATGGGGACATTCGAGTTTTTGTGGACAGATTATTTCTCTTTCATGACTTTCAAAACAATCCAAGTATTTCCTGAAGTTCAGTCGCAAGGCGACGGTTATAATTGTGGTCCTATGGTTGCGATTGCTACATCGATTCTATTCGGTATAAATCCTTGCATCGTGACGTATGATCGATTTTTGCTAAGACCTCATATCCGTTAAGACAAGCAATAACTCATTTTCCGTACCTCTATAATTCAACTGCTCCATTAATTATTGCCGTTGAAAACGTTAAAAAGACGAGAGGCGGATACTGAGAAAAAGACTTGCACATAGCAAGGAAACTGAAGAATCTGAAACAAAACATCAAAGAGTGCATGATCAGTACGAAAAAGATCCTAAAACAAAACATCAAAAGATGCGTGATCAATATATAATATATAGATCAATATATCCTGAAACGAACCGTCAAAAAATGCGTGATGTATACAAAAAAGATTTAGAAAATAAATGGTACATTAAAAGAAATTATTATTTGAAAAATGCTGCCCGTGAAAGAGATCGCCAACGAAAATTCAGACAAAAAGATCCCGACTTAAAAAAATTGTACAACAAAAAGTGCAACGTAAACGTGGCGAGAAGTCTATCATACAAAGATAGAAGACGATCAAGACATTGAAGGAAAAATTCAATACTGTTCGATTTTGGCAAAAGTGTTTCAACTTTCCAAAACGCTCAGAGTTATATATTCGACTGATGTCGAGGAAAATTAATAAACCGCCGGTATGTGCAGGTAGTCAGTCAGTCCCCCCACTCGTTAAAAACAATCATTGACAATTGAAACAATCATTTGAAAAATGACATACTTTGACTATGCAAAATAATTCTCTGATTTATGCGCTATTATAATATTTTTAAGCATTTTTTATTTTTGCGCTGCAACTCTTAAGTTACTTCCGTCTTGAAGCGAACAGTCATATTTACCCCTAAGTCGTTTAAAATTGCAAAATTAAGTACTCTGACTATGCAAAATAATAATCAAATTTCTGCGCTATATCATCTCTCCTTAGCCGCCTGCCCAATCTTCTATTGATTTTCTTAAAATCTTCGGTGGTAATCCTAATCAAGCCTAATAGGGCGTCTATAACGTCAACGGCATCGTATCTGGAACAAAAGAATGAAAATATGAAAATGCAAATAAAAAGAGACAGTGAGCTAATGGGAATTTGCTATTATTTTTTGACAAGAATATTAAATATCGTTCTGAAACTTTTCGCATCGTTTAAAATATATAAGATTGATATTATATATTATAGATCAAATTGTTTTTTTTCACATCTCGAAAAATCAGGGTAAATAATGAGAATAAAATACAAATAAATGACAATAAATACACACACACACACACACACACACACACACACACACATACACACACACACACACACATACACACACACACACACACTACACACACACACACACACAACACACGACACACAACTAACTACTACACGACTAACTACTAACTACACACTACTACACACACTACACACTACACTACTACTACACTAC
>NW_012130100.1:237503-252413 GCF_000143395.1 Atta cephalotes | reverse complement strand
CTACTAATAACTACTAACTAACTAACGTAACTAACTACTACTACTAACTACTAACTAACAACTAACACAACAACAACAACAACAACACACACAACACACACACACACACACACACACACACACACACACACACACACACACATGTATATAAAACGATATAATCTATAATCTCGACTTATCAATGAGAAAATACTGATCTCGAAATTTAGTCCTATATAGATAGAAATAACTAATAAAAAACTAATATTTTCCCCATCAGCTCATTATCGTTGCGAATATCCATCGTATTAGGTGTACAACTTTGCTTCCGCCGTTTTCCTATAGATAGCTTAGCGATAAGTGGTGGTCGAAATAAATAGATCATAGACGTCATACAATAAACTTGGGCATCTGTCAACATAACCCATAGAAACATTAGTCGATTTGTGTCTGCATCATAAAGTTATTCTCGATTGAAAATGTCAGTTTACGAGCCAAATTCTCGTCATTTGCGGGAGGTTTTAATTTTTTGCTTCAATATGAAGAAATCTGCGGCTGAGACTCATCGAATGCTCTCAAATACTTATGGTGAGGCCGCTATTAGTGAAAGAACGTGTCGTGAGTGATCTCAACGCTTCAAGAACGGTGATTTTGACGTCCAAGGTCATGCTCTGTATTTGATGGGACCAGCTCGGCGTAATGTATTATGAACTATTAAAACCGACTGAAACAATCACAGGCGATCGGTATCGAACGCAATTGATGCGTTTGAGCCGAGTATTGAAAGACAAACAGCCGCAATACAACGAGAGACACGATAAAGTGATTTTGCAGCATGAATGCTCAACCCCATGTTGCGAAAGTGATCAAGACATACTTGGAAACGTTGAAATAGGAAGTCCTACCCCACCCGCCGTATTCTCCAGACGTTGCTCTTTCTGATTATCACTTGTTTCAATCAATGGCACATGGCCTGGCTGACCAGCACTTCCGGTCTTATGAAGAAGTAAAAAATTGGATCGATTCGTGGATAGCCTCAAAAGATGACCAGTTTTTTCGATGCGGGATTCGTACGCTACTCGAAAGATGGGAGAAAGTAGTGGCCAACGATGGACAATACTTTGAATCATAAATGTATAACCAGTTTTTTACAATAAAGCCTCAAATTTCGGAAAAAAAACGGCGGAAGCAAATTTGTACACCTAATAGCTTCCAAACCATCGGGCATCGTCGACAGTCTCCTACTGCAAACTGCACATATTTTCAATTAAATCGGACTTTTACACCAGCTGTAGTGTCTGCACATTAATATAATACGCGCAACCGATTAAATTGTTAATGTTTGATTGAACTTATTATTGATTGATCAACTCTCGCACAGACTGATTGACGAATAAACCGAGTGACAGACTCGATAAGCAAACTGATTGACCGCAGGAACTGTGCAAGATTTTATATAGTAAAGATATTCGTGGAACATGATATCATTCCGAGAAAAGAACAATGCCTTAATCAAAATTTACATCTTAGCCGAAAAATATATCACACGATCGAACGATTTCGAGAATAAACTTTAGCATTTTATCAGTTATAATTGAAAGATATTATATAAAGATATTCGTGGAACATGATACCATTCCGAGAAAAAATACAACATCCCGGTTAAAAATTTATACCTCAGCCGAAAAATATATCACGAATTCGAACGATTCCACAAATAAACTTCAGTATTTATCAGTTGCAATTAGATCATCAGTTATTAGATTGTCATAATTAATATATCAGCAACAAAAAGTATAAGTGCCTCGAATAAAAGAGTATGCCTCAGCTAAAAGTATACGAGAAGACGTCGCGCTCGAATCCATTCTTAGCATTTTGCCGCTTGCAGCACTTCGCATTGAAGCGCAATTAAATGTATATCTATTGAACAGCTATCGGAATATTTAACAGCTATAAGGCTAATATTTAACAGAAATAAATAGTTATTAGACTGATATCAGACCGTTCCACTTATTATCGATCCATTTTCAACTCTGATATATATATATATGTACATATATATATATATAAATATTTATTTATTTATTTATTTATTTATTTATTTACATATCTATCGATCATAGTAGTGGAAATAAAAACATATTAATGTTATTTATTTACATATCTATCGATCATAGTAGTGGAAATAAAAACATATTAATGTGACATAACATACATATTATTTAAAAAATGTTACAATTCTTCCTGTTTCGTCGCGACCACCAGTTATTTTAAATACATTTTGCAAAGCACAATTTTTTACAAGTTTTTATACATCGTATAGTATTACAATCATCTAGATTTATTAAAGATTCCATTTTCGTAAATTCCAAGGTTTCGATGTACACGTATTCTTGCTCATCGTCCAAAAGCAAGTTCTACAGTCACGTTCATTTTTCACATCCCTTGACGAAAACGATCATCTTCAAATACAGCCGCCGTGATCAGGCGTTTCATCTCGCTGTATGGGATCATCCTGTCCTCCTATCACAATCCATGGTGATAAGCACTCAACCAGGAAGCACAAAATCTGTCGGATCTTGTCAAAAATTTCCATGGCACGAGATCGTAATGTGCGAGAACGTTCCTGTATTGCTACTTCTTTGATGATAAATTTCTTATTAACGACGAATTCTTGCAGATCTAAAAACATTGGTATGACCATAACTAGTAATTCTTCAAAACTGTGCTTCATCCCAGTTTTTTCTTTTAAAGTTCTAAATACTTGCAATTTACATAATCTTGCGAACTACTTGGACAACGAATAATACTCGATCGGGTATGATGAGGTAATAGGCAGTAGTTTTGACGGGCATATTCTCCTTGCAGTCAAATTCTGTGTACATCCACAATAATACCCTTGATGGATTCGTTTTGTCACGAGCAATCAATGACCACAAAAGGATCTTTCTCGATAAATAAGAGCACATTGAACAGTATTTCGAAACAGTTGAATCCATAATATGTTTTACGAAAATGCGCATACATATTAAACAGGACGACGTATTTCTTTCTGCCAAAATCCGGATTTAAATCATCGTACAAATATAAAATTGAATTTAAATATATTTTCACGTTACTCAAATTACAATCGTCGAACACGCTTACATTTCGTGACATGACATTTCTTCGATCGGTCTGCAGAACAAAGATAACTTATCGCGGCTTCAAGCGGTTTTTTGAACCGCCGTTTTGAACAGCCCGTTTTATTGTAACTGCTTGATATTCTGTAACAGAGGATACTCGTATAAATCTCACAAGCGAAAATTCATGCTCAAACAACGACCGCTTTTAAATGCTCGTATTGATAATTTATTGATTTCGTTTTATAACGTGAGGTATTCGCCAGTGCACTTTGAATAATTCAATCTCAGGCTTCGTCATAAGATTTCCCATCAAGCAATTATAATCATTGCGCGCTCGTATCAAAATCAATTCGTAGCGTTGATGATTATGCGTTTATAATCCTCGCAAAAGCCTAACAGCATGTTGAGCGGCACGCAAAAAGTATCCTTCCTTCGTGTTGGATCTAGAGTTCCATCTTGCGTTTAAGACAATCAAAGATTTGTCGTACGTCATTGATGTATAGTTCTTGATGGTACTAGTAATTCCAATGTTTCTGTTGCGGTCAATCTTCACACCGTTAAGTTCATATCGAATTTCATCAAACATGAACGCCATGCAATTATTTCCAAGCGTGGTCGACATCTGATCGTTTTTTTTTCTTTATCGCCAATTTTCTTTCTTCGATATAAAGAAAACTGTCACATGGCAACGTGTACAAATCCTGCTGTTATATGGATATCCATATCTTGTCGTTATGTCCAAATGTTGGCGTGCGAATCGTACGTGTGAGTACATGTATCATCTCAATCTTGATGATACAGTCCTCAAAGATCAATTTATTGTTCAGGATATGGGATCAGGTAATGTTCAGGATATCAACCATTTCGTACGATGAAACTCAACGACTTTAAGAATGCAACGTTGGATGCAGTGAGTTTCTTTCCAGATGTAGTCTTTCCAGTAAAAGATATATCTCTCGTCTGTTTCGGCTGTTTGTTCATCACAAGCATCTCTTGTTTGCACCGCCGTACATACAAAACTAACTGTGATCTCTTCTTCGCGGAAATCAAGCAATCCACTTGATAGACCGACTTGGTCGACTGAATCACTAGATCCGTAATGCTCCGTAAAACGATTGGAAGGTAAATGATTTGCCTTTCCGATATCTTATATCCCGGCAGAACGCTCGGCGAAAATTCGTGTGTTTGCGCACCAGTTGTTGCTATACAACATCGCATTCACGATCACGTTGCATTCGATACGTATGATATTTGTCAGCATGTCCGACTCGTGCCACTGTTCCAGCACGCGATTCGACGAAAATCCCAGCAGCGAGCCAATGTTGTTTTGCAAAATTATCTGATAGACGAATTTGATCTTACTTCTCATGGTATTGTTTAAAATCATCGGGAACTCTTCAGCCTCCTTATCCTTTGCATCGTGAGGACGAAAAATTTCACGCTTCAGATACTGGTCTATATTACGCACAATGCTTCAAGAATGACAATTTCCTCGTTCCCATAGTAAAACTTGTTGTTTGTTGAATTTACATTGATTAGAATACGTACGTTTCAAAGTTTATCAGACTCATAATCGCTGTCACCCAAATCTGTCGCTGGAAGGTAGCTCGCGAGGACACCACTCTTGCCGGTCAGCGTCAAACGTCAGTTAAAAATTAAATATTACAAAAAAACAATTCTTTTACATGACACTTGGGGGATCCCTGTAGAGTACAATTATTCGATATATCTTCCATTAGCTTGAATGACAGTCTCTATTCTCGGTCTGAAGTGTTCGCACGCACGCACTGTAATGTAGCGCTATCCATGCCAATGAATATTGCCTCAATAGCAGTCCTTAATGATATCACATTGGGATGTCGAGACTTGTTTGTGATCCTTTCAACGACTGCGGAGATTCTCCGCTATGGTTCATACATAGCAGTCTAAGGGAATTAAATCTGGGCTGTTGGGAGGCCAGAATGGGGACCGAGCAATTCGGCTTGTCCTGGCAGCCTCAGAGAATATCTGTTGTATCTTTAATATGTACGATTTGTATCAAAAGTCCTCCTCGGCAATTTCGGCAATTGTTGACTCGCTTACACCAACAATCGATGCTAATTTTCGCAACGATTGTCCTGGGTTCATCCGAAATCAGCGTTTTCAACGACTGCGAGGATCCTTGCGTTCTTTTGAGTGACTCTTCCTCGTTGGCATACTGGAACCTTCGTTAGACTGTTCTAAAGTCGTATATTTTGCCACAAAAAGTCGTATATTTTGCCACGTCATAAATCTCGGGTATGATCTCGGGTATCTAAAGAACCGAATTATTTCCATTACTGAGCGCCCAGCGCGATGGTCTTCGATGATTGCGGCTCGTCGATTATTGTCGGCTCCGCACTTGATTTCAACATCGGGGCCATTTTGAGAATATGACTGTTTATTAGAAGCATCAGGCTTTTTCGGACGCCAACAACCTCTGGTGGAGACAATATAACGGAAAATTTGAAATGAAATTTGTTTGGATTTTAGTGACGCCCTATACATATTAAACATACAATATAAATGTGTTTTATTTACATCGGTAATGCCTCGAAGGCAATGTGTTGGTGGAACCTAGCACGATATACCACTTATTTTATATAGTGCGGACTTTGAATGATTTTTTGCTTCTGATATCGTGACATTTCGTGCAATTTGGATCTTATGTGTATAATCTTAAATCCGCTATTTGCTCATAGGTGGCATTAATGGGTGTACAAAGCTACCCTGGATACATAACACACTTTTTTTATGTTTGACATCTGTCAACATTAACCAGTGCACATTATCAGCAATTTCATACAACAACATGCATTTTTTCTTTCGTAATCATGTCTAGTTTTTTGCTTAAAAAAAAGCATATGCGGGAAACTTTGCTTTTCTATTTTAATTTGAAGAAATCGACTACCGAATCACATCGAATGCTTGTGGAGGCCTATGGCGACAATGCTTTATCGGAAACAACGTACAGAGATTGGTTTCGCCGGTTCAATGACGACAATTTTGACCTGAGTGACAAGAAGCATGAAAATCGGCCCAAGAAGATTGAAAACTGTTGCAGATTCTTTTGGACGAGGACGATACTCAATCGCAAAAAATGCTTGCCAAGCAATTGGATGTTTCTCAAGCAGCCATTTCCATGCGGCTACATGCTATGGGGGAGATTCAAAAGATCGGAAAATGGGTGCCGCATGAACTGAACGATAGGCAGATGGAGCGATACCAAAACACATGCCAAATTCTGCTTGTCAAAAAAGAAAGTCATTCCTGCATCGGATTGTGACAGGATTGTGATGAAAAGTGGATCTATTTTCAGAATCCTAAACGCAAGAAATCTTGGGTTGATCCCGCTCAACCATCAACATCTTCCTCAAGACCAAATCGCTTCGGACGGAAGACGATGCTGTGCGTTTGGTGAGATCAGGAGGGTGTCATTTACTACGAGCTGTTAAAACCTGGTGAAACTGTTAATGCTCATCGCTACCACCAAGAACTGATCAAATTGCACCATGCTCTGCGTGAAAAAAGGCCGCATTATCGAAAAAGACATGACAAGCTGATTTTCCTCCACGACAACGCACCATCGCACACGTCAACAATGATCCAAAATTACTTGGAGACACTCAACTCTGGGAAGTGCTACCCCATCCCGCTTACTCACCAGACCTGGCATTTTCATGACTATCACCTGTTTTCGTCGATGAGCCACGCGCTCGCTGAGCGGCACTTTGATTCTTACGAAGACGTCCGAAAATGGCTTGATGAATGATTTGCCTCGAAAGATGAGGAATTTTTTTAGCGTTATACACAAATTGCCCGAAAGATGGGAAAAATGTATAGTTAGCGAGGGCAAGTACTTTGAATAAATTTGTTTTTGCTTTGTAAGAAAAAAAATGTGTTTTTCTGACTAAAAAACAGCGGATTTAAGCTTATACCCTTATATGACTGCCTGCATATAATTTCAATTGCATTCAAGCACCACGTGTAATCCTCGAACGTTATAGACTTCGCTACAACGTTACTCTTGATGTCTTTTACCTTTTTCGTATCCTTTTTCCTTTTTTCCGCAAGGCCTATGTTTTCGCTCTAAGTCCTACGAATTCGGACATGATGGCACCGTTGTTCTCGTCTTTCAAAAGGCCAAGAATTTTTTTATTTGTGATACCGATGTTGACAGTGTAATCGCTCGTGTCAAATTTACTTATGCCGCGTTTCATGATATCGTAGATATCGTCATATTCTGCATGGTATATGAGGCTATCAATATCGATATACATAATTTTGCATTTTTCATCAAACAGCGGTACCATGTACTCGTAGTAAAAGTCGTACAAATACGTCTTGGCTGCATATATCCTCGTATATCAATTTGTCAAACTTCACCTCGAGCTTATGCAGTTCTATCGCGACCAGATTCTCCCAAAAGACGCTACGGTAAAAATTTGATTTCGCGATCATTGCATCATATTTGTTTTCCTATTTTATTAATAACTTTACATCGACGCGCACGTTCTCCTGATTTTATCAAATACCGCGTTATTCATAAGTTTATATATATATATATTTTTCAAAATCATTTTTGGCCAAAGTTCTAAATTTTGTGGTTAGTTCTATATAATCGCGTAGCCATGGAGATTGCGCGAATTACAATATATGATGAATCTTTATGATACGGAGATCGTGACGAGTACACTGCTGCAAGTTATGATAATGTATGATGTAATTGCTTGTCGTATAATGTTGCGAGAAGCTTATCATCGCGCTTGTTGGATGATTTCTCGCGCATCGGATAGAATGATAGATCAGTGAAGTGCGCGTCATGAAGATATTGCAGGACTTCACGTCTACTTCGAGAATATAGCCTGTTGCCGAATCTAATCGCGATGGTCGTAAAGTCAAAACTTTGTACATCGTCGATCCATCGAAAATCAGCGCAAGGCAATAGTTGACACATTACTCAGCCGTACAGACGTCATAGTACATCAAGTACGATGACGGTTTCGATGGATTGTATGACGCATATATTTGTTGTTGGCTCGCACGTACCTGTTTAAACATTGACTCAGACCATCGTGTATTGTACTCGATAAACATGACCATGTCAATGTCTATGAGCAGTTCAAATTTACGCCAGTATGTTTTAACAATGTGAAGCCCGGTAAGATATAATAATACGCAGGATCAAGGAATAATTCGCGACGCACTTCGCGGAAATTTCGCGAAAACATTGGCCAACAACAATATGTCCGTCTTCAGATATAGATCACTATATTCACTGAGTGTCCAAATGGAGAACGCTGCCACACGTTGACGGCGTGCGCATAAGCATTCTCAGATACCGTGTCGTCTGTCAATGAATTGTAAAACAACTCGCGAGGTAGTAAATGCAACTTTTTGACACAGTCAATGTACTCGTATGGAAAGACGCTCTTTCGTGTCAAAAATTAAAATTTTCTTCGGATAAATTGGAAAATTCGTGTTGCAGTATCCGTAACTTATCTTTTTTGGGAAAAGACTAATTTGTCCAAACTAGAAGCGAGAAATCTGTATGAATCTATAAACCATAATTTTACACAATTTTTTTGTTAATTTTAGTACTATCGACATGTTTAGTAAACGAGATATATTTTTCTTTAAATTAAATTATTGATAAAAGATCAATCTTCGTATACGGTGGCAATTTTCTTGATGATGAAATGCGCGTCGTAGCCTAATAAATTATGGAAAACTATGGGTATGCAACGCGAATCCCTATAATTTAGATTGCAGTTTAAGTGTGCGGGACTTCTATATCGCCTGATTAAGTGATAATGATCGCGTATCCGCGTATTGTCTAGTGCAAACGGTTTCTCACACACATGGCATTGCGTGACATGGCATTGCTGTTAAATTTTTGCCAGTTGTCTCGCGTGAATCCGCCATAGATACATTAGCCGAAATTATAGACTGTATGCTATGCGCCAAATTTTTGAGTTCTGCAAATCACGCTATACAATCCTTATCACGGTAAAAACGATAGTCCAATAGTGAGCTGTGCACGTAATATCCGATATTAAACATATTATGATAATGATACGTAGCTAATCCTTATTTGTTTTCTCCAATGCACACTCCAGGTCGGCATAAACGACGAATGGGACGCGTTCCTTCCTGCAGTGATTGTCGAAACTTAGTCATTTATCATCCTCGTTCGATAGTCTGATCGCAGTCATTCAGTTTTCCACAGTCTTCGCTATGGATTTCCAATTTAGCGCTCGAGTTGAAATAGTAGAAATAGGAGACATCTGAAAAAACTTCCCATTTATTATTAAGTGTACAACTTTGCTTCCGCCGTTTTCCTATAGATGGCTTTAGCGGTAAGTGGTGATCGAAATAAATAGATCATAGACGTCATACAACTTGGGCATCTGTCAACATAACCCATAGAAACATTAGTCGATTTGTGTCTGCATCATAAAATTATTCTCGATTGAAAATGTCAGTTTACGAGCCAAATTCTCGTCATTTGCGGGAGATTTTAATTTTTTGCTTCAATATGAAGAAATCTGCGGCTGAGGCTCATCGAATGCTCTCAAATACGATGAAAAATATATGATGAGGCTATTAGTGAAAGAATGTGTCGTGAGTGGTTTCAACGCTTCAAGAACGGTGATTTTGACGTCCAAGGTCATGCTCTGTATTTGGTGGGACCAGCTCGGCGTAGTGTATTATGAACTATTAAAATCGACTGAAACAATCACAGGCGATCGGTATCGAACGCAATTGATGCGTTTGAGCCGAGCATTGAAAGACAAACGGCTGCAATACAACGAGAGACACGATAAAGTGATTTTGCAGCATGACCCCATGTTGCGAAAGTGATCAAGACATATTTGGAAACGTTGAAATGGGAAGTCCCATCCGCCGTATTCTCCAGATGTTACTCCCTCTGACTATCACTTGTTTCGATGAATGGCACACGGCCTGGTTGACCAGCACTTCCGGTCTTATGAAGAAGTAAAAAATTGGATCGATTCGTGGATAGCCTCAAAAGATGACCAGTTTTTTCGACGCGGGATTCGTACGCTATCCGAAAGATGGGAGAAAGTAGTGGCCAGCGATGGATACATATACGATGGATACAATACTTTGAATCATAAATGTATAACCAGTTTTTTACAATAAAGCCTCGAATTTCGGAAAAAAAATGGCGGAAGCAAAATTGTACATCTAATAATATTAATTTATTATTTTTATTATTGTTATTATTGTTTTTATTATTTTATTATTATTTTTATTATTGTATTATTGTTATTATTATTATTATTATTATTATTATTATTATTATTATTATTGTTATTACATACTTATTCCAAAAATATTTTCTGTTCTTTTTTCTGGTAAGTTGTGAGCTTACTAATCGGGATAAATTCTTAATGAGTGCAAAATCCTACATCATCCTTCATGTACAAGAGGTTTACGTGTTTGATTCTCTTTTTGGTCGATGAGTCGTATTAATACAATCCCCTTTTCATTGGAATAGACGTTGATGGAAATGTCATTCAAAGTTTCGAATTTCTTAATTTGACTCAACATCATTGAAAATTCGAGATGCCCGCGAGATTTAGAACCGACATATTATATAATGCGGATATGAAGATTCTCGATGTGTATTTCCTTGAACCGGGTGTAGAGCGGCAATAGACCGTGCAGAACACGCTGATTACTGCTTTCTTTAGCATAATTTCTCGCGAGAGTTTGATATGACATCCCGCGCGCACGATCGTGTTTGTTCATGTTAACCGTTAAATTTAGTATACGCGACAATGTTCTGCCGCTATTGCATTCCTGAAACTCTTCCAGCGAGATAGGTTCGACAACGTGCGACATGTACCACTCGCGCAAATTGCAACCGTATATCGATTGCAACCGTACTCATGAACCTGCAACTTCGTCGCGCAGTTAATTTTCTCTCGTCTCGGTAGAATTCCTTTTTTTATAACGAGGAATTTGTTTCTTAAAGAAATGTGTCTTTATGCAGACAGAAAGTGTGTCTTTATGCAGTCACTACTGGGGGCGATGTAAAATCTCGAAAACGATTGTTGGGCGCCAGGCACGAGTGAGTGTGCCACTCTTTATCGAAATTAGTCAGGATATGCAATATTCTGCAAAACTGCGTCGACTCTTAGCTTCGGAAATGGTAGAGGGGGCGATTCGCGGTCGAGGATAGAAGATCGTGTAGAGAAGCGAATGGGCGACAGCAATAAATCACACAATAATTAATAACAATAAAAAGTAACAAATATTTGATTAATCTTCGACTCTCGTTCGTACTCATTGACAAGACCACAACAACAGTATGCGATCGAAATGCGTTATTTTAGCCTCGCACATGCTTCGATACGCTCTATGCGATGCGTATTAATTACGCTAACTCTCGACGCCACGTAAGAATACTTTTCGCAAATCGCACGAACATTAGCTCAACATTCTAATAGTCAAGACGGTTGTGGTATCACCGTAAATACGTGACTTCGTACTCGTCCGCGGGGCATCGAACCATTTTTCATTTATCAGAAATAGATAAAGAACACGCAGACATTACGATACGAAGTTCCGATACAATCGGTACGCGACAAGACTTAACGGAACTAGGCTGTGACTTAGGCGGACGCGGAAAGTAACTCTCCCGAAAATCTCATAACGAGTCGTCGCGGTAGGTGACACGCTCAGACACAAAAACGATAAAAAACCTGACGCACAACAATTCCGTGTACGTCTCACATACAAAATCCGACAACGATAGTTTACGCGCGCCTTCCGGATATGGAAATTAACGACCTTACAATTGTGTGACGCTCGTCTCACCCCGGTAGTCCTAGTCAGGCCTTAGGCTCGCTATCCTGGTTCTCTAGGCATCCTACGTCTCTCGATAGTGCTCCTTGCTTGCTTGCACAAGTGCTGATCCTTCCGGGAGCACGCAGTGATTGCTATCTCCACAAGGGAGCCTTATTGCATCTAATTGTGCGGGGCCCTACAAGCTCCGCGAATCACGCACCGTCACCTACGCATGCTGCGTCCTAGCGCGCGGAATTCGACTGGGTCGCAGAGTTTCGGCTGCTTTAGAGATTCTCCCTGATCTCGCTTTTGCGGGGGACTTGCATCTTAGTGTCGGCGTAATTGGTGGCTCCGCTTCCGATCCTGGGTGACCTTTCAGGAGAGAGCTCTGTCATGAGGTCTCTCGCTGATTCTTGGACATAAAGTTCCCGACTGCTGTCCTCGCGATCTCGATGCGCCTGTAATATGTGGTAATAAAACATGTTTCGGACCAAAGCAAAAATATCGAAATGCGGAGCGATATCATCTACGTCTTGTAGGATGCTGGGCGCCCGGCCAATCCATCCTCCATCACTCCTCTTCCGACTCTCGATCCGGTCGTTCATCTTCTCTCTTCATCTATTGTTCGATGAGACGACACAAAATTCGTAAGGTCGTAAAGAGGTCATCAATTATCCTGCATCGCGGTACGATAACGCAAAGAATGACAAATCGAAAAATTCGTAGCAAAAATTTCGTAGGACAACCAAATAAAACGAAACAAACGTGAAATCGATAAAATAACACAACAAGAGTTGAGATACGCGCAGATACGTTCGCCTTCTAAAAAGTGAAAGAATCCAGAATTGCGCTGTTCAGGTCTTCCGACTCTTGTGACGGATGGAAAATGTCACGTGATATAATTCATAGTTCCGGGTGGCAACCCTTTTGGTCGTGAACCACGAACTTGCCATTAAAAATAGTATTTATTTTTCTAAAGTAATCATATCATTGCATTACACTATGCACATGTACGAGCATAATTTCACTCGCGTCTTCAAGAAATCGGTGAGGCTCGATATGTTTAGAGTTTATCACAGCATCCATCAGAATACGACTTTCAAACACTGTTTCGATGACGCATCAACGGAGTCCATACCCGGCGCTCACATGCACGAATCTTCCACACACAGATTTCTTCAGACTCTTGAGCTGCGCGATACATGCGAGTGATTGTCTATTACCGATTGATAATTGCGGACGTTTGATATGGCTCTGCTCCTCCAATGATTCTATAAATTCGTCGCATCGCTGTTCCCACGCGCTGTGCTCGTCTACAGTACTAAACAAGGTAGCTTGCTCAAATCGCTCCATGTTGCCATTTGCACTATCGAATTGATTAATGACGTTATTTGAATAATAAATAATTTTGAATTTTGAACAAATAAATTATTTGATAAATCTTGTTTTATATCATTATGTGCGCTATTTTTATTAATAATATTAGATATCTCATGCCCTAAAAAAATCTTAAATTATTAACACTAACAAAGCAGCTATACTTCAATAAAATTGCAAATGTTGCATTTTTGCAGGTATTGTATCAAATTACATTGATGATGTCTTCGCCAAAACATGTAAATGTCCTTGAAAACATTTTTTATATTACGTTGACAAAGTAATTGTATATTAGTTGATATTGCACTATTTGACAACGTTGCATTTGTAATTATATTAATGCTTATCATTCTTGAGAAATCTTAAATTATGTTAACGAAGTCGCATTGAAATTTGCAAATTTGCTGAGATTGCAATTTTTGATGTTAGATTACATTAATGTCATCACCGGATGTCTCTAAAAATCTTTTATTATAAAATCTGACGTTTGCATGTTTGAAATTATAGACCGGAACTGGTCTTATAAATATCTGCGAGGATTTTTGCGGAAAATCAGTTTGTGTAAAATAGCTAACCGTAATCGCTCTCATATTTAATTAGCAATCGGGAACTCGATTTCCGCAATGTGCTGATTTGATTAACACTTGATTAAGATTTTTTTTTCACATGTTTCTTACCGTTTAACAAATTTAATTGTACATCATTAGAAACGTTCTTAAATTTTATTAATCTTTAATGTTCACTGATGAATAAAATTTAAATTTTCTGTCACTGAAAAGATTATTTATGTATACGTTAATGAGATGTTTAAATTTGTAATAACTGAAAACTTAAATGTATAGAAAAACACTAATTGAAAATTGAGTGTTTTAGTTTATTTTCTATCCATCCATTAAACTATCCATCAAATTTTATGCCTATGTTCATTAAAAAAAATCTGTAACTTATAAGGAAAGGGCTCCATCTGCTCCTCTTCGATTTTAATGAGCAGTATGTTATTCTCCAGACAAAAATAAGTGACCTCAAAAAAAACCTCAGTCAAATGCATCATTGTACATGGAATAATACATCTGGATTTACAATGTAGCGACTATCTACGCGAGCTTATACTATAATTTCAGTGTACATGAAAAACAAGTTAACATGTCAAAAAATAAAACTCCGACTAAATATAACATAACGCGACGAAGTGTGTCTCGAAGCGTAATTAAATAGAAACATCGTACAATAAAGGAAGCGGGAAAGTATCGCAACAATCAGCATACGCAATGCTCTAATTAATTACATCGCTTAATCTGTAATTGTGTTAAAACGTATTTAATCGTGTTAAATAACGCGATTTATAATGATAAGAAATGTATAAGAAAAACTTCAGCTAAAATAACATTTTTGGATAGTGTAGACGCGATGCGGCGAAACACATAGAACCGCCATGCCAGACTGTGCTAGGTAATGAAGCGCTACTTCCCTCTTCCTTTGCGCCGCCACCGCTCGAGTAGGCCGTCCTACGAATTCGCGCGGCGTAGCTTAACCGCATATTGGCTTAGACATTTTCTTTTCTAATTCGAAAACTATAGCGAGTATCTCAAAA
>NW_012130100.1:216738-237316 GCF_000143395.1 Atta cephalotes | reverse complement strand
ATATTACGCCGCGAACGCACGAAATGATTTGCACACGTCGAGACGCGATGTGCCGATTTTATATCGTGTGTGATCGCATCTTGATGAAAGTGCTTTGGTCGATGAACACATAACCTTGTATCTATCATATTTATCGATAAAGAGATTGTCTCCCGTAAAAGGTATGTATGGTATATACAATACTTCATTATGATAAATTAATATACAAAAATAATCAAAAAAAAAACCAACAACATTGACATTATAATATCTATTGCAATTTTTCACTCAACAATGTAATTAATATATTACAATAGTTAAATTTTGAAATGAGAAATTACGAATTATTTAGATTGATCTCTAGCTCAAAACTAATGATGACCTTATTTTAAAAGTTGTAAATCAGTCGTTAAGATATTAATTAAGAAAATATACACATTTTATGTCGGGAAAAGGTTATGATTTCTGAAATTTTTAAGTAACTGCATACATGCGGTCTTTGAAACAGTTTGTATAATGTATATGATTATTTAATACAGCTGAAAATAGATTCGGTTAAGTACATTAAAAATACTGATTGTTGCTCGTTTGAAAATTAACTAATGAAGTCAATAAAAGTAAGTACAATAAAATCGAATGGATTGATTACAATTATAGATTAATTGAGATAGTTTCTAAATTGAAATTTTTAAAACATTATAAAGAGTATGAAGTCATTCCAGTTCATTTAAATCATATGTTTAGAAATTCATTAGTTTTACATCATCATAGAATATTAAATAAAAAAGATCACTTTTCATTTAAAAAAAAAATTACTTAATATTAAAATTTCTGATCTGTACAAAATAATTAACAGATTTTGCATTCTTTTTGCAGAAGGGATTAGCTTCGATTACTTGGACTCTTATTAATTTTTTATCTGACCACCTGTGGCAACATATCCTATTACATCATCACAGTCCTCTTATAAAAGAAAGAAGACTATTTTTACATAAACAGAAATTTTATTGGTTAATGGCGAAAAAAGAATTTGATAATTCCAAAGATATCCAACCAATACGTTTTTTCTATATTAGGAATAATTAAAAAGAAACTAAAATGTTAAAATTTAGCCCAAATATTCCTTTGATTGACATCTAATGAATCTTTAGTCACCATCAATATCGAACTTGACAAATTTAGAGGCATTTCTTTTAATCCATTAGAACAAATTAACAAAAAATGGTTCATCAATTTAAATGAGACAAGCATTTCTGCATATGTAACAAATATGTTACAACTGGATAGCAATTTTAATTTCTCAGATTCCAACAATAAAGAGAAATCAATCAGGAAATTCATCAAGGATATTGAAAGCTGTTCCAATCGCAATAACTTAGGATTGATATCTAAAATTAAGAACATCGCCATTTTGAAATTCCATCAGTTTTTCCATAACAATCCACTTGAATATTCATGATAGAAAAATTAATAAGATAGTGAAGTTAACGATACAATGATGTAATAATAACAAAGACATACTTTTCACACAAGTGGACAAGAGCAATGAAACTATAGCCATATGACTTTTAAAATAACAAGGTTGAACTACTTAAAGAGTCTAATACATATTTGGTCGTTAAAAAAATTCGACAATGGTGATTGAAAGAAATCTGAATAATATGTTAAAAAGAATGGCATCAGAAGAGATTCATTTCGGATAAGGAATTGTGAAGGAATTGTGTCTTCAATCAAGTGATTTTATCTTGCCGAAGGCATATGATTTACCAAAAATACACAAGGAAGGTGTTCCCTTTAGAATTATTGTTTCTTCAATCAATAGCTTTATATTCGTCAGCTGATTTTTTTGCAAGTTATTATTATCTCTGAAAATATCCCTTTTGCAAAGAATAGAATAAAAAATAGCTTTGAATTTCATAACAAATTAACTGGAATGACGATTGACAAAATAGAGATAATGGTTTCATTAGATGTTACTTCTCTGTTCTAATATTCCATTGGATGGATTGCGCTGAATGGATTGATGAGAAGGTGGGATTCCAAAGGTGTGTACAAACATAGAATGAATTCATTAATACGGTCAAATTTGTCTTAACATCGACATTTTACTTTTGATGGGATTATTCACAAACTTTTGGTATACCTATGATATATTCCCCTCTTTCCTCTATCATTTCTGACATTGTCATGGAGGATTTGGAAAAGAGAGTGTTAAATTCTTTCAATTTCGGGTTTCTGCATACTTTAGATATGATGATGTCTTTATGATTATACTTAAAAATAAGGTCATTCAAATTTTAAATTCATTTAATGAACAGCATAATAAACTTACACTATTGAATATGAGGACAACACTATTGAATATGAGGAAAACTATTGTCTGAATTTTTTTGATCTATCGATCATCAATAAAAACAATATTATTTTAGATTGGTACCATAAAAAGACGTTCTCGGGCAGGTATTTATCGTTCTATTCGAATCATCCCGCATGTCATAAGATAAGGACCATATATAGCTTAGTTGATAGAACGATCTTATTGTCAAATTGTATAATAAGAACATAGAATTTATAATAGAGAATTTGAAGGATAACGATTATCCTTTAGAAATGATTTTTTATTATATTAACAAAAAGATCAAAAGTTTGGCTTGTAAAAAATCCATGATGGTTAATACCAGCTTAGATAACATTGATACTGATGAAGTTTTGAGTGATAATAGTTTTCCCATATATAAGATCTATTTATAATAAAATTACTAAGTCTATTAATAAATCCAAAAACATGATTGGTTATAGGTACTTAAACAAGCTTAATAAATTTATCAAAGTTCATAAAGATAAAAACACAACATGATGAAAAGAATAATGTTATATATAAAGTAAACTGTGATAAATGCCATCGTATGTTGACCAAACGAAGAGACAATTCCAGACATGAATTAAAGAACATCGCAATAGTATAAAATGAGACTAGTCCAAATACTCATAATCTCGAAACATATCACGGAAACTAATCATGACTTTGATTGAGAAAAAGTTAGTACTCTTGATTTTAAAAAGAATTATCGCAAAAGAAAATATTTCTGAAATGATGACACATTAAAGAACAAAAAAACGGTTTAAATTTAATGAAAGGTATTGAGTTATTGGATAACTCTTATTTTAACATACTTGTCGATATACGAGAACTAAATGGTCACAGTTTTAAACAGACCTGTTTTTACATTCGATTTTATAGACTTATTTTTATTTGACCTACAATTCATATCATTAATTTTCAAACGAACAACAATCAGTATCTTTAATGTACTTAACCGAATCTTTGATTGAGAGTTTAGGTTACAGTATTTTATATATATATATATATATATATATATATATATTATAATATATATATATATATATATTATCATAAGTTATTATTTGATTCTGTACTTCTTATTCATAATATAATAGTATATTTTATTTATTTTAATAAATCTATTTGTTCTACAGAATATCATAAAATACTCGTAATCAAAAAATTCTCAAATCATTTGATACAAGTCTGTGACAAACTGAATTCTTGGTCTCAATCGAGGAATTTGGTAAATCTTTATCGATAAACATAATTAATCTACTATTGACTGAAGTATCCATGTTCCTATCTTATTGTCATCTGGGATACTTATTGACATTCGAATTTTTTATATTTTTTTATATTTTGACATTTCACTATTAATGTTTTTAAATTTTCATTAAATTATATTATTCTTTGCGTTAATTTAAGATTGCATTTCTGCATTGTAGCACTGAGGAAGGCTTTGTAGACCGAAATGTTTATTATATTAATTCAAAGTTAATTTAATTATAGCTTGAAATAAGCCATGATATTGTGTTAATTTTTAAGAAAATGTATGAGCATTTTACTCCATAGATAATTTATTTTACATTATTACAGGTCTTTATTCTATTCGTTAACAGTTGTCAACTAGAATAATAATTTATTCTGATAAAGATTAGAGCCTAAAGATCCAAAGAAGAATTTACAATGAGTATAATCATATTTTTCCAATAAATAAAAAACGAAAAAGAATTTTCGTGTTATTCTCAACGGCATGTTCGAAAATTAATTGCAGAAAATAGTTATAGATATAGATACTATATTTGAACCAACATCAGGTTGTTCTTATCATGTATCTTCCGCTGCTGAATATAGTTCAGAATTAATATCTCAAAATCAAAATGATAATACCAATACAATGATAGTACAATTCTGAAACCAAATACTGATTCGGATGATAATAACAATGACAACTTACTCAATAATGTTGTTGGATCTGATCGTTATCTTAATACAGATTTGTAAATTCAATGATTTAGAATTATCTCGTGAAATTGAGGATTTACAGTCAGAAAATGAGATTGAAGATATTGAATCAGAAAGTGAGATTGAAGATTTTGTGTCAGAAAATATATTTACAAATGAAATTAAAAATCCAAATTCAAAAAATTATCATGAATTTAAAAATGATTTGTGTCATTGGTATGTAAATAATTGTATATCCCATAAAGCTCTAACTAATTTGTTGGTTATTTTCCGCGAACTTTGCTAAGTACTCCCAGATATGTCGAAAGCATTCCTGCAGAAATGCAGTATTATTAGGTGTACAACTTTGCTTCCGCCGTTTTTCTATAGGCATTAACGGTAAGTGGTGGTCGAAATAAATAGATCGTCATACAATAAACTTGGGCATCTGTCAACATAACCCCATAGAAACATTAGTCGATTTGTGTCTGCATCATAAAGTTATTCTCGATTGAAAATGTCAGTTTACGAGTCAAATTCTTGTCATTTGCGGGAGGTTTTAATTTTTTGCTTCAATATGAAGAAATCTGCGGCTGAGGCTCA
Organism: Atta cephalotes; assembly: GCF_000143395.1. NCBI lineage: Eukaryota > Metazoa > Arthropoda > Insecta > Hymenoptera > Formicidae > Atta > Atta cephalotes. The sequence goes on along the minus strand of NW_012130100.1, from coordinate 232,443 downwards.
TCGAATGCTCTCAAATTATTATTATTTATTTTTATTACTTATGGTGAGGCCGCTATTAGTGAAAGAACGTGTCGTGAGTGATTTCAACGCTTCAAGAACGGTGATTTTGACCAAGAACATGCTCTGTATTTGGTGGGACCAGTTCGGCGTAGTGTATTATGAACTGTTAAAACCGACTGAAACAATCACAGGCGATCGGTATCGAACGCAATTGATGCGTTTGAGCCGAGCATTGAAAGAACGGTCGCAATACAACGAGAGACACGATAAAGTGATTTTGCAGCATGACAATGCTCGACCCCATGTTGCGAAAGTGATCAAGACATACTTGGAAACGTTGAAATGGGAAGTCCCATCCGCCGTATTCTCCAGACGTTGCTCCTTCTGATTATCACTTGTTTCGATCAATGGCACACGGCCTGGCTGACCAGCACTTCCGGTCTTATGAAGAAGTAAAAAATTGGATCGATTCGTGGATAGCCTCAAAAGATGATCAGTTTTTTTGACGCGGGATTCGTACGCTATCCGAAAGATGGGAGAAAGTAGTGGCCAGCGATGGACAATACTTTGAATCATAAATGTATAACCAGTTTTTTACAATAAAGCCTTGAATTTCGGAAAAAAACGGCGGAAGCAAAGTTGTACACCTAATGTCATTTTGATTTTAAAAGAGCTCTTAAGAAAATGTTGCAGGAACATGTACAACAAGTTGATCCAACTAATATCCTTTTTATAAATAGTGAGAGTTTTTATAAATATTGATGGATTATCAATTGTGAAGTCTGATAGTAATTCTTTGTAGCCTACATTGTGTCTTGATTATATTACAAAATCGATATTATTATTAAGGCATACTATGGCAAAGGAAAACCTACAAATAATATTTTCTTGCAAAAATTTGTTGATGAAGCAACTTTTGTAATAAATAATCCATTAATTCATGGTGAACAAAGGATTGAAATTAAGATACTTGGTTTCATATGTGATGTGATTTTTAACATTTAAAATACTATAAAAGACTGCTCCAGCAGTCTTTTATTTTAAATGTTAAAAATCATAATGGTTGCAACAATTGTACAAAATACACTATTCGAGGAAAGTACATTAATGGATGGACGAATAATATGTTTTTCCTCAATAATATTTTTTTAAGAATTTTGTAAGAACTGATGAAGATTTTATAAATTATAAATATAGCGATAATTATCAGACAGGAGAAACAATATTGACCTATAATATTCCTAATTTTAAACCGGTAACAAATATATCGCTGTATTATATGCATGTAGTGTGTTTAGGAGTTGTCAAGAAATTAATTTTACTTTGACATATTGGATCAAGATTGATAAGACTTTCGAATCATATGAAATGAATGATATCAGAAGCGTTAGTTAATTTACGAAACAAAGTACCTTCTGAATATCATCGAAGACCGAGATCTTTAACAGATTTTAGATTGTAGAAAGCCACTTAATTTCAGCAGTTTCTCCTTTATATATCATGCTGAAAAATATTTTAAGAAAAGATGTTTATTTAATTTTTTACATTTACACATTGCAATGACAATTTTTCTAAGTCTAGTTCTTCCAAATAATATAGACTATGCACAAAATTTACTAGAATATTTTGTAAATACATTTACTCAAATTTATGATGAACAATATGTATTTTTCATAATATTTATAATTTATTACATATTTGTGCAAACGTTAAAAAGTATATATATCCCATAGATGAGTTCAGTGCGTTTCCATTTGAAAATTATATTACGTATATTAAAACATTGATTCGTAAATCGGATAAACCTTTTCAGCAACAGTAAAACAATACGCCGAAATAGAAATGTTGGATTTAAAGGCTTCAAATCATATTAACTTTCATATGCAATTCAAAAACTCTCATAAAATTGGATCTCTAATTAATGAATACAATGTATGATTATCTCTCATTTTAAAATGTTTCAAAATAATTCATATTCGATTCATTGCGATAATCGATGAAATAATTGTGTATTTTTGAAAGGTAAAAACGTTTTAATTTTAAACTTAATAGAATGTAAAGATAGAACAAAATTAATTATTGGTAAAAATTAAAATGCGATAAAAATCTATACTCGATTCCTTGCAAATCAAATACTTCTAATATTCAATTTGTGATTGAAGAGAATCATGTTCGGCCATATGAAAAAATTCAAGCTAAATTGTGAATAATACCTTATAAAAATAATTTAAACATTGTTTTTCTTATTATTCGTACGTAAGAGATAAATTTTTCATTTTCTAGAATTTTGATTATTCAAATTATGTTCAAATGTATTCTAAAATATAATTTAAGTTTAATCGTTAAAATTGTTTTATAATTTTTTTAAGTAATGAATTATGAATATGTGGATAGTGAATTTAATATTAAAATGTAGATACAAACATATATATATTGTACATATTAGGAAATTTATATTATATGTAATTAATACATATAAATCGAATAAATGCATTGTATGTCGTAAGAAATAAAAATAATTATAGATGTCAAATATTATTTTCACTTTTTTTTTAATACAATAATCGGAACATTAATTATGTTTTCTAGATAATTGACATGAGAAATTATTATGTATAATGATATTATATTAATATACATAATATGAAAAATTGATAATTTCCTTTTAAATTTCTTTTTAATTATTATTTCATTTTATGACATATTTAGATCAATTTTAAATTAGTTTTTTCTAAATCATCTATATACTATAAAATTGTTAGCAAAATTATCGTTTAAAATTATTTCTCTTAAACCTACATCGGTCTATGCATTTAGAGATTGAAAATTGCTAGCTAGAGATTAGAATTTAATCAATTAGAACGAAATGGATTAAAATTAAAATGATCTAATTTAATTAAATTCTAATTCTTAATTTGGAATCCTTGTAAAATTTCTAATGCGCAATCTGATGCTCGTAACAGATTTAAAATTGATTGACATTGAATTTACTTTAGAAGAAAGAAAATCAATATGAAGTTTATATAATGAATTTCTTTTTCTAACTGCAAAGATTATTTACAGGAGATTGAAAATATCGCAATTTTCAATAGCGCTCTTCGAAGACGGATTCCAATTAGTGGTTTACCATCATCATGGTAATTTGACGATAAAGAAACATGTTACTGGTCACCTTATATGAACGATAAGAAAATTCGGAAAATAATTGTCGAAGAAATCTGCCCTGATTGTACTTGGAATACTCATAAAATTTTGCACATTTTTGGAACCTCGAATTAGTAAATTATTTTATAATTTTAATGTATGTCCATTATGTTGAGATTTTAAGTTGTAATCTTCATTAATTTTCAGATATATACGAATCAGGAATTGAAAAGGTGAAGCTTGCTCATAATTATCCAACTTAGATACTTTTGATATGAAACGTCAGAAACGTATCACGTCAAAAAAAGATAAAAAAAAATAAAATCTCTTCAATTTCTGATGACAGCGATCAAAATAATAATTTCTGAAAATTAACAAGCAAATAAGGAACAGACACTTTCAGCACCACTATTATTGCCAAAATCATGCATTCATTAATAAATCTATAAACAGCGAAATCTATAAACGATGCAAAAACAAGAAGTTCATACTAATTCTAACAAAAATCTTACAAAAGAGACCACAAAGAGAGATAACAAAAAAGACTTTAGACATTCCAGGCAAAAGTTAGTAATGTTACAAAATTATATATTTCATGTACATTAAATATTATTTATATTAATTAATATTATATTAATTAATATTATATTAATTAATATAAACAGTTATCTTCATATTAACATAACAGTTTATGTATATCCGAGAGAGTATGTATACATTCTATTTTTTTTTATAGATATGCTGCCTGAAATATTGAGACGACTAAATCAAATATTAGCGAAAGTGAGTTTAATAAATGATGGACTCGACAAATTAGAAGAAAATCAAACTGATATTCAAAAGAATAAATTAGAAATATCAGAAGTTGCATGATTTTATAGTTTTATCCTTAAAAACTAATGAAGAACTTCAAAATTTCGACAAAGGTCTCAAAAACAAAGATTTTTTTCGAAGAAATGGTAAATATTTCTTTACATAAACTTTAAAATACATCATCTTATATGTGCAATATAGATAATTGTAATAAATTATAATTTTTATTTCGTGTAATAGAATTGGCGGACGTAACAGCTGAGAATTAATCATAAACAATTTTTGAAAAGAACAATCACAAATATAATAGCAGTATAGCTGGGCCAGAAAACTAAAAAAAATGGCATTCCAAGATTGCTGCTCGCGAAGTGTATTATACGTAAGTTTTGAAATATAATTTTTAGTATATTCTTTAATTTTATTAATATAATTATTAAACACATAAATTTTAATTGATGCTTTAGGAGCTGTACGTGTAACAGATGACAAAGTGACCGAGAAAGAAATGACCCAGTTTAAAGTGAACACATAAAGCGTATTCTCAAAAATATAAACCTTTAAAAATTTGATATAAATGATTATCTGAGAATATATTACCATGACAAGTAACTGATGTATTAATAAAAGTGCCAATTCAAAGTAAACATACATCAAGTATATCCTCAAAAATTTCAAACTGTAAAAATTTTAATGATTATCTAACAATATATATGTATTACTATACAAGTAACTGATATATTATTGAAGATGCCAGTTCAAAGTGAACATACATAAAGTGTATATATTATCTAAATTTAATATAATATATTATCGTGAAAAGTAACTTATATGTTATTGATGATGCGAGTTCAAAACGAACATACATACATACAAATAAAACATATTATAATTTCTAGAAAATAAGTGCGATATGTTATTCTTAGTGCACAAAACATAAAAATCGTTTATTGAGATTTTATTTGAAATTTATGTTAGCCCGTACAATGAAAAATAATTGTTTGTAATTCCAGAGTACCAATTTGTTAATGACTCGGAAAAGAACATGGCGGCCTGCTCTTAAAACTTTGATAAGTTTGTCGATGTCCACTTAGAAATAATGTTGAAGCTTTTACAGAGTAATCGAGAGGATGGATGGAATGAAGGCACAACTCTACTTAGGCCTTTTTTCAAGAAATTAGATTTTTTATATAATATTGATCATAATAGAGAAATATAATGTAACTTCTTAAAGACATAAATTTATTTGATACTGTACCCGTTTGTGTATATTAAAAAAGTAACATGTTATTTTAATATTTATTAAAATCAAGATTTTGTAATTAGACCTTTATTTCGCCCATCTCCTCAATTATTACAACACTTGCAGTACGAAAAGTATTACATTAGAACGTCAAACAATCAAATTTTTAACCATATAGCTTCTTTGTACTTGACCGAGAACATTGTATTTATGAATTTTGGGTTTACTTAATATTTGCTCGTTTTAAGCAACATTTTTTGATCAATAAATCATTCGCTGAAAGTACCGTAAATTCAAAATCGGAAGTTGATACGAAAATTCGAAATTTTATTAAAATGATGATTGTAGACTTTTAATCTGAACCATTTTCATAATTGTTTTATTTCAATATTCCATCTATCGAAAGTTTTGTAAAAACTGGCCGCCATATTCTTTTTCTGAGTCATTAACAAATTTATACTCTGGAACGATTTTTATGTTCTATGCATTAAGAATAACATATCGCACTTATTTTTTAGAATGAAATTGTAATTTGTTTTACTAGTATGTATGTACAATATGATCGTTTTGAACTAGCACCATCAATAACACATATAAATTGTTTTTCATTATAATATTAGGTGTACAACTTTGCTTCCGCCGTTTTCCTATAGATGGCTTTAGCGGTGGTGGTCAAAATAAATAGATCATAGACGTCATACAATAAACTTGGGCATCTGTCAACATAACCCCATAGAAACATTAGTCGATTTGTGTCTGCATCATAAAGTTATTCTCGATTGAAAATGTCAGTTTACGAGCTAAATTCTTGTCATTTGCGGGAGGTTTTAATTTTTTGCTTCAATATGAAGAAATCTGCAGCTGAGGCTCATCGAATGCTCTCAAATTATTATTATTTATTTTTATTACTTATGGTGAGGCCGCTATTAGTGAAAGAACGTGTCGTGAGTGGTTTCAACGCTTCAAGAACGGTGATTTTGACATCCAAGGTCATGCTCTGTATTTGATGGGACCAGCTCGGCGTAATGTATTATGAACTGTTAAAACCGACTGAAACAATCACAGGCGATCGGTATCGAACGCAATTGATGCGTTTGAGCCGAGCATTGAAAGACAAACAGCCGCAATACAACGAGAGACACGAAAGTGATTTTGCAGCATGACAATGCTCAACCCCATGTTGCGAAAGTGATCAAGACTTGGAAACGTTGAAATAGGAAGTCCTACCCCACCCGCCGTATTCTCCAGACATTGCTCCTTCTGATTATCACTTGTTTCGATCAATGGCACACGGCCTGGCTGACCAGCACTTCCGGTCTTATGAAGAAGTAAAAAATTGGATCGATTCGTGGATAGCCTCAAAAGATGATCAGTTTTTTCGACGCGGGATTCGTACGCTACCTGAAAGATGGGAGAAAGTAGTGGTCAGCGATGGACAATACTTTGAATCATAAATGTATAACTAGTTTTTTACAATAAAGCCTTGAATTTCGGAAAAAAAACGGCGGAAGCAAAGTTGTACACCTAATATATTATATTAAATTTTGATAATATGAACACTGTATGTTCATTTTGAAATACCTTTAATAATATATCAGTTATAATATAATATATATATTATTATAATATATTATTAGATAATCATTTAAATTTAAAAAATTTTAAATTTTTGAGGATACACTTCATGTATGTCCACTTTGAACTGGAACCTTGAATATTTAATACCAGGTATGTAAATATGAAACCGGAATTTACCAATAGATGTCCATAGCTATGGACGCCGTCAGACGGCGCCATTGCCGCCATTTCCTTGTTCTGACATCTGACAAAGATTTTCAACTCACAACAATACCAGTTTCATACAACAGTATAGTTTGTAATAGCGTTGAACATGTCGAATTTTGTGCCTGGAAACTATTGCGGATAGCATTGATTTTCTGTTACCATTTGAAAAAAACTGCTGCAGAATCGCATCGAATGCTTGTCGAAGCTTACGGTGAGCATGCTCTTGGTAAATCACAGTGCTTTGAGTGATTTAAAAAATTCAAAAGTGGCGATTTTGACGTGAGAAACGAAGAACGTGGAAAACCACCGAAAAAGTTTGAAGACCGAATTGCAAACATTGTTGGATGAGAATGACGCTCAAACTCATCAACAACTCACGGATCAATTGAATATGACACGAGAAGCCGTCTCCATACGTTTGAAATCCATGGGAAAGATCCAGAAGATGGGAAAATGGGTTCCACATGAACTGAATGAAAGACAGCAGGAAAACCGAAAAACCACTTGCGAAATGCTGCTCGTTAAGTGCAAAAGAAAGTCATTTCTCCATTGAATTGTGACTGGCGAAAAGTGAATATATTTTGAGAATCCTAAGCGTAAAAGATCATTGGTAACTCCAGGCGAATCATCGACTACAAGGCCAAATCGCTATGGACGGAAGACAATGCTCTGTGTTTGGTGGAATCAGAAAGGTGTGATCTATTATGAGCTGCTAAAACCTGGCGAAATCGTTAATACTGAACGTTATCGACAACAAATGATCAATTTGAATCAAGCTTTGTGTGAAAAACGACCGAAATATCAAAAAAGGCAACACAAAGTGATTTTGCTTCATGATAATGCACCATCACACACAGTAAAACTGGTCAAGGAAACGATTGAGGCATTTGGTTGGGAAATACTTTCGCATGCAGCTTATTCACCAGACTTGGCTCCGTCCGATTACCACTTATTTGCATCAATGGGACACGCACTTGCTCAGTAGCACTTCACTTCTTACGAAGATGTACGAAAAGATGACTGGTTTGACTCAAAAGAGCAACAATTTTTTTGGCGTGGCATCCACAAATTGTCAAACAGGTGGAAAAAATGTATAGTTACCGATGGGCAATACTTCGAATAAAATATTTTTTATCATTTTCATGCAATAAACGTGTATTTTCTATTAAAAAATTCCGGTTTCATATTTACATACCTGGTATATCAGTTACTTTTCATGGTAATATATATTATTAGATAGAATCATTTAAATTTCGAAAGGTTTACATTTTTGAAGATCTGTTTTCGAACATGGCCTGACCTTTTTAATGGTTTTTTATGAATGAATGATTTTTTAGGGATATGTCACCTACTTTACAGATTACATATACAAGGCAGCTTTCTAGTAATGCAAGTATCACAAATATATATTTTCGACTTATCATGTAACCTTCTACAAGCTACAATTTATGCCATACAGTTAGAAAAAATTGAAACATATGGTATATACATATAAATATATATCACATGCATATATATTATATTTAATAGTATATATGTAACTTATAATTACAATAAATATTGATATATTATATATTTATTTCAATTGCAACAGAATAAATTCTTAATATTCTATAAATATACTTAAAATAAACAATGAGCCCCTCCATCGCCCATTCTCACGAGAACGCAACCATATTTTATTCGTCTCTCTGATTTTAACACCTTTAATATTTAATATTTTTGATTGTAACAGAATGAATTTTTAATATTGTATGAATATAGATTTTTTTATTTGAGAAGGAGAAAAATCTTCACATAGCCCCTCATCCGGGATGCTCCGAAGAAGAACCTAACCGGATGATAGATACTCAGGAGCCGGTTTCCTGATTGTGCAAGATTCGATGAGTCTGCGTCCCTCCTATAAGGAAGGACACATCATCGTCTATTTGCTAAAAAAACTTCCCCTATTCAGCATCTTATAAGACCACATTGGGCACATCTCGGAATACTCGGCGGTATTGCATCAAAGTGCACCCAAGTCATGGAGTATATACGCTTCATCTCTATGGTCCAGTATATTATTTAAAGCTCGAATACAATTTAAAGCTCGTATCCTATGTTATATTAAATACTATCCTAAATATGTACGTTATATATTAGGTGTACAAATTTGCTTCCGCCGTTTTTTTTCGAAATTCGAGGCTTTATTGTAAAAAACTGGTTATACATTTATGATTCAAAGTATTGTCCATCGCTGGCCACTACTTTCTCCCATCTTTCGGGTAGCGTACGAATCCCGCGTCGAAAAAACTGGTCATCTTTTGAGGCTATCCACGAATCGATCCAATTTTTTACTTCTTCATAAGACCGGAAATGCTGGTTAGCCAAGTCATGTGCCATTGATCGAAACAAGTGGTAGTCAGAGGGAGCAACGTCTGGAGAATAGGACTGCGGGTGGGATAGGACTTCCCATTTCAACGTTTCCAAGTATGTCTTGACCACTTTCGCAACATGGGGTCGAGCATTGTCATGCTGCAAAATCACTTTATCGTGTCTCTCGTTGTATTGCGGCCGTTTGTCTTTCAATGTTCGGCTCAAACGCATCAATTGCGTTCGATACCGATCGCCTGTGATTGTTTCAGTCGGTTTTAACAGTTCATAATACACTACGCCGAGCTGGTCCCAGCAAATACAGAGCATGAGTCCTTGGAGTCGTGAATATTCGATTTGGCCGTCGACGTGGAAGCATAGCCGGGAACTCCCCATGATTTTCTGCGCTTGGGATTATCGTAATGAACATTTTTCGTCCCCAGTCACAATGCGATGCAGAAATCCCTTCCGTCTTTACCTTTCAAGCAGCTGTTCACAAGCAAACAAACGCCGTTCAATATCTCTCGGCTTCAATTCGTACGGCACCCAATTTCCTTGCTTCTGAATCATTCCCATGGCTTTGAAGCGTTTTGAAATGACTTGTTGAGTCACTCCCAATGATCGTGCCAATTCTTCTTGATTTTGACACGAGTCTTGCTCAAGTAATGCCTCCAATTCTGCATCTTCGAAAACTTTCTCTCTTCCACTGCTATGTCGGTCTTCGACGTCAAAATCACCGTTCTTGAAGCATTGAAACCACTCACGACACGTTCTTTCACTAATAGCGGTCTCACCATAAGTATTTGAGAGCATTCGATGAACCTCAGCCACAGATTTCTTCATATTGAAGCAAAAAATTAAAATCTCCCGCAAATGACGAAAATTTGGCTCGTAAACTGACATTTTCAATCGAGAATAACTTTATGATGCAGACACAAATCGACTAATGTTTCTATGGGGTTATGTTGACAGATGCCCAAGTTTATTGTATGACGTCTATGATCTATTTATTTCGTCCATCACTTATCGCTAAAGCCATCTATAGGAAAACGGCGGAAGCAAAGTTGTACACCTAATAAACTTTTTTACACATGTCATGTGGTTGTCATCAGACCCCAAACAGGCCTGAGCTAAAAGAGCCCTTTGCCTTTTCAGGGCCTGACACTTCCACTCAGCCTGCTCCTTGCGCATGATGGAAGAAATCTGCGAGGATCGTCGAACACGCAGAGGAGTACATAGCCTTGACAATGGAGCCGTATGTTCTGTCAAGGACATCGATCTCCAACCGCTCGAAAAGTGACATCCTCTCCGCGGCCCAAGATAGAGAAAACAACAGTGCGTGCATCATATCCGCAGTTGCACGACAATGCGCACAAATCGGCGACGCGTTACGCTGTATCTCAAAAAGATAGGCCTAAAAGCACTCATGACTCTTTAAAATCTGAGTCATGCAAATTGAATATACTAAAAATAAAGAATAGGCCCTCCCATCGCTCATTCTCGTAACAATGCAACCACATTTTTTTCGTCTCTCCGATTTTAATACGATCTTTGACATAGAGATTCATTTCTTAATAATTCTCTGAAATATCATGAAGTTCTTCGATTATGGTAAGAAATTTTTGTTATATATCGCAGTAATATTTCGATATCTAGGGCAAGCCAGAACTTTATTATATTCATTTTAATGCAGCATTTATATGGCGCCGGAGCAACCAATGCTTTATTTCAGCGCTTACAGCAGTCCTTATACAGCGACAAAGCAGACGATTAATTGTTTCATATTCTGAAAATAAAATTTAATCATAAACCTCAATAATTTATTAAGGTTCACGTAAACGTATCAGAAGAACTCCGTTCTATTCCAAGAAAGTATTACTATATGTAAAAGTTATTTTCACACTTACTTAATCTGCTCGAAGAATAACGTGCATGTTCCTTGTGTTCATTCCCTGGGCCATTTCTTCTTGATAACTTGTAAATCATTAGTAGAATAATCACCAACTGACTTTTGTCTGCTCTCAATATACACATAGTGATCAAGATTCATTTCTTCGCCCTCGTGAAATATAGCGTTTATTACCTTGAATTTTTTTTTATTAATCATGATAGTACTCGTCGGTACAGTGTTAATCCGATTGTCAATAATTTTTTTAAAAGCACCGTTAGAAAAGTGTATAAATTGAGCCGTATTACTAAGACGGATAAAGTCGATTCAATTACGGTTTTCTTTTTTAGAACGGTACCCTTACATTCGTTACAATTGCTATTTCCCATTTCGAAAATTCTAAATCAATCAAAGCAGAATGACACATTTTTTTCTTTTTAATATCGATTGTAATATTAGCAAACAATTCTTTTCCAGCATAGTTACATTGTAATTACATTTGGCATTTGAACAAGATGTTACGTGCTTCAATTCGAGTTCTAATACATCATTGATTTCGGAATATGTCGACATTAGAGCCGTGAAAAATTTCGAAACATCTTATGTTCATTCTTCGAAGCGTTTTCCGACAGATCTTCTAACCGCTAGAATATTGCAACATTTACGCTCAGCATACGCGCAGATAGCATCAATCAATGTGTTCAATACTTTATTTTTCATTTGTTGCCTGATATATACACAATGAAACACACAATGCAATATTACATTATCATAATACGAAACATGATCGTCATTGCCGTATATTTTCCATAACTTTCTAGTTCTTCGCAACCATTATTTTGTACATCATTAATGATATTAGGTATGGCCCATCGACGCAGTCATAAATTTTCAGTCTTTTTCTCGGACAAAATTGATTTGTGGTAGCTGAGCTTTGAACACAGATCTCAGTCGATTATATTCTACACTAGCTCCCGAGTTTGCTTTAATGGATGTCGAATTAAAATTTATCAAATGTAGTCCTTCCAGTGTACTCATTCGTTTTAAAATCCATCATTTTTACACGTAATTCCTTGACTTTTGTGTATACCATAGTTATTTCATAACTGAGAGACAATAGAAATTATTTCCGATATATCACCATTTTGTAAAATACTTCGAATTTAATATCTACTTTCGTTATTGTGATTTCTTTGTTATCCGAAATAACTATTTTAATAGAATCAATATGATTTTCGTCAACAGAGCGATTAACTGCAACTACATTGCCTATCGTTCTATTGACAAGTTCCCAATGTTATATCAATGTTTCGTCGAATCATCACTTTAGCACCAATTTTCGCTATTACTTTTTCAATGCCAGTTGTTTTCGAAACTTTGTCATCTTTGTCTTCCAAAATTTTGTGCACTCTTTTTTTCGTTACTGGAGCACAATCGACATCATCTTCTGCTATTAATACAATTTTATTACCGTCAATTTTATCGAGCATTACCGTTCAAAACCTTGCATAAATAACATGTGGGTAATAAACATATTGTATCAACCGATTGGTTCATATAAGTGCAAAATTCATTCAATCTTTCGTCACAATTACTTTCTTTGAAATGGATTTTTCTCGAAGAACATTGATATCAGAATCCGTTACCAAACCTATTCGTATTCTAGAAAGTATATCACGTATATATATATATATATATGTTGTCGCATCTTTGTCGCATATTAATCAAGAGTTCATCATAATCGAACAATCTCCACAAATCAAATCCATCCATTGTAGCTAAATATTTGTAAATTTTTAATTGAGACATTTTCACGAACGAATTGTTCTTTTACAGGAGGAAGCTACAACAAGTCTCCAAACAGAAGAATGTGTTTCCTGCCAAAGAAACCATCATCTGTATCTGTCATATTAAAAATTTCACATAATCGTAGATAGATAAACATAAATGTCAATGTTCGAAATCATGGATACTTCATCGATTATAAATAATTCGATAGTCTTTAATTTGTCCCTCAAAGTTTTCAACCTGACAAGTGCGTATATTTTGCCATAGATTCATGGGTGACGAGTAGAAACATTCTATGGATCGTCAAGTCATCAATATTGAATGCCGCGATACCGTGGGAACAGATATGACAATCGCTTTTTTTAAATGTATTCTGATCCAATATTTAATCGTAAGAAAACTTTTTTCCTGTACCACCCTCGTCACTTACGTATAATCTAATCGCAGAATCTAATTTTTATTTTGTACAAAACTTGACATACTTTATCGAAAACTCTTTTCTTCGTTCAATCGCGACATCATTTGCGATAAATCAATCGGGGCGTCAATCTTATCAAAATCTATCAGATCTTTCATCGCGTTGTCTATCGGATTGCAATCCAATTCATTGTCATCGAATTTGTCTCTATCTGCTGTTTTCAGATCATCTTCGCGCTTCTCGATTAATTCAGTAACACGCTTGAAAGCTGACTGTATTTCTTCGAGCCTTTCGTGATATCTCATCGCCTTCATCAAAGCAGACGCTGAATTCTGAAAGGCATCCGTGTAAGGCATCTCGTATGCTTTTGATTTCACTCAAATCTCTCCACGGTTTAAACAAAAGAAGCAACGAGTAAAATTTTTCGGATTCAGTTTTTATATATATTATTAATCGATAATGATCAATAACAAACTTTTTTAATTTTTTTAAAAATAAATCCAATACAAATTTGTAACAATCTTCGTCATTTTTTGGCATTTGTCTCGTAATTTCCCAAAATCTGATAAAATCTGACAAATTCAATGATTTTAATTCCTTAAGTCTGCTTGGATAATAATCGATGAGCGACGGACAATAAATATTCGTAGAATTTTCATCGAATGCTTTAATTTTATTAAATGTTTTAATTTTTCTGTTTCTCATCTCATTAACGTCCATTTGATGCCATTTGATGCCAAGGTATCACTGTCTACCATACAAGGGATTCCCTAGCAGTGTTTCGCAGCTTCTAAAGCATCGCAATCTCTATCATTCAATGAATGCATCGCAAAATTCCACTGTTTCGATGCCAAGAGTTTATTAGAATCTGTCATTGCAAAGTCTATATTGCATCTCTCCGACTTTATTACTCGTGTATTTTGTTAACTATGAGTTTAAAAACTCTGATTTTTCTCTAATAAATTGTATATCCATATTCCCCTTCTAGGCTAACTTGATAACCAGATTATAGTTTGCAATCCTTAAGGCACGATGAATACGATGATTTAAGAAAGTAACCAAAAAAACTTCTATTTCTATGTCAAATCTCTATATCAAAAATCGTGTTAAAATTGAAGAGACGAAGAAAATGTGGTCGCGTTCTCACGAGAATGGGCGATGGAGGGATCCATTCTTTATTTTTAGTATATTTATATAATTCGTATGACCTAGATTTTAATAGATCATAGGTGCTTTGAGGTTTACCTTTTTAAGATACAGCATAACGCATCGCCGATTTGTGTGCATTGTCGTGCGACTGCAGATATATACTGCGATGTATACGCTGTTGTTTTGCCCATCTTGGACCGCGGAGAGGATGTCACTTTTTGAGCAATTGGAGCTCGATGTCCTTGACAAGACATACAGCTCCATTGTCAGGACGATTATGTGCTTCGCTGCGTGTTGAACGGCCCTCGCGGATTTCTACGAGACCGTCATGCGGAAGAAGGAGCGGACTGAATGGGAGCGTCAGGTCCTGAAGAGATAAAGAGCTCTTTTAGTTCGGACCTGTCTAGAGTCTGACGACAATTGTGTAAAAATAAGTATATATAATGTACATATTTAGGATAGTATTTAATATAGGATAGGATTCTAGCTTTAAGTAGTATACCGGACCATAGAGATGGAAGCGATACTTTACGATTTGGGTGCATCTTGATGAAATGCCGGTAGGCAGTTCCGAGGTGATTGCCCAATGTGATCTTGTAGAGGTGAGTTTTTTTAACAAGTAGGCGATGATGTCCAATGTCCTTCCTTATAAGAGGGACGCAGACTTATCAAATCCTGCACAATCAGGAGACCGGCTCCTGAGTGTCTTCCTCTTATCCAGTTAGGTTCTCCTTCGGGAGCATCCCAGATGAGGAGCTATGTGAAGATTTTTGTCTCTTTCGCAAACAAAAAAAATATATTCATACAAAATTAAAAATTCATTCTGTTGCAATCGAAATAAATATTAAAGATTAAGTGTTAAAATCGAAGAGACGAAGAAAATATGGTTATGTTCTCCCAAAAATGGACGGAAGGGCTCATTCTTTATTTTTATATATTCATAATGATACGTACTACATCAACTGAGACATAATCAGCTGTATAACGACAGGTTGTGATAATGACCATCAGTACACATCCACTAGTAGTCTGCACATATATTTTTTTATCCCTTTATCGACCAGTTTTGAAACCTATCTATTTTAAATATATATATATATATATATATATATATATATATATATATAT
>NW_012130100.1:210541-215448 GCF_000143395.1 Atta cephalotes | reverse complement strand
CGAAAATTAAGTTATTACTATTTTTTCTATTAATATATATATATATATATACATTGTATATATACATTGTATATATATATATATACATACAGAGTGCGTCATTAAAATCTGGATAAATCGAACAATTTCTTTAAACAAAATGTTTTTATATTTATATAGAAAATAATTAAATATTACAAAAAATCCTTTTACATAGCACTTGGGAGATCCCTATAGAGACAATTATTCAATATATTCCCCATTAGCTTGAATGACGGCTTCTATTCTCGATCTGAAGCGTTCGCACGCACTGTAATGTAGCGCTGTCCATGCCGACGAATGTTGCCTCAGCGGTTCTTAATGATGTCACATTGGGATGACAAGACTTGTTTGTGACTCTTTCAATTATGCTCCGTATATAGTAGTTCAAGGAATTTAAATCTAGACTGTTGGGAGACCAGTATTCCTTGGATCAAAACATATCGTTGTCTGAGAGCCAATTTTAAATCAAATGACTCGTATGAGCCGGTGCATCATCCTGCTGAAAAACATATGGCCTTCCGGACGCCACAGTTTCCATCCACGGCTTCATTACATCAGAACGCGCAACGATTGCCCTGGGTCATCCGAAATCAACGCTTGAGCTCTTTCAACGACTGCAGGAGTGCGTTCCTCGCGGTGCGTTCTTTCGAATGACTTTTCCTCGCTGACATACTGGAATCTTCATTGGACTGTTCTAAAGCTGTATATTTTGCCACAATATCATAAACGATTGATCTCAGGTATCCAAAGAATTATTTTGAATTATTTGGGTTGCTGAGCGCCCAGCGCGAAGGCCTTCGATGATTGTGGCTCTTCGATTATACTCCGCACTTGGTTTCAACATCGCGGCCATTTTGAGAATATGACTACTAGAAGCATCAGGCTTTCTCAGACGCCAACAACAACCTCTGGCGAAGACACAATATAGTGAAAAATGTTAATTTAAATTTGTCCAGATTTTGGTGACACACTCTGTATAATACACTCTGTATAAAATACAAACTTATTTTATAAAAATAGAAATAAAACTATCGTGATTTAATAAAAGTATTTGTTTCTTTAATTTTACAATATGCATATATATATTTCGACATTTCAGCAATATTGCAAATGAAATTAAAAAGAATATTACTGCAACCTAATCTAAAAGTCTTAAAAATATTTCCGTAATATTTCAAAAACATTTCTTATGGACCGAAGTGGACGTTTTGACATTGCTACAATCTTGCAGAAAAGTCTCTACTTTTCAGAGACATTACGCAACATAACTGCAATAGTTTCAATATTTCAATGATATGTTCGTGCAACGTTGCAGAAATCATTCTGTGCTATCAAGGAAATGTATGTTATCTCACATTAATATATTTTTATTTCCACTACTCTGACTAGTAGACATTATTTAAGTAAATATACAGCAGATGGAGTTGAAAATAGACCGATAACGGTCTGATATCTGAAAGCTGTTTATAGCTGTTAAATATCAGTCTGATATCTGTTAAGAATTAGTCTGATTGTTCAATAAATATATACGTTTAACTGCGCTTCAATAATATGCGAAGCGCTGCAAGTGATAAAAATGCTGAGGTGGATTCTTTCGAGCGCGACATCTTCTTGTATACTCTTTGGTTGAGATATACGATTTTACTCGAGACGTTGTATATTTTGTCGCTGATACTTATTGTAATGATCTAATTATAATTGATGATTTAATTATAACTAAATGCTGAAATTTATTCGTGAAATCGTTCGAATGCGTAATATACTTTTCGATTGAGGAATAAACTTTTGACAGGGGCGTTATACTTTCGGCTATTGATATAATGTATTGATCTGATTATAACTGATAAAAATGCTGAAGTTTATTCATGATATCATTTGATCGCGTGATATACTTTTTGGCTGAGGTATAAACTTTTAACCAAGACATTGTTCTTTTTCTTGGAATAGTATCACGAACATTTTCTTTACTAAAATATCGCACAGCCCCCGCGCTGTCAGTCGTTTCTCAGTAAATCAGTCAGATAACTGTTAATGAGTCTTACAATAATGGAATGTATTAGTGATTTATTAGATGTTGCAAGATACAAATCGCTATTGCTTGATAGATCTGACAAAATAACCGATAATAACTGGTAAACATAAAATACAAACATTGTTTATCATATATCAAAATTTTTTTTCATTGACGTTAACAATGTAGACGAGCGTCAACTGATGGGAAAATTATAAATACGTTTATATATATAAATAGATTGATGTATATTGTGGAGCATTATGTGATAGCGTAAATTGCAATCCGGTAGAAGAAGTGTCATCTAGTACGAAGTCTCGATGTAGAGTTGAGTGGGACTAGTGTATGTTGTGACACTTCTTTAAATTATAATTTTCACACAATTATAGATGAACTAATGGTAAATGCTTTTTAACATACGTTGCATGTTCATCTGACTTAATAATTGAGTATTTATAAAATAAATCCTTGATGTATCCTTGATTCTCGTAAACAAGAAAAAGATCACATTAATTACAAGGATGCAAGTGAGCACGTAGTGCATTTTTGAAGGATAAGTTGAATATGAAGATAATTGTTTAATGAGATTACATATTATTAAAAATATAAAAGGATCATGTTAATCAAATTTTTATCTTCTTTTATCTTTTTAAATATAATAATCTATAATATTCTTTTTAAATGCTTTAATTAACAAAATCAGAAAAACTAAAATTTTAACTCTTTATAATAATAATTAAATGTAAAATGTGTTTAATCGTTAACATACAGAATAAAAACATTGATAAAGATTTCATTTAGTTGAGTTTATAAGATTACTTATGAAATGCTGGCCCAACAAGCCCCATATCAGTATTGGCTGACAAAATCTTAAGTTAATGATCGTCATTCTTGAAAAAAATTTTAAATTACTAACAAAACAGCTGTATATTAACAAATGTTGCCCTGTTTGGCAACATCGCATCTGAATTATATCATATTATGTATTACTTGACAACGTCGCATTTGTATCATATTACATTAATGATCATCATTATTGAAAAAAGTCTCAAATTATGCTAATAAACTGCAAGCAGTTGTATATTAATAGATATTATACTATTTGGCAACGTCGCATCTCAATTATATCACATTATATGTATTATTATTATTTGGCAATGTCGCATTTGTATCATATTACATTAATCATTATCATTGCGAAATATGTTAAATATCTTTGAAATAAACTTGCGAATTTGCTGCAATTTGTGGTATTAGATTACATTAATGTTACCGGTGTATCTAAAAATTTTTTATTATAAAATCTGACGTTTGTATTTTTGATGGATTGACCGGAAATGGTCATATAAATATTCGCGAAAAGTTTTTGCGGAAAGTCAATCTGTGTAAAATGGCTGACCGTAATCGCTCCCGCATTTAATTAGCAATCGAGAACTCGGTTCCGCAATGTGCTACCTGGCATTAATACTTCTTGCTCGATGTGTATGATGGGCATAAGGATTATATTGAGAAAGGTAGCAACTATACATAGTATCTCTAGTAGAGTACTATAATCTCTATCAGAGATGTTTATGAGTCGATACTGCATCCGTCGCTCAGACTACTTCGTTTTGCAGTGATCTCCAGCGCTATGGATTTATACGTTCAACATGAGTTGAGCAAGTAAGTATTTTAATTACATTTATTTGCGAAAAATTTTTCTCTATATATTGCTTATTTGTTTGTTCTTCTTCATTAGTGCATCTTCTCGTACAATTTTGAGAAGAATATTCGCATTGACGTGGACAACGTACAAATTTCTAGAGATTAGGATCGCCGTGGGCGACCTATTTCCTACGTGGAAATGGCCATTGGCCACCCGAAGCAACTGCATCGTCCTGCTTTATGTTATGTGGACATTATCCATCAAAAAACAGACGGATATCGAGTGATTGGTGCAGTCGATTACTCCATTATCGTTAATGATTCAGGAGCTTCAAATTGGACTTGTCAAATTACGCGATGTGGACAATGTGAAATTACCTTATGTGATAAGTGTTTATATATGAAACCATTGACCGTGCTCTTCATGCTCGAACTTGAATGTATAAAACACGTATATTGTGAATTATGTCAATACGTGAATAGTGTGAATGAAAAGTTTAAATATTTCGTGACTTATTTACATCAAAACTGTAAGTAACAAATATGATGTTATAAATATTTTGCGTAAGATTTATGATAAGAATTCATATATTGAATATGAATTGATAGTGTACGCTGTAGATAACATTGTATATAATGCATTACATGAAACTAAATAAAAATAAAAATATCTCAGTGTCTGCAATTATTCCTTCCTTCTTTCCATCCTTCTTTCCATCTTATTTCTGCAGTATCGCATTACGCGCGACATCGTGCACAAATAGCACTTATTGCTTAGTGCGTTTGCACTCTCCGAATCATTAAAATAAAATAAAAATAAAATATAATATAATATAAGATAATAAATAAATAAAATATTCCACATGCTAAAAGGAGATGATGACGACACATAAGAGGAAAAATGGTAAGTATAGCGTGCGGAGGATTGCGCCTTGTGGCGGTGGTGACGAAGACCGGCAGCGGTGGCGGACCACGCCTGGCAACTTGACCCCGCGTGACGTTATTATCGCGATAATTTTCGGCATTCGGATTATATTAATTTAATATTGAGAATCTTTATATCAGACACATATATGTGAAAGCACAATCAACTAGAAATTAAAAGGCCTACAACGGTCAAAACTAGATCTTCATTGCTTAAATAATTCAATCTTGAATTACTATATATACCATATATATATATATATATATATATATATATATATATATATATATATATATATATATATAT
>NW_012130100.1:184736-210167 GCF_000143395.1 Atta cephalotes | reverse complement strand
ACTACTTAATATATATATATATACTTATAGTAATAGTATATATACTATATATATATATATACTATATATATATATATATATATATATATATATATATACTACAATATGGTATATACTTGCATATATACCATATTGTCTTTCGAATGTGTTTCATTGAAGTGATGTCGAGTGATGTCGATCAAGTTTTTGAATTTTTTAAATACTTTTCTATCTATAATTACATATTGGTATTTACTTTTGGTATTTATATTATATTTATATATTTTATCCAATATTCAACGCAATGAACTAATTCGTTTAAATTAACGCGCAGTATTGAAGAATTATCTATCATGGGATCTACCAACTGCTAGTCACCTATCTCAGAAAGTAATATCTTTGAAAAGCACGCACCGAGATAATATACATAAGTTGTTACAAAAACCTCCCAAACAAAAACTCTGTGACAGATTGTGTAACATTGCGGATTTACAGCGACAAGGTAATTTCTAGATATAACCCTAGCCACGACAGTGTAGATTATATTCGGCAGTCATTCTGTTGCTGTGAATCCGTAATGTTGTATGTATACTCTGTGTATAGTATTAGATTCATTCGGAAATAACTATATATATCTGTGATTATCTTGGTGCATACTTTCCAACGATAAATTACTTTCTGAAATTGACTATCCTTTCATTTCTGAATCTATATGAATCCACTAGAGTTCACATTATTATATTTCTATCTAAACATATCTAAACATATAGAAACAGATTTAGAGTAATCAGTCTCTACAAAATTTAATACCATTTTTTTTGCGTATAGATACAGATTCAGAGTAATTAGTCTCTACAAAATTTAATACTTTTTTTTTGCGAATAACGCAGAAACTTGATTCAAAAACTTGATTCATGTGAATTTATCCAATCCGTTCTCGTTTGTAGGGATTCTAATAATCGTGAATTAAATTTAGAAGCGATTTTAATAATTACTACAATTAGATATCATGTAATACAAACAGTGTAAGCATGTTTTATAATACATTATAAAGCTCTAGCCAAAGTAGCGCAAAGGTTTTTCATTTTTGACTTACTAATCATGCCTATATCAATAATACTAAATGCTTATTGGATTACAGACCACAGATTGAAAATGACAGTCGAAATGACAGGAAAATTATCGATATTGCGATACAGATAAAAAGATTGCACTACTTTGATATATCTAGAGCTTTAATACATTGGAAATAAAAATCTATAATGTTGTGCTCGATCAAGTTTGACCGCTCCAGCATTCAAAGATATCGAACTGTTTGTGACGATCGTCCAAATTTTGCTTTCACTTTTCTCACTACACCACTCCACTGTACAGCAAGCCGCGAACGAATTCCCGATAACCAAGTGAAACTGGCTGGGAAGCAGCATCTTACAATAACGACATAACAACAAGGAAACTAAAAGAAAGCCGCGAAAATCAGCATTGCATGTGCAAAACCAAATAAATTGAATAAATTGAATGAATTTATTCTCATCTAACACAGACTATTTTAATTCCTTCATGTACAATAGGTTGCAATTAGAATTACGCCGACTGCGAGAGCCAAGATATACCTAAAGCATCTAAATACATATTTCTATTCTTATTTTTTTAAATTTAATTTAATTTCTTTTTCTTTTCCTTGCATGATCCTTGTCGTGTGAGCATAGACATAGATGGTTGTATTCCCCATGCGATAGGATATACAGTAATTTTAGTTATATTATAGTTCTTTGTTGTAATTCTAAAAGGCTTGCTAAGTTGATGCAGCGAACTCTCCTCCACGCGCATCGAGATAGCAGATCGCAGATCGGACGCTCTCATGTTTGCCTAAGCAGATAATTTTCATACGATTCCTGTAAGATACTACGTCAG
This sequence comes from Atta cephalotes, assembly GCF_000143395.1. NCBI lineage: Eukaryota > Metazoa > Arthropoda > Insecta > Hymenoptera > Formicidae > Atta > Atta cephalotes. The sequence goes on along the minus strand of NW_012130100.1, from coordinate 208,274 downwards.
CGACTACAATCCGTTTCAAATCATTAAAAATATCTAAATTTTATTCTATTGTGCGAGACATAAAATCATACAAACATAGTACTATCCTCAATTAAGTGAACTAGGCAATCGCCGCCCGCTGTCTCACGCGCTTATCTGCATAAAAATAGAGCCATGCGTAGATTAGATTGAAGATAAATATTTTCGGCAAAGCGACTAACACCTAAGTAGGGATAATAGAGGGATTCTAACCCATAGGACTAGAGGAGGGCGCGAGAAGTACTCGTCGACGCGGGGAGGAAGACGCGGAGGGGAAAGTGCGGGAAGGTCCCGGCATCACCACAGTCATCGCCGCCATTGCCGCCGCCACCGCCGCCTTCTATAATATGAAAAAAAATATAACAATATATAAAAATAATAATGTATGACATAAAATATATAAATATACATACATATATATATATAGGATGGGCCATCTAGCGTTTGGAATTTCACTACCGGTTATTTTGAGTTTGAAAGGCGTAATAACATTTATGACGTATCAAAAATTTAGTTTTCCGCTATACGCTTGAACAAAATTGGGAAATATTGAAAACTTACTTCCAAAGTGGTGAGTCTTCAACCCAAACTGTAAGAAATTTACGTGGAAAATTTGGTAGAAAAGAAATGCCTTCAACGCAGTTTGATCAATTTGTGAAGCGAATTCGGCAAACTGGATCCTTGGATAAAGCAACTCGTTCAGTAAGGTCAACCGAAAACATTGTTGCTGTTGCTCAGAGTGTGCTTGAACAACCATCAACATCAACTCGCCATCGTTCTCAAAATTTGAACATTTCACGCACTTTTTTGAGAAGAATTTTGAATAAAAACCTCGGTATGAAGCCGTATGACCATCCGATGCGTTTTCGGTTCGCCCAAAGGACAACACTTGGTTGAAGATGAGCATTTTTAAAAATCATCTTTTCTGACGAAGCTCATTTTCACTTCGGTGGCTATGTGAACAAGCAGAATTGTCGTATTTGGGGGTCAGAAAATCCGCACGTCGTCATGGAGAAGCCGATGCATCCACAATGAGTGACTGTTTGGTTTTTGATCCGGGCGGCATCATTGGGCCATTTTTCTTCAAAAATGAGCAAGGAGTTGTCGTCATTGTCAATGGTGAGCGCTATCGCGCCATGTTAAATGAATTCTTGCTTCCCAAATTTGAAGAGGAGGATACAGACGACATTTGGCTTCAACAGGCGCACTTTGCCACACAGTCAACGCTACAATCGATCTTTTGCGCACTGTCTTCGAAAATCGCATAATCAGCCGAAATGCTGATGTCAATTGGCCGCCTCGCAGCTGCGATTTGACTCCGCTGAATTATTTTTTATGGGGAACCGTCAAGGATGAGTGTTACGCTAACCAGAAACGATTCAAGAATTAAAACATGAAATCAAAGTTGCCATCGATGAAATACGCGCTCATACAGGTGGAAAATGTACTGAAAAATTGGGTTGATAGAATGGAGTATTGTGCAGCCAACCATGGAAGTCATTTGAATGAAATTGTATTTATGTTTAATGGCAATGTACTACCTTTCCAATAAAGCCATAAACTTTGAAAAATATTCATACGTTTCTTTTAGAGCCAAATTAAATTCCAAATTTTAAATGGCCCACCCTGTATATATAAGTATTCCTTCTTAAATTTTATCGATAAAATTTTATCAAACTTACAATTCTAGTCTTCCGGATCGGGCTCGTATGGCCGGAGGTCGAAGAGTTTCGCAAAGAAAAAAATCTCCTTCTTCCCACATATCTACATTCTCCTCCCGGTCCCAACGCCTTTCTGCACTGTAATTGTGCATTGAAGATGTTCATAAACCCTCTTATTCTGACATAGCTTCGATGTGTCTCCCGAAAAAAGTATAATACAAAGTAAATTATAACAAGATAATTAGAAAATACTCTATCTATAATTTATAATTTATAATTTATAATTTATACTGAACTTATCAAAGGAATTATTAAAATTCCAACTTTGTTTCGTAACTGGAGCTATAGGACTCTCAGATTATTGATCATAAGATAAAGGAAAAAGAAAAATAAAAAAACGTTAGAAGTCACAAATTTACTACAAAAAATATTTGATAAAAAAAAAACTACTTATTTCTTTCAATGGAATATTTATAACGGATCTCAATCAATTTTCTCAGATTGCTCAATATTGCGTGAAAATCGATAAAAGTTTTTTTCTAAAAAAAAACTTGCTAATATGTATAACTGTCACTTCCACTATCATCCCCCAATCACTTAATAACCGTGCAAAAGTATTCTACCATTTAACGTTAATAGTAAAATACTTTTGCATGTTGGCGAAAAAAAATCACTCACGTTGCAATATACTGCTCTTCGTGCTAGTCTCGCGCGCAGATACAGCAAAGACTGACGCTGAAAAGCATCCTTTGCCATAGCGAAGCTATTTAGGATACATTTGTACTGCATATGAAATACTTAAGATCATAAATGTCTACAGACTATAGAACTATATGTAGAACTCTACGTAGAACTGAAGAATATATATGTAGAACTATATGTAGAACTCTAGATGTCACAAAAAAATGTGTAGGTACAAGGGCTCACATGTTAGAGAAAGATAGAGCGCGCCTCGATGTCGGAGCATAACATGATATCGGGACGGAAGAAAATGAATCAATACAGTACAAGTCTCTTTTTTTTATGACATAGTTTTTTTTCAATACGGTTTTTATTAACGCGTCGAGACAAAGGATGGGAAATAAAAGAAAGTACATATGTGATGCGAAAATTTTTTATTCACATCTTATTACACTGGCTTTTTGTACATATTAAAAACTAAAGCTAATAGTCCGACGAGCTGATGTTCATTGAAGATGTTACTGTCGCGTATAGCGTTCTCAGATGATATTGGAGAATCGCATATAACATCAATTATATCGACAAATCGGACTAATCGTTCGAACGTTACATCGATTCACCGTCAAACATACGGCGTAGCGTTCATTTCGATCGTAATGCGTACGGATGAAGAATTAAAATGTACGAGCATCATTCAGCGTGCAAATAGTATAATTCTGATGGTTAGCGATCCAACGTTTATAAAATTGTCCTTGTATTCGTTTCGAAGTATCTTGTAAATATTCCATCGCTGCTCGTAGAGGCTCTTCCACGTTTTCAGAGACAGTTCATGTCTGCGATGATCTCCCAGAGCGATCTCCACATAACCCGGTGGACCAACACATTGATTCTAATTTCCAAAAATTTGTAGCCCGTATTTGTCAGATTGTAATGTCTCATTAAATGCACCGCGCGATGCTCCGTACTGTGTACATACGTAATGTTAAAAAAAAACAAACATTCCTTTTGTGTATAGAACTTGTATATTATATTCCTTCTTCACGTCGATGCGCTGCTCTCTTTGGCGAAGTACATTTTTTTCAACCGTTCGTGAGTATCGCAAGACTGTATCCGCGTAAATTGTAATGTACATGATAATATTTCTGGAATTGAAGAAGGGAGACAGACCCTTCTCCTCTTTCCAAAAATTTCGAACGTGTTGCGATACGTTTTATCACGTCTTTCTACGTATTTTCTTTGTCACGAGTTTATACATATGTTTACACATACGTTCATACATACGTTCATATATACGTTCGTACATATATTCATACGTACGTTCCATATATACATTTATACATATGTTTATACGTATGTTCATACGTTTATAAGTACGTTTATGCATACGTCCATACATGTATTACAAAGGAACAGAAAAGAAATACATAATAAATATTTATTTTTATTTAAAAAATTCTTTTGCAACCACTATATAACTTGCAAAAATATATAACTTTTGTTATATATTTTCAATACATTTTGTAACGCGCAATTCTTAACGCGCAAATCTATCGAATCTTGTCAAAAATTTCCATGACATGGGACTCGTAAAAATATAATACATGAGAACGGCTCTTGTTTCAACATCGCTACTTCCTTCACATTTCTTGTTAACGAATCCTTGCAGATCCACGAACATTGTCACAGGCTCGTTGTCAACAAGACTGTATTGATTATGATGTATTGATTATCGTAGATTTTATATCGTGTCAAAGGTGCACTTAGGTGATTTTACGCACAACATTGGTCAGTGGATTATACCACCATGTGATCATATATGATGAGACAATAGGTTGTTGTATTTGCAGGCACGTTCTCCTTACATTCAAAGTCTAATCGCACGTCCACGGTGCCACTCTTGACCGATTCGTTCCGTCGAGAGCAATCGATGATCACGAGCGGGCAATTACATAAAAAAAGTTGTAAAAGTGAGACTCGAGATATTCGTATTCGTAATAATAACCCTTGCAGAAACGCGCGTACAAGTCGTACAAAATCGCACATCTGTTTTTATCAAAATCCAGATTCAAGTCATCATATGGATAACATTCCGTATAGTTCAGGTACAGTTTCGCATTGGTTAATTTGCAGTCGTCGATTATATCCTCGGACATCACGTTTTATCGATTTGTTTGCATAACAAAAATGACGTAGCACGGCTTCTCGAGTTGTGAATAGCCGTCATGATGGCCCCCGAATGCTTGATTGTGCTTTGCAAGAGCGGAAACTCGTACAAATACCACGAGCAAAAAGCCATGCTCAGATATCATTCGCTTTCCAAAGTGTGCAGCATTGACAGCTTATTTATCTCGCTCAATAACGTGTGCGGTATTCTCCACTATACTTTGAATAATTCGAACGTTGGCTCTGTCGCCGGATCTCCCATCAGACAATTGTTGTCGTTGCGCGTTCGTATTAAACTCAACTCGTGACGAGCGTTGATAACCACGCATTTGTAATCTTCGCAAAATCCCACCAATACGTAGAACGGTACACAGAAATTAAAGTATCCGGCCATAGTAATCTGTGCCCAGCCGGCATTCCGCAGAATCAGATTCTGTCAGATAACATTGTTATATAATTTTTAAGTGTTACAATAGTTATGCCCACGTTGAAGATTATGCACACCGTGAAGATTGAATCTCATCGATTATGAACACGACGCAATTATTTCCCAATGCCACGTTAGCATCTTAAACCACTTTGTTCTTCATCAGTTTTCTCTCATGTAGAAAACTTTCGTATGGCAATGTATACAGATCCTTTTGCTGTATGAATATTCTTATCTCGCTGTACCTGATGTATTGGAGAACGGTATGTATGAGTCTCAATCTTGACGATGCGATCGTCGAAGATCGGTTCGTCTTTTTTTTATTCGCATTTTATTCACATTTTATTCACATTTCACTGGTTTTCGTACGTATTAAAAACTAAAGCCGATAGTTCGTAATCGACGAACTGATGTCCATTGAAGATGTCGCTATCGCGTATAGCATTCTCAGACGCGATGTTGGAGAATCGCTTATACTTAATATACTAATCGACGAGTCGTTCGTTGTCTCGATATATATATATGTTTATACATACATTTATTCATATTTATAAATACGTTCATACATACGTTTATATACCCATCAAAGTCAAACATATGGCGTAGCGTCGTTTCAATCGTAATGTATCGAGACATACGAGCATAGCATCATTCAGCGTGCAAACGCTGACGATTAGTGATCAAAACGCTTATAAAATTGTCCTTGTATTCGTATTTCGAAGCATCTTGTAAATATCCCCTGCTCGTAGAAGCTCTTCCACATTTCGAGAGACAGCGACAGTTCGTATCCGCGATGATCTTCTAGGGCAATCTACACGTAACTCAGTAGACCAACGTTGATTGCAATTTCCAAAAATGTATACTTCCTTCATTCATCAGATCGTAACGTCTACTCAATAAACGCACCGCGCGATACTCTATGCTATATACGTACATAATATTAAAAACGTTTCTTTTTGTGTATAGAACATTGAAACTACATGTTACTCGTATCTTCTTTTTTCACAATGCACTGCTCTCTTTGGCAAAATATATTTTTTTCAACCATTCGTAAAAAAAGCATCGTATCGTAAGACTGATTGCATCCGCATAAATTGTGACATATATGATAATACTTCTGGAATCATAAAGAGGAAGTACGCCTTCCCTTTTTTTCCAAGAATTTCGAACGTGTCGCGATACGTTTTATCACGTCTTTCTACGTGTTTCCTTTGTCACGAGTCATACATACGTTTATACATACATTTATACGTACGTTTATACATACATATGTTCATACATACGTTTATTCATACGTTTATACGCTCACACGTACATTTATACATATGTTTATACATACATTTATACATACGTTTATATGTACATTCATACGTATATGTACGTTCACACATACGTTTACACATACGTTTATATACTACATAGGATGAAAAGTCTCGGGATTTTTAATGAAAAGCGTTTTTTGGGCAAAGTTATATTTATTCCTCAACATAATTACCTTCGAAGGCGATACACTTGGTATAGTGATTTTCCAACATTTCGATGGCCTTTCTGTAGTACGAAACGTCCAAGCCTTCGAAATACGCCTCGGTTTCCGCGATGACTTCCTCATTCGATGTGAATCTCTTTCCCTGGAGCCATCGCTTGAGGTTTGGGAACAGATAATAGTCGCTGAGGGCCAAGTCTGGAAAATACGATGGGTGAGCAACCAATTCGAATCGTAATTGGTCCAATTTGGCCATCGTTTTCAAGGACGTGTGTGACAGTGCGTTATCGTGATGGTACAGAACGAAGGCGAAAGTAGTGTCACTTAAATGACTGTAGCTTGTAAACGAATGAACGAAATGTCATGAAACTTCATACATAAATTAGTGACAGATGAACCTCTCGAAATAAATCATGTTCATTTTCTAGTGGCGCCACGTATTGAAAAATCCCGGGACTTTTCAGCCTATGTAGTATACGTTTATACGTATTTACGTTCATATATACGTTTATACATATATTTATACATATATTATAAAGGAATCGAAAAGAAATACATAAATACGTATTTTTATTTAAAAAATTCTTTTGCAACTACCAGTTATATATTTTCAATATACTTTGTAACGCGCAATTCTTAACACGTCCGCATCATATATTGTAGTATTAGTAACATCTAGATTAGATAAAGATTCCTTGTCTTTGTAAATTGCATCCAAGATTTTGATGTACATGTGTTTTCGCTCATTGTCAGAAGCAAGTTCACAGCCACGTTTCTCATGTTCCTTGACGTACACGATAACATCATCTTCAAATATAGTCGTCATAATCAGACATTTCATCTCGTTGTATGGGACTATCCCGTTGTATGGGATCATCTTCCCATTGCAATCCATGATGCAATCAACCAGGAAGTGCAAGACTTGTCGGATCTTGTCAAAAATTTCCAAAAATTTGGTACGGAACTCGTAAAAAATGTAATGCGTGAGAACGGTTCCCCGTTTCAGCATTGCCACTTCCTTCACGATAAATTTCTTGTTAACGATGAATCCTTGCAGATCCAAAAACATTGGCACGGGCATGTCGAGAAGACTAAGGTTGATTGCGATATATCGTTGATTTTATACCGTGTCGAAGGTGCATTTAGGCGATTTTGTGGACAACGATGATCAATGGATTATACTGAGCTACGCAATCGTGTATGAGACAATAGGCTATTGTATTTACAAGCACATTCTCCTGCAGTTAAATTCTATGCATACGTCCACAGTGGCACTATTGACGAATTCGTTGTGTGTTTTCGCGAACAATGATCCCAAAAGGATCTTTCTCGATAAATGAAAGCACATTGAGTAGCGTTTCGAAACAATCGATTCCACAATATGCTCTGCGAAAACGCTTGTACATATCAAATAGAACGGTGTATCTCTTTTTGCCAAAATGCAGGTTTTAATCCGTCGTATGGATAAAACACTGAATTAGATAAAGTTTCACGTTATTCAAATTACAACTCGAATATGTTAATATCTTGTGACATGATATTCTTTCGACTGGTTTGCAGAGCAAAGATAATGTATGTGATGTCGAGGCTTCTCAAACTGAATCGTTTTGATAGCCCATGAATGGGCTTGGTCATATTCTGTAACAGAAGATACTCGTACAGATCACACGAGCGAAAACTCACGTTCAGATAACGACTATTTTCTAATGCTCGCATTGATAATTTATTGACCTCGTTTAATGCAACATGAGTCGCCACTGTATTTTAAATAATTCAATCTCAGATTCCGTCACAGGATTTCCCACAAAGCAATTGTAATTGTTGCGCGTTCGTATCAAAATCAATTCGTCGATCAGGCTTTTAATCTTCGTAAAAGCCCAACAGCATGCTGAGCGGCACGCAAAAATTAAAGTGTCCTTCCTCCGTGTCAGATTTAGAGTTCCATCCAACGTTCAAAGCTTTATTGCACGTCTTTGACACGTAAATCTTGAGTGCTGGTTATGCCCACGTTTCGGTTGTGATCAATCTCCACATCTTTAAATTCATATCGAATTTCATGAAAATGAACGCCACGCAATTATTTACAAGCGTCGGTGACATCTGACCGTTTTTCTTTTTCTCCGTCAATCTTCTTTCGACATAGAAAAAAACTTTCGCACGGCAACGTGTACAAATCCTATTGCTGTATGGGTATTTTTATCTCGTCGCTATACCCGATTGTTGTATTAGCGAACGGATTGTACGTATGAGTCTTATTCTTGACGATGCGATCATCAAAGATCAGTAATATTCAAGATATCAATCATCTCAAAAGTTGTGCACCGCGAATCTAAAAGATTGTAAAAATTTAATGTTCGACGCGCTGAGCTTCTTCTTGCTGATGCAGTTAGATGAGCGAGTGTTATCGAGCCGATGTTATTGGCCTTGTAAAGAATGCGTTACTCTCTGCGTGCACTTCGCTCCGTTCAATACGAGCATTTCATGCTCGCGTTATCGCTGTCGCACACGCAATCTGACGGTGATCTCCTCTCCGCGAAAATCGTGCAATCATCCGTTCTAATCGATGACATATCATTAGATTCATAATGCTCCGTGCGGTGATCGACAAGTAAATGATCTGCGCTTCTCTGATATCTTATATCCTGGCGACACGCTCGGCGATAATTCGTGTGCGCATTTTTGCCATTGCTGTACGCGCCCGCGGTTACATTAAACTCTATGCGGATAACGTTTACGTTCATTATGTGTTACGTTTATTGATGACATGTCCGATTCGTGTCAGCTTCGCGGCCGCAGTATACTTCCATGAGAATCCCAGCAGCGATCGAATGCTGTTGGGCTTGCCAAAGTTTATTCTGTATGCACATCTAATCTCGCATCTCTTCGTGTTATAGTTTGCGCGAAGCGTAATAGGGTAAATATTCTCCAATCGTATCATTATCATCATCGGTATCATTATTGTTATTGTCACCACGCGCACGTCAACGGATTCAAGCGCGTCGCGGTACGTTTCAAAAATTCATTTATGTCTCGCACTCGTACGAACACTCAGAAATTGTAATTTCTGCGTCGTCTTCGCTGAAATAAAATTTATTGCTCGATTTGTTTACATTCGGTATCGTGTGATAAGTCTCAAAAATCGTCAGACCGAGTTCGAAATCGCCGTCACTTAAATCTATGGAGGGAAAATAGTTCGCCGCGAGGACGGTGATCTTCCCATTCAGTGTAAGTGTCAGCGACATGACGGAAAAAGCGTTAGACTAATACTGAAATTTCATAGCACTTTGAGCTTTTTAAATTCGCGTGTCTACCGTAGAAATCATAGACACATCTGTCCGCAGAAGCATAGGATGTGCTCTATCGTCATTGTTTCTGAAATACCAGTTCTTTGGTCCAAGATTATCGAAACTGTCAAAATACACGATTGTTCCTCTTTGCGAACGCTATCCAGTGAGTATCAGGTCCCATTGCATCATCCAGATTCATGAGATCACTTTCGTTTCGGCGCGTGCTGCTCGTCAGCGTAATGCGCATGAAAACGCTTTTAAAGTATGGCATGCGCATACATCTCGCGAGCTCGTTCAATTACAAGTTAGTAATTGCACCCGAGAGCATTTTTATCGTCTCTTTGGCGTGTTTTTTTTCTTTGCTGCTACGCCTTGTCCGCGCTTGTCTGCTCTGAGAGATATGGACTCGTCGAGGAATTGCATGCTTCGAAAAGAAATTTTCCGCGAAGGCGCGTCATAGTTCAAGAATATGACCATCTGTGGCAGGCTGATATCATCGAGACGCGCCCGTACTCGAGCTTCAAAACAAAGGCTGCCACTACATACTCACCGTCATCGACGTGTTGAGCAAGTACGCGTGGGCTGTATCGTTCAAGAGCAAGTGTGGAAGCGAGACGGCTAATGCTGAGATAATTCGAGAGAGCAAATGTCCGAAAAATTTCCAAACGGATATGGGGAAAGAGTTTTACAACGCCGACAGAAAATCTTTAAAAAACACGTTAATCACTATTTCACATATAGACGTTGAAAGCATCAGTGCGATTCAATTGCACGCTCAAGAACGACATGTGGAAGATGTTTATGCTCATTGGCAATTACAAGTGAGTCGATGAACCGCGTCTCGTGTCAAATTACAATGCGCGCAATCATCGCACCATCGACCCGACGTAAGACTCCCGCGATCGCCGAAAGACTCTTGGATATAGTGTACAGCACGATAAAGATCGCGGATCCTGCAAAATTCAAAATAGGCGATTCGGTATGAATGAACAAGTACAAGATGATTGAGAAGCATTACATGCCAAATTGGACCACTGAGGTGTTTACAATCATTAAGGCGCAACGTATCAATACCGTAACCTATTTACTCGAGGATTATCGCAAAAAACCGGTCGCTGGAGGATTCTACGAGTTCGAGTTACATCGCGTTAATCCGGACGTGTATCTCGTAGAGAAAGTATTGCGCAGGAAGAGAGACAAGGTATACGTCAAGTAGTTGGGATTTGATGGATCGCACAATTCATGGATACAAGAACAATGTTATTTGATAAAATTTTAATTTATATATTTTGTATAGATGTAACAAAAATATTAATATAAATATATAAACACATATTTTTTTATTATTTGCCATTCATCTTCGTTTTGGAGCATACAGATATAAAATACGTATACAAATATACATGAAAAATAATAGTAATACATAATAAATGATACATGATGATATAAAACATAATAATAATACTTATATAAATGTAAAAAACATGCGTGACGTATAAATTATAATGATAATATTAGGTATGGGAAAAAGTTCGTGGCGTTTTTTAATGCCATCTAACGGGAAAATGAACTTTTTCCCACACCTAATAGTATAATACTAACATGTACACTGTATGAAAATATTAAAAAAAAATATATAGAAAAATATACACAAAGTACAAATTAAGATAATACATAAAACATAATAGTGATACATATATACTATATGAAAATATAAAAAAATATAAGAAACATAATACTAATATAAATATTGATACATATATTACAAAGGTATCCGCCAGTGCCCCCACGGTAACATCTCTGTCGAATCCGATACGACGTATCGTTTGTCATCGTATGAACTCAGAGCGATTTTCGATTCGGATATATTGTACCTGGTGTAATTTAGATCATATACACGATTGGTGGCGAGTTATTTCGATCTCTTCGTCCAAACACCGCATGTAATCGTCGAATGTTATTGTTCACACTACGACGTTATTTTTTACATCTTTCACCTTTTTAATTTCTTTCTTGCCGTCACTGTGTACATCTTCGATCTGAGACCAACGAATTCGGTCATTATCACACCGCTATTTTCGTCTTTCATCAGACTTTACTTTTGTTCGCGAGAGGCATATTGTACGCGTTGTCCATCGGATAATCGTATCAACTCTAGATATCGCGTTTCATAGTTTCGTAAACATTCTCGCACTTAATGCGTTATGTAAGCCTGTTCGTGTCGATGTACATAATTTTACATTTGTCGCGAAACAGTATGGTAACGTATACTCATGGTGAAATTCAAGTAGATTTTCGATTTGTCGAGTATACCTACGTACGAGTAAATCGGCTTATTGAACTTCATCTCATTTGCGCAGTTCGACGGCGATCAAATTTTCTGCAAAGACACTACGGCTATGGAAAGTCGGTTTCGCAATCATTGCCTCTGTACCGTCCATTCCATTTTGTTAATAATTTTACGTCAATGTGGTTGCGTACATTCTCCATAGTTTTACCGAAACGCGTTGTTCAATAATTTGTATAGATTTTTCTCGAAATCGTTTTTCGAGCACGTTCTAAATTGTGTATTCAGTTCAATGTAATCGCGAAGCTATAGTGATTGCGCGAATTGTAGCACCCGATGAATCTTTGTTACACGAAGACCGTAACGAGTATATTGCTGTAAGTTTCAGTAATGGATGTAACGCTGCTTATCGTACAGCGTCGCTAGAAGTTTATCTTCGCGCCGGGCGATTAATCGCGCGTCAGAGAGAAAGGTAAATCAGTGTGTTGGTCATATAGATGCTGTGGATACTCGAGATCTACCTCGAGAATGTAACCGGTGAATCCGGAGCGATCGCGCTGACGTCAAAGTTCACAGCGTCTTCGACCAATCGGCGAATGACATATCGGTGATTGACACATCGCTATCCGTATAAATTTTTAACATCGTGATACATCAAGTATGACGGTTTCGATGAGTTGTACGAACGCATGTACTTGTTATTAGTCTGCGCGTATCTGCTTGAATATTGATCGCCGCATATACCGCGCTTGATGAACATGATATCGATGTCGATGAGTAACTCAAACTTTACGCGTATATTTTAACATCGCGTCCCACGTGAAACCAGGTAAAGTATAATAAGGCGCGGGATCGTAAGTCAAGATCGTAACTCATGACACAATTCTTGCGAAAATTTTCGAAATTGACGGCCAATAACAAGTTATCGGTTTTCAAATACAGATCACTGTAAGCGCGTGTCCTGCAATTTCTCGACGCAGTCAACTCGTACGGAAAGACACCTTTACAAATCAGTAATTCAAATTCTTCATTCGATAGTGTTGAAAATTTGGAACGTACGATTTGTCTCTACTTAGAAATGATGACGCCAATTTATCGAGGCTTGCACTGAGAAATTTAAATGAATCAATGAACCATAATTTTATGCATTTTCGCGAGCCTGCTCTCTCGGTGATATCTTTAATATATTTAGTCTTTATTAATTATTTTATGAATATATTTTTTTTGGTTATCGGTAACACATCTACATGTCTTTCGTACGCGACAGCAATTTCTTTAATTATAAAGTGCGCGTTGTAACCCGATAAATTGTGAAAAACGATTGGAATATATAATAAATTTTTATAATTAAGATTGCAATTTGCATGCCTTGGATCACGGTATCTACTGATGAGATGGCAATGATCGCAGATCCGCATATCGGCCGACGCAAACGGTTTCTAGCAAATGTGACACCGCGTTGCACTACGGTACGCCTCGCATTGTTCTTTCGACAATGTTTCCATGGACGGATACGATATTTTTCATTCGATGCGCCAAATCATTGAATTGTCATGCGAACCACGCTATATAGTCTTCATCGCGACGGAAGTGATATGACGATAACGCGTCGTCGTACGAATATCGTACATAGTACTCTATACTAAATACCTCGTTGCCGTTGATACATATACGAAGACGCATCTTCCCTGTTGGATTCCATCTTCCATAGAATGCACTCTAACGATGAATGGGACACGTGCCTTATTGCAGTGGTTCCCAAATTCGAATCACTTGTCGTCCACGCTCAGCAGTTTGATCGTGCAGTCGTTGATTTTCTGGCAGTCCATTACGACTGCAATTTTTCGTTCATATTGAAGTAGTGCAAGCATTTAAAAAAAACAAAAATTATAACTATTATTTTTTATTAGTATGACGAAAAATTATAATAATTTTTTTCATATGTAATTATCGATCGCAGAAAAATTTTTTGTTTTTGTTCCTAATAATTTGCGATCTCACGAGATAGAATAGATTTTTATCCATGCAAAGTGCCTGAGGCTATCGTTGCGTGAATCTTGCATGTACAGCACATGTTTCTCCTTCTTGTCACTGGTGAGTCATAGAGGAAGGACTTGTTTATTATCGATGCCGTTGGTTGATACAACGTTTAAACGTTTGAATTTAGAAATGTCTTTTAAAGTCATTGGAAATTCAATGTTTGTAAGATTCAATATTGATGTATAATGCGGATTCGATGACTCTCGCTCCGTATACTTTTCATCCGGGTACAGAGCGATCACCGATCACGCGAAGCATTGTTCGTTGTGCACACTGATCACCGCTCGTTTCATCGTTATTTCCCGCGGCATTTTGATGTGACATCTCGCGCGCATGGGATTTAATTTGTTCACGTTCACTACCAAATTGAAAATTCGCGACAATGCCCACCCTCTGTCGCTTTCCTGGAAATCTTCGAGTGATGCTAGGATAGGTTCGATAACGTGCTGCTCGTATCACTCGTGCAAATCGGTGTATCGGTCTTGCTGTTCTTTGTAATTATACTTTTATTAGCACGTTCCCTTCATCGCAAATTCGCCATTGAACGCGGTGTTCACTTTTACATTACCGTGTCTTTCTATAGCGTCTCGCACTCGCTCTAAAACTGCATTGCTAGCGTCTCCCAAAAACCGTCGCGACTCGATGTAATTAGAGTTTATCGCCGCATCTGTCAATATACGGCTTTCAAACGCGGCGTCAATCTCTCGCCAGATGAGAGATCTTTCGTTGCCACTCGCGTACTCGTCATTCGCGTACTCGCCATCATGTGCACGAAACGTTCCAATTGCAATTTTGCACCCACGAGTCGCGCAATCCTCGCCACCGCGGATTGTTTGAGTTCAACGGCGAGGCGCTTGGCATGACAAAGTTCTTCGGCCGCTCGATGCATGCATCATTGCAACTACGCGAAACATTCCATCAGAGTAGCGATCTGACTGCACTGCTCCAACAGTTCGCGTTCCACTCGTAGTTTTCCATATCTTTTTTTTTTATTTATTTTTTTTGCTTTTTGTCTTTATATAACACTCTTACATGGAACACTTACACATGATTCCTTCACACATGTGCAGTACTGCTTTACATCTAGAATGTCATACTTTTATAACCTTGGTATTATGTTCTTCTACTAAGATGCACTCTTTACATGGATAGCATAATTGATTACGCATATACTTATTAAACAGATCACGAAACACTTTTTTAGCAGAATTCTCCTCGCGATCGTAATATGACATCATTAGTATGGCTTTGTCCGTTATCATCACTTTGACGCACTTCTCATTCGCGAGAATCTTAATACGCTTGCTTGAATCTTCTTTTCATTTTGCATTGACTATTCCTTTATTAAATCGAGAGCTTTGTACCAAAATTTCTCTTCGAAGTCAATGTACACCGTTTCGTCTCCTAATCGTCTGAACTATTCTTTTTCATCATCGTTATCGTCATTGATGATGACTCTCTCTTTCGCACCACGTGTACTTATTTCTCGATCGCGTAAAAACTGCATCGGCGATATTCGAATATCTTTGTCTCTCCTTCGCAGATCAGAGTCTTCAGACACACTTTTTGCGCTCATTTTTTTTCACAATACATTCACAATAGTTTTTCAATGTGTGCAATGTGAGCACTTGTTGCACGGAAATATAATGTACATTGGTACTCTGCAATTCGTGCAAGACCGACTGCTTAGCGCGTCAATGTAATCGAGATTGCTTCCTTACAAGATACATTCTCACAACATCAGCTAAACGGATCATGCATGCTGCACTTATAGTTAAACACCATCCGTTGTATAGTAACACTAGATCATGCAATGTTTAGTACGACCGTTCAGTGCACGGATTTCTGGAGACGGCACAAATTTTTCTGTGTGACCTATAGCTCGCTCAAATCACTAGCATAACTAATATCGTCGGATAACACTTTTTCGTCGGAATCTTGGTCCATTATTTCCTCAAAATCTACTTCCACTTCTTCAAACACTTCGAACACTTTGTCTCTAATATTCGCGAACTGTTCCAGATCCATGTTTCTAAAACTTGTTTCTAAAACTTGATTACATTGGCTATGTTCTCAACGCTCGCACGATGTTAGCCATACTTTTTCTATTATTCTTATTGTCAATAACCGAAGTGACTAATTCGTTCGTCTTCCAGGACACCAACTGTGGAACTGAACGCTTTAACCCATTATATATTTCATTTGTGATTTCCTTTGCCTATTGGGCCGCATTTTCTTAAAAGTAGATAAAACAGCGTCGCGAACGATTCTGGTTTATATTTTTCACACCTCATTAATATATAATCAGCACCAACGCTTCTTTTAATGCGTCGCGACATATCACCGATCTGACAGTGTATATATTAGGTGAACAATTTTGCTTCCGCCGTTTTCCTATAGATGGCTTTAGCGGTAAGTGGTGGTCGAAATAAATAGATCATAGACGTCACATAATAAACTTGGGCATCTGTCAACATAATCCCATAGAAACATTAGTCGATTTGTATCTGCATCATAAAGTTATTCTCGATTGAAAATGTCAGTTTACGAGCCAAATTCTCGTCATTTGCGAGAGGTTTTAATTTTTTGCTTCAATATGAAGAAATCTGAGGCTCATCGAATGTTCTCAAATACTTATGGTGAGGCCGCTATTAGTGAAAGAACGTGTCGTGAGTGGTTTCAACACTTCAAGAACGGTGATTTTGACGTCCAAGGCTCTGTATTTGATGGGACCAACTCGGCGTAGTGTATTATGAACTATTAAAAGCGACTGAAACAATCACAGGCGATCGGTATAGAACGCAATTGATGCGTTTGAGCCGAGCATTGAAAGACAAACAGCCGCAATACAACGAGAGACACGATAAAGTGATTTTGCAGCATGACAATGCTCGACCCCATGTTGCGAAAGTGGTCAAGACATACTTGGAAATGTTGAAATGGGAAGTCCTACTCCACCCGCCGTATTCTCCAGACGTTGCTCCCTCTGATCTATCTATCACTTGTTTCGATCAATGGCATATGGCCTGGCTGACCAGCACTTCCGGTCTTATGAAGAAGTAAAAAATTGGATCGATTCGTGGATAGCCTCAAAAGATGACCAGTTTTTTCGACGCGGGATTCGTACGCTACCCGAAAGATGGGAAAGAAGTAGCCAGTAGAAAGTAGTAGCCAGCGATGGACAATACTTTGAATCATAAATGTATAACCAGTTTTTTACAATAAAGCCTCGAATTTCAGAAAAAAAACGGCAGAAGCAAAGTTGTACACCTAATAAATAGTATATTTTTTTCATTCAATCATAAATTTTAGTTACGAGCGAAAGACGTGGATCGAGTAAAAGAATATATATATCAAAAATCGGTCGAATGCAAGAGGTATTGTCCCTTGTCATCAGGTCCGCCAAGTCCGTCACTATCGAGGGAAAAGTCAGATATTGGGAATGTTCTGGTGAAAAAGCATGCTCAAAATCATGCTCAACGTGTTCATCAATACTATCAAAATATAAGCCATAAATATCGCATTTAGAATGACTAGTGCTAACGCATTTCATTCTGCTGAAAAAGTAAAAATATGTATTTTCTTTTATTCTCCATCTTTTGTCTCGACGTGTTATAAAAATCATATTGAAAAAGCAGCGTCATAAAAAAGAGACTTTATTGATTCATTTCTTTCTTTCTTTTTTCGATATCACGTTCGCTTCGACATCGTCCCGCGTTCTATCTTTCTTTAATATGCGAGCCCTTGTTACCTACGCATTTTTGGAGAGAGTGGGCAATGGCAGCGGAAAAAAATAATCACTCGACCAAGGTCCTATGTTTACGTAAACATTGATAGTGCCGGGATCTTTCCAATGCCTTACCTCCTCCCTGCCTCCTTCCCTGCGTCTATGAATACTCTCGCGCCTTCCCTCTCCACACCCCGCGCCTTCAGCTCCATAGAATTTCCCTATTACCTCTACTCATCTAGGATCTTAAACGTAATGATAATTAACTAAGCAGAAACTAGTTAAGTGTAACGATTCCACCCAGATAGCACAGAATGTTAATGATGATTTTCATAAATGTTGTTCCCTATAAGCGCAAAATATTCCTAAAACATTATATTATAAAAAAAGGACAGGGAGAGAAAAGAAAAGGAGGAATTTAAAATGAATTATTATGCATTTCGAAATTTAACGAAATTTAAGAAAATTCATGATCATATATGCTCATTTCTATTTATATTTGTTTATCACTAAGCCACTTTTTCACATTGTTTGACCGTTTATTTGTTTTTATTATCTTGAGCTAACGTCATCGTGTCGTAAAAATTCTGTCGTGGTTTACTAAGTAATGTATCATTATATCTTTATTTTTGTGCTACCGGAAATGACTTGTTAATAAAAGTTATCCTTTTCGTTTCTTCTCCCGTGTTAGTTCGTATCGAGTGGACTCCTTTTTTCTATTATTTGATTGCAAATCAGCTACATTTGTAATATTTTCCGAAGGCGCTCGCCTGTTTCACCATTTGGCCAGGCAGCATTTTCTCATTATAAATTCCTGCTCCCGATAGGACACCGAATATGCATGTTGCTAAAAACAATTTGCCGAATCTGATAATCTAAATTTCAAAGCAAAAATTTTCATATTTACTCATGTATTAACTTTCTTCATTGTAAGATTAAACACTGAACGTACATGTGACTAATACATATGACTAATGCTGTTGATATCACGATATTGTTCAATGCATGTGTAATAATAATAAATTACCCACAACATAAGTGACATAGAATTTACGTTCATGGTCTCTTTACAAAGAATAGGACATCCATAAAATATATTTATTTATCAATTTAATTCAAATCTAAGCAGGCATTTAAATTGACGTGTTCCTTGTAATTTGTGACTCCTATATTCCGAAATTTTAATTTTAAGCGGAAGATAAGTTAACTCTGCGACATCAATATAAAGAATATCTTATGTAACTGGCAGCGTTCTTTCATTAAAAATAGCCGCCTGGACATAATATGTTTTATGTAGTGCTTTTAAAAAAATTTTGAAAAAATTTCTGTGAGTCAAGCGCATTATAACAAACATTTTACAACTCTTTTTCTATAACAATGTCCTGACTTTAAAATTAAAAAGCATTTTAGAAAAAGTTAAGTTTCTATACAATGAAATTTTACATAATAAGAAACTTCGATATCTTTGCGAGAAATCATTGCATTAAATTTTTTTTAAGCTAAGAAGTTAAGATTATTTCCAAATATTTTTATATTTAATTTTATCTGATAATGATTGATCAAACTGCAGCTCTGAAAGTAAGACAAAAATGCGCGCGAAATATCATCAATTCCATATGTCATAGAAAAGAATCAAATGCAGATTTAAAGACTTATCTTTATATTTTATTATAAAATGGATGATCAAAAGCTTCTCTACGATTTTTTCATTTTAAGATATTTAATTTGGCGAATTGCGACAATAGTGTTAATGACGAAGTATTTTTTAGCGCGATTGTATATTCGCTGTATATTTCTTATAAATATTTACATTTACTGTATAATATTCATTCATTATTATTTTTTTATACTAAAAATATTGTTTATTTAATAAATTATAATATAGCTCTACTGTGCATGATTATGAAACCAAGATGAATACATTACAAATTATACTTTTATAATAAATTTTTAAAGATATATATAATTAGATTCTAGCAAAAGACTTTGTAAAGGAACAGATCAACAAAATATTTTTTTAAGTAAAAAACAAAGAATTTGGTGTTTAATGCAAAGAATTTGATGTTCATCTTGTCTACATAAATTTTAATTTTTATAATTATCAATAATAAGCATTCAATATTAGTAGCAAGCTTTTTTAGTAATATAATTAAAATTTACAATCGCACAAATTTCTAATATTTTTTTGAAAATTTCACAATTTTTGGATTTGATATATCTCTATTCCCAGAATAAATTAAGAAAAAATAAAAACATTTTTATGATATAATAGATTCAACTAATAGTTGGATTAACTATAAATAAATGATTTAATCAAGTATTTTATCGAAAAAATATTCTTAATATTCTGTTTTGTATAAACATAGTTTGTCTGGCTATTATGAATGAACTTAATGTCAATGAGACATAACTTTGTCTCTTAATCAAAACAGTAGTTAATTGATATAAATAAAAATAATTAAAGTTTGATTAATAACAGAAAGGAGGATGTTTAAAAATGGCTGATTTTTACCCAAAATTTAAATAAAAAGATAATGTTTTTTGTATATTTTAACTTTTTGATTATAATAAAGATTATTAAAAAGATTATTAAAAAAAGTTTGTAGCATTTGGAGAACACTTCGAAATGAGAACACTTCGAATTGAGTTATGTGAATTCACCATGAGCATAAATGGACAGCATGCGAGTCCACCATAGTAGGATTCGATCATCGACAGATCAAGAAATTTGCACTCGTTGCTCCTCTTCCGGCAAACTGAGGATGTTTATTATCGAGAAAGTCTTTCGGAACTAGCACTAAATTTTAGTTCCCATATGTTTGTATAACTTGCGTGCATATCACCACATATACATATACAAGAAGATCCCGACTTTGGGATTTTGCGCATCGAATAAATTCATTATGTTCAATTTTCAATGTATTCGCTATTTAATAATTTATCCTATCTAAGTAGTTAAAATTTACAAAAAGCACAATTTCTTTTATTTACATCTTTTTGGGAAAAAATTGGACTTTATATATATAAAACATCTTTTTTATAATATATAAAATTATTACACATTAAATGAATTACACAGACCGATATAAATTTTGATCCAAAAACAGCAGTATATAATCCCTAAGATTTTTGTCATGCTCAATCCATTTAATTAAGACGTTTATAAACGATATGTATGCCAACTTGGCACACACATTCGCTAAATATTGATTACATTCATTATAAACTTTATATATGTCATGTATTATACATATTTGTATAATATTTGCTATGTTGTCATACATTGGCCATATCGTTTGGAAGCACCTTAAAGTCAGTGAATATATCTATGTTTTTCGCAATATATCTATGTTTTTTTCATTTTATTGCGTTGGTCCATTTATAATTATATGATTTTCATAGATTTTTTAATGCTAAAAAAATTCGTAGCCCATTTCTCCATCACATTTACGAGAAATTTTAATCTAAAAATGTCCGAAATAGGTCTTTTTGGCATTTTCAGATTAAGATATCTCGAAAATCTAACGTGATGGAGTAATTTGGGCTACGGATTTGGTTTTAGCATGCTAAAAACTTTAATTGCTGGATTACGTACTGTCGTTTCTGGAAGAAAAAAAAAATTTTTTTGCCTATATTATCTATATTAGAAATGTAAAGATTTATTTTATAAGAAATATAATTTTTTGCAATATAAAAAATAGTAAGTTTTTAGAAATAATATTCTTCTAAAAGAAGACATTTCTAAAAGGAGACATAGATATTTTATACATACTATCCTTTTTTTAGTGAAATAAAACCAACAAAAATAACGCAAGCGTATTTATTGGCGGCGTCTTATTGTTCGACGATTGGCGGTACAGGAACATTAGTGGGAACTGGCACAAATCTTACTTTCAAAGGAATCTATGAAAGTACGTTTCCAGAGGCTGAAGGAATTAGTTTTACAAGTTGGATGATAGCGTCTTTTCCTCAAATGGTCGTAAATTCTTTCCTCACCTGGATGTATTTACGAATCGCTTATATGGGATATTTAAGACCACATAGTAAGGACGCTCGAATAGCGTCAATTGGAAGAGAAGGTGTAGCTGTCACAAATCAAGTAAGAACATAAGTAATGAAAAAAATAAAAATAGTGTTCCTTAAATTCTAATATACATATATAATTCTCTCTCTAATATATATTATACATATTATATAAATAGTACTCTTGAAAATTATGTAAATAGAATAGGGACTTTTCCGAATTTCAACATTTTTCAGCTGCAATGTTTGTTATGATTTAGATAGTAACAATAAACTAGAGGAGGAAAGATATATAATTTTTCCCTCCCCCTCCTCATGCGTACACTTTACAACGCAAGAGGGGGCCATCCAATACTAAAATGGGTTGGATTGTAACCGGACTTTTAATTAAAATTTTACCATAATGATTCCACTTGATAAATGGTCGCCATCTCGTTTCTCTATTATTACAATAATGGTAGGTTGCCTTGGAAATCGCCTGATAAATCAGTACCCTCCTGCTTTGAAATTCTTGGTGCTATTCTCTTCAATCGGATTCTTGACCAGACGACACATTTTGTGGAGTGAACACAGGCACTTCATTGAATTTTATTTAATCGCTTAGCAAATTTCGTTTAATTACCCTTGTATTTATTACGGGAATTGAATATGGGATTATTAGAAGAACTTTCAGAAAAATATACTTAACCTCTGCTTATTCAAACTCAACATTCACATAAAACTGTCACTAGGCTATAACGAAAGAATAATGAAAACTAAGTAGGTACTAGGCCGATTCTAACTCATGGGGCTAGAGAGTAGTGCGGGGCGCGGGGGATACTCATCGGCGAAAGGTAGCGGAGCGTGGGGGATACTCATAAGCAAGGGAAAGCGGAGTGTGGGGGATACTCGGCGAAGGAAAACGGAGCGTGGGAGTACTCGTAGGTGAAGGTAAGCGGAGCACGGGGGATACTTGTAAGTGCAGGAGAGAGGGCAGTGCGGGGAAAGTCCCCGATCACCGGCATTGCTGTAAACAGTGATAACTAGAACTCTATGTTTACGTATCGACTCGGGTCGATGAATTACATTACGCGTGATGACGTTTCGCTATGCGTTCCGTATTTGTTTCATCACTCGCCGCCCGCCGCCGCCCTCCCCAAAAATGCATGGGTAACAAAAGCTTGCATGTTAGAAAAAGATAGAGCGCGATGATAGAGTATGACATTCTTTTTTTATGACTTAGTTTTTACAATACGTTATGTTTTTTCCTTTTTCTTTTTTACCAGCGCGTCAGGGAAAAGGATGAATAGTAAAATAAAATATATTTATATAGTGATGCGAATTTTTTTTATTCACATCTTATTAGGTGTACAACTTTGCTTCCGCCGTTTTTTTTCCGAAATTCGAGGCTTTATTGTATTATTATAAAAAACTAGTTATACATTTATGATTCAAAGTATTGTCCATCGCTGGCCACTACTTTCTCCCATCTTTCGGGTAGCATACGAATCCCGCGTCGAAAAAATTGGTCATCTTTTGAGGCTATCCACGAATCGATCCAATTTTTTACTTCTT
Source organism: Atta cephalotes (assembly GCF_000143395.1). Taxonomy (NCBI): domain Eukaryota; kingdom Metazoa; phylum Arthropoda; class Insecta; order Hymenoptera; family Formicidae; genus Atta; species Atta cephalotes. The sequence goes on along the minus strand of NW_012130100.1, from coordinate 184,923 downwards.
CATAAGACCGGAAGTGCTGGTCAGCCAGGCCGTGTGCCATTGATCGAAACAAGTGATAGTCAGAGGGAGCAACGTCTGGAGAATACGGCGGGTGGAGTAGGACTTCCCATTTCAACGTTTCCAAGTATGTCTTGACCACTTTCGCAACATGGGGTCGAGCATTGTCATGCTGCAAAATCACTTTATC
>NW_012130100.1:165540-184128 GCF_000143395.1 Atta cephalotes | reverse complement strand
ATATTATAAAGGAAGGGAGAAAGAAATACGTAATGTAAATACGTTAATGTAAGTTCATTTTAAAAAAATTCTTTTGCAACCACCAGTTATATATTTTCAATACATTTTGTACGCGCAATTCTTAACATGTCCACTTCGCATAATATTAGTAATATCTAAATTAGATAAAAATTCCATGTCTTCGTAAACTACAAGGTCTCGATGTACATGCGTTCTCACTCGTCATCCAGAAGAAAGTTCCACAGCCATTCGTTTCTCGCGTCTTGACATATATGATAGCATCATCTTCAAATACAGCTGCCGTAGTCAGGCTTTTCGCCTCGCTGTACGGAATCCTCCCGTCTTCCCATCGCAATCTTAGTTGATAAGCAATTAACCAGGAAGCGCAAGACCTGTCGGAACTTCTCAAAAATTTCCATGACACGGGACTCGTAAAAATGTAATGCGTGTTCCCTGTTTCAACACCGCCACTTTCTTCGTGATAAAATTTTTGTTAATGATGAATCCTTGCAGATCCACAAACGTATGACAATTTTTTGAGACTGCACCTCACTCCAATTTTTTTATCTCTTTACCAGGTATGTAAATATGAAATCGGAATTTATCAATAGATGGCCATAGCTGTCAATGTAGTTGCCATCAGACAGCGCCATTTCCTTGTTCTGACATCTGATAAATTTTCAACTCACAACAATATAAGTTTCATACAGCAGTATAGTTTGTAATAGCGTTGAACATGTCGAATTTTGTGCCTGGAAACTACGATTTGCGGACAGCATTAATTTTCTATTATCATTTGAAGAAAACTGCTGCAGAATGCATCGAATGCTTGTCGAAGCTTACGGTGAGCATGCTCTTGGTAAATCACAGTGCTTCGAGTGGTTTAAAAAATTCAAAAGTGGCGATTTTGACATGAGAAACGAAGAACGTGGAAAACCACCGAAAAAAATTGAAGACAGCGAATTGCAAGCATTGTTGGATGAAGATGACGCTCAAACTCATCAACAACTCGTGGATCAATTGAATGTGACACGAGAAGCCGTCTCCATACGTTTGAAATCCATGGGAAAGATCCAGAAGATGGGAAAATGGGTTCCACATGAACTCAATGAAAGACAGCAGGAAAATCGAAAAATCACTTACGAAATGCTGCTCGTCAGGTGCAAAAGAAAGTCATTTCTCCATCGAATTGTGACTGGCGATGAAAAATGGATATATTTTGAAAATCCTAAACGTAAAAGATCATGAGTAACTCCAGGCGAACCATCGACATCGACTGCAAGGCCATCGCTATGGACGGAAGACAATGGTCTGTGTTTGGTGGGATTAGGTGTGATCTATTATGAGCTGCGAAACCGTTAATACGCTATCGACAACAAATGATCAATTTGAATCAAGCTTTGTGTGAAAACCGACCGGAATATCAAAAAAAGCAACACAAAATGATTTTGCTTCATGATAATGCACCATCACACACAGCAAAACTGGTCAAGGAAACGAAAGGCATTTGGTTATGAAATACTTTCGCATGCGGCTTACTCACCAGACTTGGCTCCGTCCGATTATCACTTATTTGCATCGATGGAACACGCACTTGCTCAGCAGCGCTTCACTTCTTACGAAAATGACTAGATGACTGGTTTGGCTCAAAAGAGCAACATTTTTTTGGCGTGGCATCCACAAATTGTCAAACAGGTAGAAAAAATGTATAGCTACCGATGGGCAATACTTCGAATAAAATATTTTTTATCATTTTCATGCAATAAACGTGTATTTTCTATTAAAAAATTCCGGTTTCATACCTGGTAAAGTTTTAAATAAGTGTTGATGTCGAAATTTACATGATTTTGCGGACTACGTTAGTCAAGATTATACCAATCGCTACGCGATCGTGTATGATGAGACAATAGACTGTTGTACATTCTCCTTGTAATCAAATTCTATGCGTACGTCCACAGTGTCATTCTTGATTCGTTTTGTCGCGAGCAATCAGTGACCACAAAAGGCCGTTTCTCGACAAATGAGAGTACGTTGAGTAGCGTTTCAAAGCAATCGATTCCATAAGCAATATGCTTTACGAAAACATGCGTACATTTCAAATAGAAGTAGAATAGCGTCTCTTTTTGCCAAAATCCAGATTTAAATCGTCGTACGGATAAAACGCTAAATTTAGACAAAGTTTTACATTACTCAAATTACAATCGTCGAACACGCTAACATCTCGTGACATGATATTTTTTCGACTGGTTTGCAGAGCAAACGTATCGAGGCTTCTCAAGCTAAATCGCCGTTTTGACAATCCATGAATGCTTGGTCGTATTCTGTAACAGAGGATTCTCGTACAAATCTCATGAGCGAAAACTCATGCGTAGATAACGACCGCTTTCCAATACTCGCAGCATTGATAATTTGACCTCGTTTAACGCAATATGAGGCATCCACTGTACTTTAAATAATTCAATCTCAGACTCCGTTACAGGATTTCCCAAGCAATTGTAAGCGTTGCGCGTTCGTATCAAAATCAATTCGTGGTGAGCGTTGACGATCAAGCATTTGTAATCTTCGTAAAAATCCAACAGCATGCAGCACGCAAAAATTAAAGTGTCCTTTTTCCTTGTCGAATCTAGAATTCCATCCAGCGTACAGCGCAATTAAAACTTTATCGTCATTGATACGTATAATTCTTGAGCGTGCTAGTTATGACACGTTTCGGTTGTGGTCGATCTGCATACCGTTGATATCGAATTTCATCAAACACGACACACAATTATGCCACACAATTATTTACAATCGTCGTTGGCATCTGATCGTTTTTCGCCGTCAATTTTCCTTTGACATAAAGAAAATTTTCGCACGGCAACGTGTACAAATCCTGTTGCTGTATGGATATTCTTATCTCGTTGCTGTACTCGAATGTTGTTAGCAAACGGGTTGTACGTGTGTGTCTCAATCTTGACAATATGATCGGTAATATTCAAGATATCAATTATCTCAAAAGTTGCACTACGATCACAAAGATTGTAAAAATTAACATTCGACGCGCTGAGCTTCTTCTTGCTGATGCAGTTGGATGAGCAAGTGTTACTGAGCGGTCACCGGCCTTATAAAGAATGCGTTATCTCTCTGCGAGCGCTTCGCTCCGTTCAATACGAGAATCTCACGCACGCTTATTGCTGTTGCTGTCGCACGTGCAATCTGACGGTGATTTCCTCTCTCTGAAAATTACGGATAGAACGATACGCGTCGTCGTCCATTCTGGTCGACGACGCATATCGTTAGATCCGTAATGCTCTGTACGGTGATCGGCAGATAAATGATCTTCGCAGACCTTTTCGATATCTTATATCCCGCTCGGCGAAAATTCATGTATCGTGTGCGCACCTTTGCCGCGCCCGCGGTTACGTTACATTACGCGGATAACATTTACGTTCATTATGTTGATCAATACGTCCGATTCGTGCCATCTTCGTGGTAGTAGTATACGCTTCGACGAGAATCCCAGCAGCGATACAATTCTGTTGGGCTTGTCAAAGATTATTCTGTAGGCGCATTTAATTTCATATCTCATCGTGTATTAGTTTGCACGAAGTTATCGGATATTCTGCATTTTCGTCATCGTCATCGTTTTTGTTGTTATTGTTGTTGTTGTCGCTGTGTCCTGATTACCATCGGCCGCGACGCGGACATTTCCGTAAAATCGTACATAAAAAAATTCGTTTATGTCTCTCACATCGTACGAACTCTCGAGAATTATAATTTCTGCGTCGTCTTTGCCGAAATAAAATTTATTGTATTATTCCATTCGTTTGCATTAGGTATCGTATGATAAATCCCAAAAATTGTCAGGACAAGCTCGTAATCCCCGTCACTCAGACGGGGAAGTAATTCGCCGCGAGGAGGCTGCTCTTCCCACTCAGAGTGTCAGTGACACGGAAAAAGCGTTCGACCAATACTGAGACTTCATGACATCTCGTCGAGCTTTTTAAATTCACAAGCGTCGATAATTCGTAGAAACCACAGGCACATCTGTCTGCAGAAGCTCTGATCGTACGTCTGATTGTATCAGATAGCAATTATATTTTTTAAATATACTTTAGATCGCTTATAGGGTCTTTCAATAGAAACGCTCGAAATTTGTTAGATCATAGTAATTGTTGTTAAAGTGACATCTGTCAAATTTATTGTGAATTGTTTAGTAGTGTATGGCAAATCATCATGGAAGGTCATAGTGTTGAGCAACGTATGCAAGTCATAAAATTTTATTATCAAAATCAGTGCTCCGTTCGAGAAACGTTTCGCATTACGTGATTTTTATCCTCGCCATAACCGTCCTGCCGAGTCGACTATTCGACGTTTGGTAGCCAAATTCGAGTCAACCGGTTTGATAAATAATCATCCAACATCAGTATATCGCCGAAATGCAAGGTCTGCTGAAAACATCGCGGCTGTGCGTGAGAGTGTACGGGAAAACCCGAGACGGTCAATTTCTCGTCGTTCACAAGAACTTGGCCTTTCTGCGACTTCAACTTGGCGAATTTTGTGTCGGGACTTGAATCTGCACCCTTATAAAATTCAACTGACCCAGAAATTTAAAGTACACGACCATAGACAATAGCCGTGTGTTTGCTGATTGGGTTTTGAAGCAATTGGAAGTTAATCCAAATTTCGCCAAACAAATTATCTTTAGCGATGAGGTCCATTTTTGGATGAATGGATATATGAACAAATTATCGAATTTGGGATGATACCAATCCATGCGAGATACACCAGCTCCAAATGCATCCCGAGAAAGTCACTGTTTAGTGCGGATTTTGGTTTGGCGGAATCATCGGTCCTTCTTCCAAAACGAAGCGGGCATTGCCATAACCGTCAACGGCGAGCGCTACAGATCGATGATAAGCAACTTCTTGTGGCCTAAAATGGATGATATGGATACCGATAACATGTGGTTCCAACAAGATGGCGCTACGTGCCATACACCGCATGATACGATGGACATCCTGCACGAGCGATTTGAGAGCATGGTTATCTCGCGCGGCGGCGACGTGAACTGGCCACCGAGATCGTGCGATTTAACGCCTTTAGACTTCTTCCTTTTATTATTTTAAATCAGGCTATTTTAAATCGCAGGTCTATACGAATAAACTGCAAACAATTGATGCTCTCAAAGTCAATATAACAAATGCCATCCAACAAATTCAGCCAGATTTATGCGAGAAAGTCATTGAAAATTGGACCGAATATATGTCAAGTCGCGGCGGACATTTGACCGACGTTATATTCCATACTTAATGCCATAAAATATTCTTTCAAATAAAAAAAAATTGAGTGGATATTTCACACACAACTTGTTTTATTTACATTTAAAAATTGAGCGTCCTTATTGAAAGACCCTATATATAATACGTACTAACATTGCAAAAACTTTATAAATTAATTTTGATTTTGTATGTAAAAAAATATTGTCCTTATTTTGTAGAACATTGATAGTCACGTACAATTAATAAATTTCAAAAATTCGATCAGAGTGAAAACACAAATGTGGACTCATGCTATGGTGTATATATTAGGTGTACAACTTTGCTTCCGCCGTTTTTTTTCTGAAATTCGAGGCTTTATTGTAAAAAACTAGTTATACATTTATGATTCAAAGTATTGTCCATCGCTGGCCACTACTTTCTCCCATCTTTCGGGCAGCGTACGAATCCCGCGTCGAAAAAACTGGTCATCTTTTGAGGCTATCCACGAATCGATCCAATTTTTTACTTCATAAGACCGGAAGTGCTGGTCAGCCAGGCCGTGTGCCATTGATCGAAACAAGTGATAGTCAGAGGGAGCAACGTCTGGAAAATATGGCGGATGGGATAGGACTTCCCATTTCAACGTTTCCAAGTATGTCTTGACCACTTTCGCAACATGGGATCGAGCATTGTCATGCTGCAAAATCACTTTATCTCTCGTTGTATTGCGGCCGTTTGTCTTTCAATGCTCGGCTCAAACGCATCAATTGCATTCGATACCGATCGCCTGTGATTGTTTCAGTCAGTTTTAACAGTTCATAATACACTACGCCGAGCTGGTCCCACCAAATACAGAGCATGACCTTGGACGTCAAAATCACCGTTCTTGAAGCGTTGAAACCACTCACGACACGTTCTTTCACTAACCGGCCTCATCATAAGTATTTGAGAGCATTCGATGAGCCTCAGCCGCAGATTTCTTCATATTGAAGCAAAAAATTAAAATCTCCCGCAAATGACGAGAATTTGGCTCGTAAACTGACATTTTCGATCGAGAATAACTTTATAATGCAGACACAAATCAACTAATGTTTCTATGGAGTTATGTTGACAGATGTCCAAGTTTATTGTATGACGTCTATGATCTATTTATTTCGACCACCACTTACTGCTAAAGCCATCTATAGGAAAACGGCGGAAGCAAAGTTGTACACCTAATATGTTGCCCATCTATTTCCATAAGTGGAGGATAGACTAGCAAAAGCTCATGGAGATAGACTGCCTTTATAAATGACTTTATTGTAATTCAATTTTGGCATATAAAATTAAAAATAATTTTAAAAATTTTTGCAATTGTTAGTATGTTTACAAGTGAGTTAAAATATATTTCAGAAATAATACAATTGCTGTTTTATAAAATCTTGGGAATACAAATAAGTTTCCGCCGTTTGCAAAAGACGGCGCCACTAATAAACTATAGTTAAAATACTATAACTATAGTTAAAATTGTTTGATGTAAAACGACATATCATAAGATTGGACATCCGGCAACATCATAACCTTGAAATATTAGCGATTTTGTATCAGTGTCATATATTTTTTTTTGTACGAAAATGTCGAGCCGAATAAACATCATTTGCGGGAACATTTGATTTACTTCTTTAATTCGAAGAAATCAGCTAAGGCTCATAGATTGCTTGTAGAAGCATATGGTGATGCTGCCTTAAGTGAGAGAAATTGTCGTGAGTGGTTTCAAAAGTTTAAGAACGGTGATTTGACGTCGAAGATAAAGAAATGTAGCGGAAGGCCGAAAGTGTACGAAGACGCAGAATTGGAAGCATTATTGGATGAAGATTCGTGCCAAACGCAAAAAGAACTTGCACTTACATTATAGTGACTCAACAAACCATTTCATATCATTTGAAATCATTGGGAATGATTCAAAAGCAAAGGAATTGGATTCCATATGAACTGAAGCCGAGAAATGTTGAACGTCGATTTTTCACATGTGAAATGCTGCTTGCCAGGCATAAACGAAAGGGTTTTTGCATCGTATAGTCACTGGTGATGAAAAATAGATCCACTACGATAACCCAAAGAAGAGGAAATCATGGGGACCACCTGGCCATGCTTCAACATTGACAGCCAAGCCGAATATTCATGGAAAAAGACTCATGTTGTGTATTTGGTGGGATCAGCTTGGTGTCGTGTATTATGAGTTGCTCAAACCGAACAAGACCATTACTGGGGCTTTCTACACAATTGATGAAATTGAGCCGAGCACTCAAGGAAAAACGCGTCCACTACTATTCCAGGCATGATAAAATTATTCTCCTGTATGATAATGCTCGACCACATGTTGCGGCGCCAGTCAAAAGATACTACTTAGAAACACTCAAATGGGAAGTTCTACCCCACCCGCCGTATTCTCCGGACATTGCTCCTTCCAATTACCACTTGTTCTGATTGATGACGGATGGCCTGTCTGAGCAGCACTTCACATTATATGAATATATCAAAAATTGTATCGATGATTGGATAACCTCAAAAGATGAAGCGTTCTTCCGCGGTATCCACATGTTAGAAAAAAAAAATAACTAGCGATGGCCATTACTTTGAATAAAACATTATATACCGTTCTTTCACAATAAATGCTTAATTTTTGATAAAAAACGGCGGAAATTTATTTGTACTATCAATGATTTTTTATACAATCATTCGATGAAATTTATGCGAGTGTCCGAACTTCCAGCGGTAGTGTAGAAAAATACAGAGAAATATCATTCTAGTGCTAAGAGAGAATGCAATTTTTATTCTTCTTCTTTTGAGTAACGATTATGATGATGATTATTATGATGACAAAGAATATTTCTTGATAATATAATTTTAAAATACTCTTATTATTTACTTGAAACATGTAATACTTATGTTATATTTTTCTGTATGTGCACATTTTAAAACGAATTAAAAATTAAACAGAGTTTTCGAAGAATTTTTTTATCTTTTTTGCAATCGAGATATTATTTCTAATGCGTCGAATATTTGTCGTCTATATTGGCGCGCGGAGAGTGGGGCAAGCGCCCCGTACATCGTCGCGAGCCTCTAAGCTTGAACGGCACGGCGCGCCTGCTAAGCCATCCCCACTCTTCGCGGCCCGCGCGATCGGTGGAACATACATCCGGCAATATCAGTAGAATTTATGTCAGGTTAACCTTATATGTTATCAGGACCTGATTTGATTGACGTAAGGTAATCCTAAATAAGATACACCTAAGAAAATCCTCGTCAGTATAATTGATCTTTGTATGGTTTGTATGTTATAAAGACTTAGTTTGGTCCTAAGATAATGCTAATAAAGTATACTTAAGAAAATTCTCGTTAGGTTTGAGTATGGTTGATCTCGTTTCTAGTACGCAATCACGCCACCAGATGGACGGGTTACTCGTAAGAAGAAAATGTCTACAGTTCTTTAAGAAGGCGAATGCAATTCAATTTGGATAATCTCTTAGAGATTATAAAATTCTTTTAGAGTGCCTTCTGGATCTCTGAAATATACGTTTTTTGCTTCTTTTGGAATATGATGCTAAATTAAATAGCATTTACAATTCCCGACTTAGAAATTTATCCAGTGATTTTAGGTCCTAGCTAGATTGACCTTATTTCGTCCTGATGAAAATCTGATAAGAACTTTATCCTGATAAGGAACTTATCAGATCTGATGAGGCTATCCGGATGAGGATCTGACTACTGTGTGCGTTACTGATCAAGTCTCGATGAACTTATCTTATCAGGGCCTAATAACGAATATAATAAGATCAACCTGATTAGGATCTGATTCTAATCCTTGGATAAATTTCTAGTCGGATAGTAGATCGGGCGGACACGCGTATTCGACGGCTATCTTTGAACGTTAATATCTCATTAACTATTGTGCAAACTGCAAAATGGTAGAAAATTTTTCGACTCAGTTTAGTCCGCTCTATCTGCTCAGGATGGGTGGTGCCAAAATTTGGTGCCACTTTGTATGTGTTTTAAATTTTACATGTAGACTGTAATGTCCGGCTCTAATTTTCTCAAAATAAGATGCCAGCCGTAATCATAGAAACGCCGACAGCGCTGAAATGAAGTTAAGCGCTACGCTCATGTGCTCAGCGCATGGACAATAAACATTATTTCTTCGTTTATATTAAAGTAATAAACACAGGATACATTATCCAATTATATAAACCATCCAATTTTTAATCAGTCATACGGCAGCACAGACGGACGGTCAGTTTTTATAGACAATCATCTTGATAATAATTTAATACGAAAACATCATTAAAAACTTGTAAGTTAATCATCCAAGAGCAGGACTCTTAAACAAAAAATTTGCGTCACAATAAATGCATAACGATTAATGAAAAACAATCGCGAAATTACGAGAACAGCTGAGTGATTTTCCGCGCTATTGAATACGCAGAGACGCATGCGCAAAAATTTGCAATGCGCAGGTGCATGAATAGATGGAACAAAACTATGGGCGCTCAAATATAAAATCGTGCATGGAGACCCATGCATCGTCGATAAATTTCTGCATCCGGATCTACCAAAAATTGATATTGGTTGGAAAGTATAAGGAAAATCACAAAATCGGCATGATACACAAACATCCCTCTTACTGTAAGATGCTCCTCTTGTATCCATATATAAAGCAGCAAGATCCACGCACTGCTCATTTTCGTTGTATAGCATATCAGATTGTATCCAATATAGATACTTTGTAAAGGTAGCTTAAATTCACTAAGATTTAGAAATATTCGGCGCCAGACTTGACGACAAACCTGACTTATATTTTCGCGCTCAAATTGTATCTCGCGGCTAAGTCCGAAGAATAAATTGAACTTAGAAATTGTGACGCTCTGCTAAGCGAATTATTATTTGTAAAGTTTGTTTTGTTTTTGTTTTGCCTTCGTTTTACTTTTGTTTTGATCTTGTTTTGATTTTGTTTTTGTCTAGTCTCTTATATTTAGTTCCATTGTAATTTAATAAGTACGTTATAGACTCTATAACTTCTAACGAGTCTCTAATATAGAAACTCCTTTTTCGATTCAGAGTGCCTTAGCAGGGTCGCGTTCAGAATCTATCCCAGCCCTTAACCACACTTCGCGATCAACAACTGTGTTGAGTGCATCCTCCCCCTCATCGCTGAGCGTTACTCTCGATTGCGCTCAGCATCCTCCAAATGGATCCCCGCCACTTTCATCTGAGGCCGGGTGTTCCTTACACCACTTCTTTTTTCTCCCGTATTTCCTTCGCTAGTTAATCTACTATTGGGAGTACAAATTAGTTCGATCCGTTTTTTTGTGCATATATATCAAAACAAAATGAATGAACAGATCAATTAAAGTATTGTCTATCGCTGCCTACTACTTTTTCCCATCTCAATTTTCGAATTTCATCTCGAAAAAATGACTCATCTTTGGAGGCGATCCAATTTTCGATTTCTGCGAAAGAAGTGAACCGGTGACTTGCTGCATCCTTCGGAACAACCAATAATCAGAAAGAGCAATGTCCGGAGAATACGGCGGGTGCGGTAAAACGTTTCATTTGAGCATTTCCAAATATTTTTTTACGACTTTAGCTACATGAAGCCGAACGTTGTCATGAAAAAAAATACTTTATCATGGCTTTGCTTGTATTCCGGCCATTTTTTTCGCAATGCACGGCTCAAACGAATCAATTTAGCCGATACCGATCGGCCATAATGGAATCGCCAGATTTCAGCAGCTCATAGTAAACAAGACCCTTTTGGTCCTACCAGATACAAAGCATGATCTTCGAACCATGAATGTTCGGCTGTGTTGATGTTGAGGTCAATGGCAACGATTGACCGGGTTTAGCGTAGTATTTTTTCTTCTTGAGGTTGTTGTAGAATATCCACTTTTCATCTTCAGTCACAATCCGATGCAAAAAAATCTTTTCTCTGTTGTCTTTGAATCAGCTGTTCGCAAGTGAAAAATCGCCTTTCAATGTCTCTCGGTTTCAGTTCATAAGACACTCAATTTCCTTGTTTTTGAATCATTCCCATGGCTCTCAATCGTAGAAAGCTTGTTGAGTTACCCTTAATGATTCTGCAAGCTCCTCTTGCGTTTAACTCTGATCTTCTTCGAGTAATGCCTCTAATTCTTTGTCTTCGAATTTTTTTGGCTGTCCAGAGCGAGGCTTGTCTTCAACGCTGAAATTTCCATCCTCCAAACCATTCCTTACATAATTTATCAGTTAGTGCAGTGTCACCATAAACTTCGACAAGCATTGGCTTCAGCCGCACTTTTCTTCCAATTAAAGCAGAAAATCAAAACCTCCCGCAAATGCTGCTTGGTTAACACAAAATTCATATTTCAAACACAGTAAAAATCAAGGTTTTTGTATGAAACTCAAAGCAAAATAAACTGAATATTATTAGCAGATGTTTAACCTCTCTGAAACCGCCAAAATCAGCTGCCACTATGAACTATTCACAACTGCAGCTATTGTATATATTTTACACTTTATGTAAGTATATTTATTTTGTACATATTCTTAAGTGATTTCACTAGTGAAATGGAAATAATGCATTTTACCCATTTTATTTCGTTTTCTTTGCTATGTACAAAAAATTTTTTTAATCCATATATTTCAAAAAATTATAAGAGTTGATTATAAAATTTGAAAAATTTTGTCGCGCGGCGGCAACAAATATTTCAACGAACACTATAATTCCTAATAGCTATCACACACTGGACATGAAAACACTTGTTACGCGGTAAAATGCGACGCAATAAATTTACAGCTTCTAACATGTTCATTAGTACCGCGCATTTTGTTGCGCGACAAGCGTTTCTACGTCCAGTGTGTCGAAGCCATAAATTAACGGAAATAATTAACGATCATATAATATGCAATTGAAGCATGTTCCCACATGTGACAGCAGTTCATTATTCAAAAGCCGAAATATTTTTAAATGTTTCTGTAATAATGCTGCAAGATTCTCAAATCTTGCGCCATAATATGTGTTATATATTACAATTTCTAATATTTACAATATTGCAACGATATTACAGCGCAATTTGCAATATTGCAACATTTCTGCAATATTACTGCAAGTTTCTGTGCTGTATCGAAAATATCTTATTGATTAATTTTAAAATATTATCACATTTTTCAACTTAATAAATAATATTTTTTAATCGAATGTGTTTTACGAAAAAATATGTTTAATCAATGTTATTATAAAATCAATGTATTATAAAATAAAAATTTCAACGTATAATTCATAAATAATAAGCGATTACAAAAAAATTATGACGCCTATTAAGCTTGTGTATTTTTTGTATAATAACGAAATACTGAATTAATAAAATAACAAAAATAATGAATTCTTCTTTAACGAATGATAATCTTTCTAGGTTATACAACAGAGGTACAAGAATTTGGGTCCTATAACTTTTCATGAAACTTCAATAGCCACTTTATTCTTCACGTGCGTATTTCTTTGGATATTTCGCAAACCTGGTTTCGTCGTTGGATGGTCGGAAGTGATTACTGATATGTTAGTACATATATTTTAAAATTATAAAATATATTATTATGTGTACATGAGTGCTATGCAAGTATTCTAAAAATTAATAAATGTACAGAGATGTTAGAGATTCAGTGCCCGTGATATTCGTCGCCATCCTGATGTTTTTCATCCCAAAGGATCCTAGCTTCATATATTCTTTTAGTCAATATCGTAAGGAATGATAAAAATTTTGTTCAAAACCTCAAAACGCTGATAATAATAATTCTAAGTATTATCAAGTCATAATTACTAACATAGAAAATTATTTGTTTTAATGAAATAAACAAAAATATCAAATATAAAATTTGTGTAATAAAAGTAAAAGCTTTATTAAAATTTTTATTTTCATTTTATTTATATATCTCCTCGTAGAATATAGAAACTGAGTATTGCATTGTAATAATTGCAGAGACGTTGCAAAGATTTTTTTTGCAATATTACTTTAATAATGTTGCATTAATCTCAAATATATTATGAAAAGTAATGTTCTATCGCTCACCCGCGAATAATACGCAACATCACTATTAAATAGACTCGGGAGAATTCTAGTTCTCGAAAATAAAGGAATTATACAGGATAAAATAGAAAGCACAACCTATGAGATTTTTCTCTTACATTCTAACCAAATTCCTTAATAGAATGCCAAAATTAAAGGTTAAAAGTAAATGAGATGTATTTTAACAGTACAATCTTTAGTTCTTTTATGTAAAAATTAATCTAGAAGTATACGTATGATAATCTCGAAAGTTATACAGTGGCAAAACGTCTTAATATAAAATGGCATTTAAAAATTGTCAGAAACATCAAAACGTATAATATAGCTGGAATATTTTGTACTACAATATTTTTAAAAGCGAATATTTTATCACTACTGCAATGAGCAATACTGCAACAATCTGCAACTTCACAACGTTTTTACAATGTTGCAATCTTATAACGAAATATTTCTACAAACTGTCTCTGCAAACTGTCTATAGCGTATAGATCAAAGAATGGAATCACAAATTTTTCTTAGGACATTGTTTGCATTTGCATCTATGATTATGTTCAAAATTACAAAATTCGCAGCTGCTAAAAGGCCAAAAAGATCTTCAGAAGGTTTGATTACGTGGAAGGTAATCGAGAGTAAAATGCCATGGAGTCTAATGTTCCTGTTGGGTGGCGGTTTCGCAATCTCAAGAGGAAGTGTAGCATCAAGTATGGCAAGACGAGTCGGTGAAGCTCTAGTACCACTCCGTTTTTTACCACCCATTATAATACTTGCTGTTGTGTGCTTCTTCGAAGGCCTTGTGACAGAGTTTACCTCAAATGTGGGAGTGGCGAATATCACTTTACCAGTGATAGCGCAGATGGTAAATTATTCGTATATTTAGAAAAAATATGAAGTGCCTTACATCTAATAAGCACACTTAAATAATTAAAAACAGAAGGTTTTTTTGAAAAATTAGTTCTAAACATAAATTATTTATTAAAAAAGTAAGAAAATTTAAATCGACACAGGATGATAAAGAAGTAAAACTTGAGTGTATTATTAGCAATAATTGAGAATTATAGACGTTTCAATCACAATTTAGATTATCTTCAGCGTAACAAAGAAATAGTAACAAAAAATATTGAGCATTAAATTAAATTTTAATATAATAGAAATATATAATAAATTTTAATATAATATTAGATGCTTGAATTAATTCTCGCTGTTTTTGCTACAAAATCTCTGTTTATTTTATCAAAAAGGTATACCTGATATTTTAATCACAATATTGTCCATCGAAATTTTTTTCGACCTACAATCTTTTCTCACTTTTCGGATAACAAATAGATTCAGCGGTAGAAAAATTTAAGTTCTTTTGAAGCGATCCAATCATCGAGCAATTTTTTGATATCTTCGAAATAACTGATGTACTGCTCAAAAAGATCATGCTGCATCGACCGAAACAAATGGTAATATGAAGGAGCAATGTCTGGTGAATAGGGCGGATAGGGTAAGATATCTCATCCAAGTGCCTTCAAAATTTCTTTCACTTGTTTTGCAACATGTAGTCTAGCGTTATAAAAAAGAATAACTTTGTCATGTCTTTTGGCATATTGCGGATGTTTTTCTTTGAGTGGTCGATTCAAATTGAATAATTAACGTTGGTAGTGTTCAACATTGATAATTTGACTCGGTTGCAACAGCTCATAATACATTATATCGACTTGATCCTATCAAATGCACAGCATGACCTTCTTTCCATGAATATCCTGTTTTGGCATTGATGTGATGATTCTTGCGCTTAGGATTGTCATAACGAATCCATTTTTTATTGCCAGTCACAATTCGATGCAAAAATGACTTCCGTTTTTGTCTTCGAAACAGCAATTCACAAATGACTAAACGTTTTGTAATGTCTCTTTCTCTCAATTCATGTTGGACCCAGTTTCTTAACTTCTGGATCATTCCAATTGCTTTTAAAGCAAATTTATTAACGGTTGATTTATCGACATTTAATGTTTCCGACAACTCTTTGAGTGTCTGATATGAATTTTCTTAAAGTAATGCCTCCAATTCTCTATCTTCAAACTTCGGCTGACCAAATCGTTCTTTGTCATTTACATCAAAATCGTTGTTTTGGAATCTTCTAAACCAATCTCTGCAAATTGTTTTAGATAGAGCATGTTTCCCCAAGCTTCTAGCAAATGATGCTTTCAGCAGCAGATTTCTTGAGATTAAAACAGAAATGCTTCCCACAAATGCTCTTTTTTTGGTACGAAACTCGACATTTTTAATACGATAAAAAATTGTGTTCTTTGCGTCCAATCAAATGTTACATACTAATTATTAAAGTCTATTGATAGTATTTTCATACATCAGCAATCACTTTCGGTCATGTTGAAATAGCGCAAATAATGACCTCTCCCTGTTAATAGCGAGAATTAATTCAAAGCTAATATAAACGAGGCTCTTTGTGAACCCGAAAGTACAACCATAAAGTCAGAAATAATCATTCTTGAATAAATCTTCAAACGTGTATTATATTAAAATATGTATCAGAATACATATTTTGGTATTCAGATAAAACTAAAACATTAAATGCACAATAAAATATCTCAGTTTAATTTACAATTCATAAGCTATTCAAAAACTTAAATAATAAAAATTTTTAAACTTTTTTTAATATTATGACATTTGAAATTTTTCTGTAATTGCTCAAAAATGAATACCTTCTTTACATTCTTAATTTTTGTTTATATAAAAAAAAGATTATTTTGAAAGATTATTTTCAACTTAATTGAAAAAAACTTGGATTACAAAGAAATTTATACTTTTTAAAATGGTGAAATATTCGATTAATAAATTAACTAATGGTGTTCGTGAATTGCTGCTAAGATGGAAGAATAACAATTTTATCAATTCATCAATTTAAAAAATTCTACTAATGAGAGTAATTTCGAGAGTGTATACATTATACATAATACATTATATAGTTCATAAACAGAACTATCCATTAAGGATAATTGTAATATCGTTTATCGATAATACTTTCTATCTTTTGTCAACTTTTCTACATATCATTTCAAACAATATACCCAAATCGTTTAGTAGCACAGACAACAATTTCCAATTAGTACTGAAAGGGACATTGTTCGAAACGATACAATTTTTTAATTTTGTTAGAACATTATTCCCTTATTCAAATATTCCTATTAATTTGAGAATATTGAAAATACATAAAATTTTTTCATGAATGTAGTAAACACAATGAAGAATTTATATCCGCTGTTCAATTAGCTTGATTCGACCTATTTTTCCTTCGATGGTAGTTTTAATTAGCAAAGTTTTGGTATTCCTATAGGATCCCTTCTCTCTCCGATTGTGGAGAATTTGATTAAGAAGGATTTAGAAGCTAAAATACTGGAGATCATTGATATGCAACTTCCATTTTATTATCGATATGTTAATGACATAATAATGACAGATCCTAATAACTTACAAGGGATATTTCATAACTGTTTGGCATCGATTTGATTTTCCATGAAATATGTTGTTAAACACAAAAGTTTAAAAGATATGTATTTTTTATACATGCGCTAATTCATATTTAAGGGATGAAACACTCTTTAGAAGAAAAACTTTCGAGATGAATATCGTCGGTAGTATAAAAGATGGAAAAAAATTTTTTAACAAAAGTTATACGATTTAAGAATAGGTACTTTAAAGTTGTGAAAAAAAAAATTTTTTTTGTTTAACAATGTACCGCCACACACTACAGTTTTTCAAATTTTTCAAATATTTTCTACAAAATTAGAGATTATTTTTTTTCGAATTCAATCATGTATTAGAAATGTGATTTAGCTTTGAAAGTTTTGTAGAAGCCATGGCATCTAATGTCAGTATTGTCGTAAACATTCCAATCGCAACTATTGTTTCTTGTTATTGTTATTATTACTTCATGTTATTATTACTTAATGATATTTAATAATTTACTAATAATAGACGCAAAAACATCGAATTTATACTATTTATAAAAAAATGAAGCTTTGTAAAGAGCATTTTCGATACGTTGCTTTTATTTTTTAATCAAAAGAAAACGTGAAGCTGAAGATCATAGAATTCTAATAGAACTTATATTGCTCTATCAATTAAGACATGTGAATGTTGGTTCAGACGATTCAAAATGATCATTTCATTGTTAACCACAAGGATCGTTCAAGACAATCAAAAAAGCTCAAAAATTTGCATTATTGATTTGCATTATTGAACGAAAATCCAACACAATCCACTTCAGAACTTGCAAGAAAATTAAATGTGTTGATCGTGTATTTACTAATCTAAATGATGAGCAAGATTCATAAAAAAAGAAAATGGGTTCCACATCAATTGTCAGAAAATGTCATTACGAACATTGTGAACATTCAATTTTCGCTCAATTTAAACAAAAAAAAGAAAAGCTTTTTGTATCAAATTATTACTGTAGATGAAAAATCTATTTCGATAATAACGAAAGAATCATTGTTGAACTGGTTGATCCAAGCCAACCAATAAGATTTACTTCGAGGCGCAATATTCATTCAAAAGTATGTGTGTATTTAGTGGAACCAAGAAGGTGTTATATACTACGAACTTTTTTTAATCAGAAAGAAATTATCACCGCTGATCGCTATCAATAATATTTATTATATTTATTTACAATAATATTTATTTACAAATTGAAGCAAGTATTAGACTGAAAACAATCTCCAGTTGCAAGTAAACGACACAAAATGATCCTTCTTCACGACAATGCTCGATCTCATATTGCAATGAAGCAAATGTTATTAGAGCTGAAATAGGAAGTTTTACCGCATACCGCGTGTTCTCCAGACATTATTTCATCTGATTTTCACTTGTTGCGGTCAATGCAACATGTTCTGAAGGATACACACTTTCATAATTTCGAAGATTTGTGAAAATTTGTTGAAAATTGGATCAATTCCGAAGAATCTTTTTATTACTGTGAAATCCATCTTTTATCAGAAAAATGGAAAAAAGTTATACAAAACAAAGGAAAATATTGATCAAGATTATCGTTCATTATTTTAAATAAATCAGTTTTTGAGAAAAAGAATCCTCAAAATTAAATCGCATTCTTAATATTATTCGAATAAAATTACATTTATGTTTAACTCTTATAGGAATTATAGGCATTAATTCTTTGATTTATATAGATTATCTATATAAGACTATCTATATATATATATATATATATATATATATATATATATATATATATATATATATATATATAT
>NW_012130100.1:161908-165520 GCF_000143395.1 Atta cephalotes | reverse complement strand
ATATATTATCTTATTCTATTATACGTCTATTCACCTAATTATGCTTATTAATCTTATTATTTGTGTTATCTATTTACTTATACATTTATTTATCCATTTATTTATCCATTCATCTATATATGATATATATTTATTTGTCTTTTTATTTGTCTATTTATTTGTCTTTATCTATTTACGTATCAACTTTATGTATCTATCTGCATTATCTATTGTACACTCACCGATTAAAAGATTACGACACTTCTTTTGGATGTCGAAATGCATTCTACTTACCGAACAATTGGTTTAAATTTTTACTTATGGATCCGTAAGTAAAAACTAATTGCTTGATAGGCTGCATTCCGAAAATCATAGAAAAAAATCTGTATATTATCTATCCTTCTATATTGCACTTTTTCTGTATTTTTCTGCACCTTTTATGCATTTATTTTCACCTTTTCTGCATTTTTTCTATATCTTTTCTGCATTTTTTCTAGACTCCTTCTGTACTATTTTCGCATCTACCTTGCATATTTTCCGCATCTCTTCCGCGCTTCTCTCGTATCTATTATGTAGGATAACTTTGGCAAATACACCGCGCTAGGATTTACGCCGCAGAAAAAATAGAAGGAATGGAGGTAGTTTTCTCGCAACTACTCTTTACATGTCTTTATGTTATATTAGTATTGAGTTATGATTTCAACTTTCCACTATTAATATTAATGAAATTATTGTGAAATTATTGAGTTAAATCGATTTGTCATTGTAATAAGTAGCACTATCATAAATTCATCTATTATATATAAAATGATTACTGTAGGGCGTGTATAAGATTAGTGGTTATTTCATGATACATACGTGTAGAGAAATAAAAAAGCATGTTATATAGCAAAAGTGTTTTGCTTTTGTATTCTTTGTTTAGTTTGTTGTCTTATATATCTCTGTTTGAGATATATATTTTTAGCGGAATTATGCCAAAACATATAAAGTATGATTGAATAGCAGATTGAAAGCAGATTGAATTCAGTGCACTAAATTGTGCATTACATGTATCTCATGTCGTAACACTTGTAATATATGTAGGAAGATTGTAATTATTATTTATCAACTTCATTCACATATATATTATATCATTTATATATATCATTTATATATATCATTCTTATTCTTTAATAAACGCATTTTATAAGTTATTGTGTTATTTTACGTCTTATTTATACGCATTATTTGTAAATTTTTTATAAGCTGTACATACCTCCTCCCCCTACGAGTTATATATCCCACCCCTATGAGATATACAACAAAAATGCAAGGGTTTCAAAAAGTTCAAGTTTTTTAATACGAAAAATAAATATTTCGTATTTCTAATATTTTTTTCATAATAGTAGATAGTACAGTTTTTACTGTTATATAGTTTACTTTAAACATAGTAAATAATACTTTATAATAATAAATTAAGTTTTTGATAGATGCGGCGTATAAATATTTTTCCCATTTTTTACCCATTTTTTTGCTCTAAATTGAAAATTTACCCTGAATGGTCCTATTTTTATATCAGATTCGTATTCAGCGACTCAAAATACATAAGAATAGCTGGGTCTCCGCTCTAGAACAGATACTTTTTTTTGTGGACCTGTGTAATTTTTCCTTAGGGCCCTAATAATGTATCCTTATAGGTTCCCGATAATTTTTACTTATAGGATCCTAATAAACAATTTGTTATATGCCATACAGGATCCAAATCCTCGCCTAATAGGATCCGATTAATTTTAAAGCATACTAATCAGATCCTTTTTTAAGCCCTAATAATTTTCTGCACGGATAATTATATATATGTATATATATGTATATATATATATATTGTACTCGCCAGCGATAGCACAACTCGTCGCGTGCTTTTATGTAAAAGTACCTTTTCACTCGATAGTGTAATATCTCGATAACTAGGCGGATTTTTGACAAATCTCTTAACTTTTCACTAAATAAGTTGGGCACCAGGCACGAAAGAGCATATTACTCTTTCGATAATCTCCTCAACTTTCATTCATACTAAATTCGCGACAGCAGAGATTGGGTCGTCAAAGGTGGGAAAGTTGTCAGAGAGCGAAAAAGGTAGACTGTAGAAATCACACCTGAGATAATAAAGAAATAGAAAATAGTTGTATTTAACGAATTAGTTACATGCAATTTCCGGAGCCTCGCTCCCTCCGCTGGACTCGATATAATTAACTTTCACGAAAGACAATGACAGCTTACTTCTAATGCCAGGCGACTCTGTACGTTAGACTGCTCTGACTTCTTCCCGCGATCGCCTTCGCAGATAACTGATAAATGACAATCAAATATGAATCAAACCTCTCGACAGCGCACTAGAAACTCGCACTCAAAGTAACGCACATTACCCGAAAGGATGACGCCGACGCAAAGTCGAACACTAACCCGAAAGCGCGACACGATCGCAATAATCGTTTCGATACTACACAAACAAAATGAAAATCTAAAATGACTCGACTGTGGCAAGAGGGACAAGCGCGAATCATTCAACTCGACAAGATATAATTCATTTAATCACGATATTTGGGAGGATGACACGCTATTCCACGACTCTATGGCCATTAAGTTGATCGCTTTCTGCGACGCGAGTTTTTCCACGCGCGATCCAACCGCTAGCGAACCGTCAGCTTTACAGCAGCGACGGCGACGCTCATCTCATCCTCTGCATCCTTCCGTTATCCTCCTCGGCAATCTTTCTCACGGCAGCGATTCTTGAAAATTCTCTCGTCAGTGGCGATTCCGCACGTTCTTTACAAATTTGCTCAGCCACAGCACAAATGAGCTCCTAACGTATTCATGTAGGCCATTCGGCTCCCCCCCCCCCCCTCAGGAGGCCGCTCCTATATGGAGAGAATTTTTCGTTATTTTTTACTGCAAAATTCATTACAAATTTTATCATGTTTGGTTTATCATGTTTGTTAATAAACTTGAGACAACTTGGTATGAAATATTATCAATAACGATAGGATTTTTTAAAATATACAAACGACTTTTTATGAACGTAAAAAAACAGATACAAAGCAGATTGTAAAATATTTTAAAGTGAAATTTTTACAATGTGCGTAAAATTTCAGTAACGATAAAAATCTTTGAAATACACAAAAGACATTTTATAAACGATTTAATAAAAATTATGAAACAGAATGTAAAGTATTCTAAGACAAAATTTTTACAATGCCCTTTGTTTGAAATTATCATTTTTATAAAATTTTCTAAATAAATTCAAATTAATAAAATTATTATGAAATTATACATTTCTTAAAATTTTTTATGGAATAATATATTCGATGAAAAATCTTACAAAATCTTTAAAATAAAATCTTTAAAATAAAATCCTATAATATAATCATAAATTAATACATGAACATGAACTATTAGATTAACAGAATATTAATATATATGTATATATAATATATATAATATTAATATATATGTATATATATATATATATATATATATATATATATGTATATATAATATAGCACGAATTGTCTTTTTTCTTTCTTTATATATAATTGTATTAATAAAGGATTATAAAGTATATTAATATTACTTATAAATAGATATATAATAATTTAT
>NW_012130100.1:160290-161888 GCF_000143395.1 Atta cephalotes | reverse complement strand
AGTTAGGTATAGAAAATAGTGTGTGAATTATTGGTGAATATAATTAATTACTACTTTATTAAAATAAAAATAACCTATTTCTTGTATGGTATCATACAGTAAATAATAGTATATATATATATATATATATATATATACAGGGTGGACCATCTAGCGTTTGGAATTTCAACTACCGATTATTTTGAGTTTGAAAGGCATAGTAACATTTATAACATATTAGAAATTTAGTTTTTGTTTGACATTTACGAAATGGGTCGCTATAAGCTTGAACAAAATTGGGAAATATTGAAAACTTATTTCCAAAGTGGTGAGTGGTCTTCAACCCAAATTGTAAAGAAATTTACGTGGAAAATTTGGTAGAAAAGAAATGCCTTCAAGCAGTTTATGGATCAATTTGTGAAGCGAATTCGGCAAACTGGATTCTTATTGGATAAAGCAACTTGTTCACTAAGGTCGTTCGGTGCTCGTCCAGTAAGATCGACCGAAAACATTGTTGCTATTGCTCAGAGTGCTTGAACAACCATCAACATCAACTCGCCATCGTTTTCAAAATTTGAACATTTCACGCACTTCTTTGAGAAGAATTTTGAATAAAGATCTCGGTATGAAATCGTACAAAATTCAATTAGTGCAAGAATTGAAGCCGCATGACCATCCGATGCGTTTTCGGTTCGCCCAATGGGCTGAACAACGCTTGGTTGAAGATGAGCATTTTTACCGAAAAATCATCTTTTCTGACGAAGCTCATTTTCACCTCGGTGGCTATGTGAACAAGCAGAATTGTCGTATTTGAGAGCCAGAGAATCCACACGTCGTCATGGAGAAGCCGATGCATCCACAACGAGTGACTGTTTGGTGTGGTTTTTGGTCCGGGCGGCATCATTGGGCCATTTTTCTTCGAAAATGAGCAAGGAGCTGCCATCACTGTCAATGGCGAGCGCTACCGCGCTATGCTAAACAAATTCTTGCTTCCCAAATTTGAAGAGGAGGACACAGACGACATTTGGTTGTCAACAGAACGACGCACCTTGCCAGACAGCCAACGCTACAATCGATTTTTTACGTACTGTTTTCGAAAATCGCATAATCAGCCGAAATGCTGATGTCAATTGGCTGCCTCGCAGCTGCGATTTGACTCCGCTGGACTATTTTTTATGAGGAACCATCAAGGATAAGTGTTATGCTAATCAGCCAGAAACGATTCAAGAATTAAAACATGAAAGTTGCCATCGAAATGAAATACGCGCCCATAGAGTGGAAAATATACTGAAAAATTGGATTGATAGAATGGGATATTGCAGCCAGCCGTGGAAGTCATTTGAATGAATTTGTATTTCATGTTTAATGGCAATGTACTACCTTTCCAATAAAGCCATAAACTTTGAAAAATATTCATGCGTTTTTCTTTTAGAGCCAAATTAAATTCCAAATTTTAAATGGCCCACCCTGTATATATTAGGTGTGGGAAAAAATAGCGTTTTTCATTAGATAACATTAAGAAAACGCCACGAACTTTTTTCCCATACATAATATATATATATATATATATATATATATATATATACTTACCTTTCTTACTAAATTAATACTATAATAAT
>NW_012130100.1:147323-160270 GCF_000143395.1 Atta cephalotes | reverse complement strand
TATAGTATACGACGACTACTTACTTTACTAATAATATATATATATATATATATATATATATATATATATACACCTTTTCCTTCAAAATTAATACATTAACAATAGAAATATTGCCGCATGTTTATAATAAACGTCGATAAGACCGTCTAAATATTTTAATGTAAAGTTTATAATGATATTATTTTGATGGACGGAAGGTCCAAGCTGAAAAACTGTTTTTTGTTAAAAGTGTGTAATTTAATGATTTTTGAATAATAGTGCGTCAGACATTAATATGATTAATAGAAACTCGTGAAGTTATTTTTCCTTCATGATATTTACTTTCGAATCGCATTGATGAAACTCCAAAATAGGCCTGATATTGAAAATATTCTTAGATAATGAATTAATAAATAGTGTTTAGGTTTTAAACATTCAGGAAATAGAGTAGATAGATTCTAAGTATTCACCTATTTTTTCTCGAAGAATGTGTTCTGCATGTATGTGAAATTTTAAACTAATATTTCTTAAAAACTTAATATTTCAACTAATTCACGTAATTGTAACAATAAATTCCAATAATTGTTATTAGTTAGAATTAAATTATTAATAATTAAATTTATGTCTTACAAAGTATAACATTTTTGATGCTGTCATCCACAAATGTTTTTTAATATGGTTTATTAAGATTTCTAGTGGCTCTATTTTTATTTGAACCATAATTAATCTTTATCCGGTTGTTTCATTCTATTAAGTTGAAATATTTATTAACTTTTACAAATTGATGTAATATCAAATCATATTGGCATATATTCAAGAACATCATAACACAAACAGCTAGATTTTTTGTAATGTGATAATTGTTTATATCATGAAATATACATGGCTCAAGTATTCCTGTTTTTTTTCAAAATTTTTTAACAAATCAGTATTATAATTTGTTTCAGTTCTTAATAAAGCATTATCTTCGTAAAAAACATTCTGCAAATTGTTCTTATCTACTACACAAAATTTACAAAATCGCATTATATTAAAGCTTTCAATAAAGCCAAGAATTGAAAGTAAACCTAAATTATCATCACCTAAAATTAATGACAATTTAAAATAAATGCATTTTTTTTCATTATTGTAATATATTGTTATTTCATTATTTTTTAAATATTGTAATTCATCAATAACTTTTGAAAAAGTTGTGTTATTGCTAAAAACTTTTCTGTTTAAAGAATTAAAAATTTTTCACAAAGTGAAAAGAAAGATATTATTTATTTTCGATATCAGGTTTAGTATTTAGATAGACATGATATGGACAAATACACGGCACCACATTTGGAAATACCTTTATGACTTCCAAGTGGATTATTAATTTCATAGTCATCGAAATACAAAAATAATGGAAGAATGGTTTTATTCGAATTGGGCATTTATATTTTTCTAAAATTTTCCTTGAATAAAATTTTAAATGATGTTATTGTCTTTTTGAAGAGTATTGATGTAATTTAAAATTTCATCAAGAATATCGGGTATTTCGAAAAGTTGAAAAACAAATCGAATTGATATAAATTGAGTTTTTATTGGTATGAATTTTGCTATTTGGGTACCTTTTTTATTTACGAAATCATTTCTTTCACCTAATAAATATTCTTAAGGTGCTATGTAAGTTCCAAGCTATTGAAATATTTGCGCTATTCTGTATTAATAATTGCAAATCGAGAATTTCTTTTTTCAAAAATTTCTGTAATGTTTGAAATATCTTTTTCATCAAGAAATATTTAATAACTTTATCACATCATACTTAAGATCATCAAGAATATTTTTAAATAATTTACCAGTATATCATCGATAATACTTTCAATTCTGGAACGTGGAATATCAAAATAATAATGTAATTTTACTGCAAATTGTATATGTCTGTCAACATTATTGCTATTAGAGTTTTTATCAAAATTAATTATAGAATTAGTATTACTTGTATGAGAAAATGTATCGAATATACACACATTTTGAAACAAATGATCAATCAAATCGATACTGTTTGATGAACTTAGCATAGTTATACGTGTTTAATATTGACATTTTTATTATGACGCTTTTTTATTATTACTTCATCTTTTGAGGCTATCCAATCATCGATACAATTTTTGGTATCTTCATATGATGTGAAGTGCTGCTCAGACAGGCCATGCGTCATCGATCGGAACAAGTAGTAGTCGGAAGGAGCAATGTCTGGAGAATACGGCGGGTAGGGTAGAACCCATTTGAGTGTTTCTAAGTAGGTTTTGACCGGCGCTGCAACATGTGGTCGAGCATTATCATGTAGGACAATAATTTAGACAATAATTTTGTCATGCCTGGAGTAGTAGTGGGGGCGTTTTTCCTTGAGTGCTCGGCTCAATCTCATCAATTGTGTTCGATAGAAAGCCCCAGTAATGGTCTCGTTCGGTTTGAGCAACTCATAATACACGACATCAAGCTAATCCCACAAAATACACAACATGAGTTTTTTTTCCATGAATATTCGGCTTGATTGTTGTTTGGCTTGTCGATGTTGAAGCATGACGAGGTGGTCCCCATGATTTCCTCTTCTTTGGGTTATCGTAGTGGATCCATTTTTTATCACCAGTGATTATACGATGCAAAAACCGTTTCGTTTATGCCTGGCAAGCAGTATTTCACAAAAATCGGTGTGAAAAATCGGCGTTCAACGTTTCTCGGCTTCAGTTCATATGGAACCCAATTTCCTTGCTTTTGAATCATTCCCAATGATTTCAAACGATATGAAATTGTTTGTTGAGTCTTTCCTAATGTAATTGCAAGTTCTTTTTGCGTTTGGCACAAATCTTCATTCAATAGTGCTTCCAATTCCGCGTCTTCGTACACTTTCGGCTTTCCGCTACGTTCTTTGTCTTCGACGTCAAATTCACCGCTCTTAAACTTTTGAAACCATTCACGATAACTTCTCTCACTTAAGGCAGCATCACTATATGCTACAAGCAATGTATGAGCCTCAGCTACAGATTTCTTCAAATTAAAGAAGTAAATCAAAAGTTCCCGCAAATGACGCTTATTCGACATTCGCTCAAAACTCGACATTTTCGTACAAAAAAAATATATGATGCTGATACAAAATCACTAATATTTCAAGATTATGGTGTTGTCGGATGTCCAATCTTACGCCGTTCTACTTATGCCGTTTTACATCAATTTTAACTATAGTTTATTAATGGCGCCGTCTTTTGCAAACGGCGGAAACTTATTTGTACTCTCAATCTTAATAATTAATAAAATTAATATGACAGTAAAATTTTTTTAATTATGATTTGAAAAGAATGCTTCTACTACTTCTAATAGAGCGTTGAGAGATCGATTGCAAAAATCATTTGTAGAATATCAAAACAGCACTTTTGTATAAAAATCCATAAAGATAAAGCTTGTTCTGGATAGGCACAATCTAATACAATGTAAATACGGAAACATAAATCTATTGCTTCAAGTGATGAATCAACTTTATGCAATACATTGTTAACGGCAATATACGAAGAATGTAATGATGTTAATTGTCCAACAAATATTGGTTGAAAAGTTAATCCTGCGATCCTTAATTCTTCTTTCTTTCTTTGTATACTAGGTATTATATCTTGCTATCTGAAAATATATTTTAATAATTAGATGAATTTTAATATAGAGAAAATAAAAAAATATTTTTTTATTATATTTGTGAAACAAATAGAAAAATTTACCTAGACATGTAATAAAAAAAATCTCGTTGCTCTTGAATGGACAATTTATTCAAATTATGTATTTGTTCGTTGAATTTCTTTTTCTTTTTCATGATCCTTCAATTAAATAAGTCAGTAAATAAAATAATAACGTGTCTTTATTATCTATAAAATAAAATAAATAAAAATTAAAAACAAATTTATTAACTCATCAAGAATAATGTTCAAATATGTAATTATTTTTAATTTATACTTACGCTGTAGTAAAGTTGGAAGCAGATGGATATATGCTTTTATCAGAAATGTTTTTGATAGATTTGCATTCTTGCAATCTTTCAATTAGGAAAATTCGGATAATACCTCAACAATCGAAAAACATATCATTTTTATTAGGAAATGATTGATTAAAATCATTTTTTAACTATAAAGTAAATTTATAATTATTATCATTAATAAATTAATTTTTATTATTATTAAATTATTGGGAGTACAAATTAGTTCGGTCCGTTTCCCTGAAGATGGCTCCAGCTGTTATGAATGATTCATAGTGACAGCTGATTTTGGCGGTTTCAGAGAGGTTAAACATCTGCTAATAATATTCAGTTTATATCTTTGAGTTTCATACAAAAACCTTGATTTTTACTGTGTTTGAAATATCGAATTTTGTGTTAACCAAGCATCATTTGCGGGAGGTTTTGATTTTCTTTAATTGGAAGAAAAGTGCGGCTGAAGCCCATCGAATGCTTGTCGAAGTTTATGGTGACACTGCTCCAACTGATAAATTATGTAGGAAATGGTTCCGATGTTTCAAAGATGGAGATTTCAGTTGAAGACAAGCCTCGCTCTGGACAGCCAAAAAAATTCGAAGACAAAGAATTAGAGGCATTACTCGAATAAGATCAGAGTCAAACACAAGAGGAGCTTGCAGAATTGCTCATTGAGGGTAACTCAACAAGCCTTCTATGATTGAGAACCATTGGAATGATTCAAAAACAAGGAAATTGAGTGCCTTATGAACTGAAACCGAGAGACGTTGAAAGGCGATTTTTCACTTGTGAACAACTGATTCAAAGACAACAGAGAAAAGATTTTTTGCATCGGATTGTGACTGACGGAGATGAGAAGTGGATATTCTATGACAACCCCAAGAAGAAAAAATACTTCGCTAAGCCCGGTCAATCGTTGTCATCGACCTCAACACCACGGCCGAACATTCATGGTTCGAAGATCATGCTCTGTATCTGGACCAAAAGATCTTGTTTATTATGAGCTGCTGAAACCTGGCGATTCCATTATAGGCGATCGATATCGGCTACAATTGATTCGTTTGAGCCGTGCATTGCGAGAAAAATGACCGGAATACGAGCAAAGACATGATAAAGTATTCTTCTTCATGACAACGCTCGACCTCATGTAGCTAAAGTCATAAAAAAATATTTGGAAACGCTCAAATGGGATGTTTTACCGCACCCATCGTATTCTCCGGACATTTCTCCTTCTGATTACTGATTGTTCCGAAGGATGCAGCACGATTTCGCAAGTAACCGGTTCACTTCTTTCGCAGAAATCGAAAATTGGTTCCAAAATTGGATCGCCTCCAAAGGTGAATCATTTTTTCGAGATGGAATTTGAAAATTGCCTGAGAGATGGGAAAAAGTAGTAGGCAACGATGGACAATACTTTAATTGATCTGTTCATTCATTTTGTTTTGAAATAAATGCATTTTTGAACAACAAAAAAACGGACCGAACTAATTTGTACTCCCAATAATTAAAAAAAAATTCTTTATCAAACTTACAATGTCGCATTTAGACTAATTTTTAAATTTAAACATTAAACATTTAAACAAAAAATTAAACATTTTAAATTTAATCATAAATTTAACAATTTTTTTTTTAGTAAATTTTGACGTGCTTGAAATGTTATTGATCAGTAATCAATAATAGTTTCTTCTGGATCCAAATGATTTTTCAACCAATCCAATTTTAAATTGACAGAAAAAAATTATATATTCATAACATAATTTTTATAATATTTTAAAAATAAGGAATAAATTTGAATAAATAAATTTAAAGTATCGATTATATTTATCATAAGATTTATAAGATTAATCAATGATTCTTTTAATTAACGGTTAATATATCAGTTAATTACCAGTCATAATTTTGATTTTATGTAATGGAAATGTTTAAATAATGTCTCGGAAGAATTTTTTTTTATTAATACAGGTGAATAAGTATAAGAATTTTCATCCCTACATAATTCTGTAATTAAGATTGCTAATTCTGTAATTAAGATTGCTTCAAACTGTTGACGTTTATTCTAAAAATGAGATTTAATTTGAAAAAATTTCATAATGTAAAATTAAATTATAATAACAAATTAATGAATAGCACATAATTTTATGAGAAAAAATTATTAATATGTATAAATCTTATACAAAATTATCAAGATGATCTGGATTTTGACCAATATCATCTTGAAAAGCTCGATCTTTTTTTTGTTGGATAATCGATTTAGTAAGTTTCATGTCTTTTTAGATAAACATTTATTATAATAATAAGCTTTTAATACCAATTTTCCATCCGTAGTACTTGATAGTAGTTTATAAATGGGCTATAATATACATATTGTATTAAGTGATTTAAGTGATAATACAGATACATAACATATATTGTATTGGGAGTACAAAGTTTCCACTGTTTGCAAAAGGCGCCACTAATAAATTATAGTTAAAATTGTTTGATGTAAAATGACATATTGTAAGATTGAACATCTGGCAACACCATAACCTTGAAATATTAGATGAGAAATAGAGAATTAGAGAGGGTTCTGCACTTGGTAAGCACGACAGCACGATTTGTTTTCACAATAGAATAGGACTCTAGATAAATATTAACTTGATTGCCATATATGATAGAGTTATTGTTTATTGTTTATTGTACAAAAAAGACACAAGACTCTTCGAAACCAGAAGGATGGAATTGATTTATCAAATAGAAATTACAAATATAGATAAGTTGCGCACGTAACGCAAGAGTTAGAGTTATAGGTATGACAGAGTGAATACAAATTACAATTATCGAAGTTATAATGAGACTATAAGTGCGAGGCGTTGTAAATTCCACGGAATTTATAAGTAAAGAGTAGATATGGTAGATTTTATAAATACGGGACTGTGGTGCCGCGAGAATTTCTGCGTCGGCTTAGCGAGATCGAAAAATTTCTAAGTGTCGGAACGTATCGTGTTTACCGTGCTTATCGGGGAAATAAGCTAAGTCTAGTAAATCGAATGAAGAAAATGATCCGTCGTATAGAAATGAGCGAAGTGAGAGCCCGAGATGCTTGCAGCGTCGGTTTATATACAAAAGGGATGACGTCTCGCGGTAAGAGGGGCATAATTTCAGAATATTCTACAGATTTTCAATTGACTATTACTTGCTAACTCTTGATGATATCGTTATTTCGAGGATACTAAGTGAATCTCCCTCCCCCCCTCCCATACTTGACTTCATCATTTGATGTCTTCATAACGATCGAAATGCACCTGCAACTGTAGAATTGTTTTTATATACGCGTTTTGTGCATCCGCTCGACACGTTGAATTGCTCGCGAGGCTTTGAGTATTCTGTGTTCTATTCTGATAATTGATGATTTTAATTAATGTGAGAAGTCACTAGTTGTTTTGCATTTTCGGTCAGTTTCAACAATCAGCTTGTAAAAATCGTGCATATATTTTATGAAGGATTTTATGTCGCAATTGCATGACTTTTATAATAAGCAATTGTCTTAATATTTTTCTATTTGGCGATTGAAGAAGGAGAGGTTCTTCTTCCTTATTGTATTTTTTTTTCTGAAATGAATGTGGTCTTCTTTTCTTTAAACGACTTATTTAAAATGGTTATAATGACAAGAGTAATAATAGCCGTCAGCGCGTGATCCGTGATGAGAGGATCGTGCTCGCGGCTTAGATGTGCCAGATATAAGTTGTACGATTCCTGACTATACTATATATGCTCTAAGGTGACAGTCGATTTGTCACTTTTTTTGACAGCTGGACGTTACACTTATAAAAAGTTGAAATTGATTTTGAAATTATAGTTTCTTTATATAGTTTATTAGAAAAATATATACAGGAGAAGTGCACAATGTAGATAGCTTTAAATATTATAAAATCAAAGCAGTTGAATTATCTAAATGTGATGAGTACAAAATAACAAGAAATATTACAAGAAAAAAACAAGTCGATGAGAATAGATCAGCAGATACAACTTTTGACAAAGATGAAGATTTTCGAATTAATATCTACTATACTATTATTGATAAGTTCCTAATTGAAATGAGAAAAAGAAAATTCGCGTATAACAAAATCTTTTCTTTTCTTTCGGTATTTGGTGTTAAAAGATTGATTTGTTTTAAAAAATTGATTTTAACAAATTAGATGACGAAAAAAAACTACTATTCTATATAATAGATGATTTATAATAGAGAAGAATTTTATTGAAGAATGTTTGCATTTTAAACATGTAAATATACTACCTGATGGCAACATTTTCTCAAAATCAGAGCTAAGTTTAAAAACTATAATCAATTCAAATATTGAATTCACATTTCCAAACGTAGTCACTACATTATGAATACTTATTAATTATATTGCACATATTAATTGCTCAAGAGAAAGGTCCTTTTATGTATCAAAGAAAATAACAAATTATCTTCGTTCTTCATTAGGACAATGTTAATTAAATAATAATTTAAGCATTTTAGCGATAGAAGCGGACATATTGGAATCTATAGATTTTAACATTATAATTAATAAGTTTACTGAAAAAAAAATGTAGAAAAAAGTTTATTCATTAAGTTAAGATTATATTTGAATTAAGATTATCTTCAAAATTATTGCATTTGTATTAAATTTCGTTTAAAATTAAATAAAATTAATTTAAAGAAGAAATATTATAAAACAAAGTATTATAAAAATATTTTTATAAGTACCAACTCGATAAAAAATAATAATATTAATATTCAGATATAAAAATAAAAATGAGATTTTTTTTTAATTAAAAAAGCGTCTATTAGTTTAGAGCGCTTAAATGTATTAGGACGGTTCTGATAAGACCTTAAGAAGAGAACGTTTCAAAAAATTGGAATCTTAGTGAATCGGACCCTACACGATTTTAGAAAAGCAACGACGTAAATTATTAAAATAAAAAGAAATTAACACTTACATGCAAATCGTTTAAGGTTTTTTATTGAAAATTGAGAAACAGAAGCGTATAAGAACTAAGTTAGTTAGTAAAAATAGATAATATTAAAGAATTTTTGGCAAAGTCAAAAGCACTTATTCTATGGATGAGGAGCCGGAGGCAGTATCTCCATCCTTCTTGTGCCGGTTGCGGAGCATGAGAAAATTTGCAACTGGAGAGGGGAGGGGGGGAAGGAGGTACAGATTTCGCACCAAGCAAAGTTGTGGAGGCGACATTGAGCCAGTAATCCCGCCAACATGCGTCACACGTATACTTCCGTTTGTAATTTAACATTTTTTTTCTTTTTTCTTTCTGCGTCTATTACGAACGAGAGAAAAAACAGATACTGCAGCACAGTTGGCAAGGAAGGCACTTGGTGCACTTTATTGATAGGAAATGGATTTATAAAAAATTAAGTAACACGAATCTTTGTTTTGGAAATTAATTTTAACATAGTTGAATATAGGACACTCATCATATAGAGTTGGTTGATAAGTGAAATACAGCCAGCGTCAGCAGAAAATGAATGGATATCGTTTCAACACCAACCAGGTGTATATTATGAAGAAATCGGAGTAATGAATCTGATGGAATCAGAATGTAAATTAGCAATAAAAGTAGATGTCGCTCTGGAAATTCGTTTTCAACAGATTCAAACATATTTAAATAAAATAGATCTACTTTGCAGTATGCTCAATTAAAAAGGAAATGGAAAATTAACTTGCTCGAATATTTTGAGTATAACGGAAAAAGATAACGGAAAAACTAACTATACTATTATATTTAAAGGCTCTTTATAAAAATCTAAAAAAATAAGCATAGATTATTAGACGCAATAGAAACAATAAGCAAAACATTATTTGGGACAATAGACGCAGAGGATTTCCGAGTAATCAATGAATAAATTAATTAATTGCAAAATAATCAAAAAATCCTGCAACATGCTATTAAGCATATGCAATTAAATGTAGTAAACAATTATAGGCCATCTGGATGAATTAGAAGATATTATTAGCTGTAACGAAGATAGATTAATCAATGTCAACTCGACAAATACAACATAATGAAATATGTTACATGCGGAGATATAGACAAACAATTATGTAAGTAATAGCAACACTTATAACTACCTTAATAGAAGATATAGAAAATATTATGGATTATTTAACTTTTAAGAATGTCTCATATTGACACGACTATTACTTCTTGAAACTATTATTACTGAATTAAAAGAAGCAATTACTCAACTAACAGAAAGGTTATATTTCCCATTTAAAATACAAGTAAAAAAACTGGCAAGTTATACAGAATCACTGTACAGACAAATTAGTAGGATCCATACATTTGTGCAATTCTAAAATTCCCCATAATAGCGTATATCAATCCTCATATATCAATTAATAATCATATATCAATTAAGCCGTACCATTACCGGTTCATGATAGCAGAAATATTTTTACAATGCCAAAAATTAATCATCATATAATAGCGATTGAAAGAAAATCATCATTATCTTTTGTTAAACGACAACAATTTAATGAGTTGTGTGTGAAGGAATCCGATATATTACGCAGCATAAATACATCATGCAAGGTGCAAGTATACATGTATATACCTACAAATAAGAATAGTTGCGAGAAGCGTATTAAATCGTATTAAATCTAAACTTTTTGGATGGAATTAACTAGGTATGGTTATATTCAACACTAAAAGCAGAAGGAATCTTTATAAAATGTTCGAGTACTGAAAATAAAATTATTTTAGAAAAAACTGCAAAATTTTACTCAATAAGAAATGCTGATGATGCCTTATATAACGCCAAAAATGAGAAAAACGTAAGAACTAAATTCATACAGTTATTTATTCGAATTTAATATAACGTTTTTTAAGGAAGATTTTAAGGAATATAAAAATAAACAAAAAAAAATACAGTTAAAACATGTGGTCAAAGATCATACAGAGTTAGCTAGATTAAGTTTCACTATAAAGAAAATAAACAAACAGATAGATAATAACAATAATGTAAACACATTTAATTATAAACATATAATTTATTCAATGGGATCAGGCATATTGATATAATAATAGGTGTTGCAACCGATATAATAGTAATCATATTATGGATAATTAAAAATAGAGACAAATGAAAAAATATAGAAACCTGACAAGCAGAAACAAAAAAACGAGTAGATGAAGCTATATTAAACAAGTAGTATCTAAGGAACAATTGTAAATATAATAGCCGGAAATAAAACATATAACGTATAGAATAATAAGAAAACTCCCCTCGTTTTCTTCTGATTAGGAGAGAGGGATATCGCGCGATGCTGATGCGACATATTATATCAAAATAAATTACAGCAATTTAATCGTAACATCACGTTCAGCATGATGTTATCGCATTAACGTGTTACAATCTGTATTTACACTCTCATTGACTTATCCTTATTATAATATTATTTATCGTTGAGAGCCTATTATTTCAAATTTGGCATTGTTTTCCTTTCATGTTTCTTATGAAAACGCATGTGCATGTAGCCATGGCACATGAAAATGTGATCTGAACGTGTATGCTTGTATCGAATATTTGAAGGCTATGACAGATATCCTAACCTCAATAGTCGTCAATTTTAATGCTTAATATTTCAGTTAGCAGACGCTTTTCTCTTATCGGATCTTTATTATTATGCGAAAACACATTGAGTGTATTTTTTCAAAATTTGAGGTGGCGGGATATTGTATAACCCAGGAAAATTAGAATTTGGAAAGGAAAAAATTGCTGCAAAGCTGAATTTTTGTATAGAGATTTGTAATAGTTGTAATTCTTTTTAATATATAAAAATTCCCTATGTATGAAAGTATGGTCGGTTCTTGAAAAGTCGCCATCTTGAAAAAATGTCGTACAAAATTAACTTTTGGCAAATATCTTAGAAACTTCTCGTTATATGGAAATTAATAATCAGTTTGAAAATAAAGCTGAGAAAATTCTCTACAATTTCATTTTTTAATGAACCTCATACATGCAATAATTTCCGAGATAGATTTTTTTAAAGGATCTTTTATTTTCATTACGTATATATGTTCTAGCTTCGTGAATATCTCAAATTTGGCTGTAACTACGTACAAAATGCATATAACAAGATCGAAAGAGTATTTAATTATCTACAAAATGGATTTTAATGAATGTCGTACGACCGATAGTTGCGGAAATATCTTTTTTTTTTAAGGCATTTTGATTTGTAAATATTATGAATAGGAGAACATTTCCTCGCAAATTTATCGGAAATTTCTAATACATGATTACTCTATTATTTATATATATATATATATATTATTTTATATATATATTATTATTTATATTTATTATATGGTATATTAATTCTACACTATAAATAGTTCTTATCAAAATAAAAGATTAATCATTAAATTTCTTGCATTTTTTAAATGATAATGGTTTTTTAATTATTTTTATATATGGCTAATAATTACTGAGCTATAGCTGAAAAACGTTCATTATGTTTCTTAGTACATTTTTGTAAATAACTTACTTCCGATATGTCTGAGGCGAAAAATTTAACTTAATTTAATTTTAATTTTAATTTAGTTTATTGCAAAGCTATATGAAAAAGACTATATGTTAACAGAATAATAGACATAAAATATAATACAATAGACTATAAATTAACATAAACATAAATAAATAGTAGCTTGCAAATGGTTAGGCGTCAGCAAAATTGCTGTTACAAAGCCTATCAGTCACAAAAGAATAAGACAACAATGTAATAAGACGTAAACTAATAGCTGAAATTATACACACACATACATACATATATACACACATAAAACTCACTCACATACACAAACTCACATACACTCGCAAACACATCAATCACATCAGTTTCGTTTAAATACTGTGAGTGACGCAATGAAACACGAAGCAGCGGAACGAAAGGAGGATAGAGAGAGAGAGAGAGAGAGAGAGAGAGAGAGAAGAGAGTAGTTTTAT
>NW_012130100.1:134878-145655 GCF_000143395.1 Atta cephalotes | reverse complement strand
CTTCCGGTCTTATGAAGAAATAAAACATTGGATCGATTCGTGGATAACCTCAAATGACCAGTTTTTTCGACGCGGGATTCGTACGCTACCTGAAAGATGAGAGAAAGTAGTGGCCAGCGATGTACAATACTTTGAATCATAAATGTATAACCAGTTTTTTACAATAAAACCTCGAATTTCGGAAAAAAAACGGCGGAAGCAAAGTTGTACACCTAATAGGATCCACACTGCAAAACTTCAAGAAAAACTTGTCTCAATATCTGATCGTATAAAATTTAATATTAGAACTCGTTCTCACTCCTTTAGTGGAACTCAAGAAAATCTTTCAATTCGAGTAAAAACCATCAACGTTGATTTTTCTATTTTATTAAAATACAAAAAAATCTCCGTGAGGAACAGAAGGACACATGGGTTCAAGTTACTTCTAAGAAAAGGCTTAGAGATAAACAAACAAGGACCAATAAAGCCAAACAAAGGCTATAAGCAAACCAAAATAGACATATACTAGTTGAGTGATCAAGTTCCAATATCAAATCGTTTTCAAGATCTTGATAACGATAAATATATTTTGGAAACTATTTCTGTTTAAACCTTCTCCAATCTTCGTGGATGGTGTTAATAACATTCAATCGTTTATTAAATTTTCGAATAAAATCGTTCCCCAGGATTATGTGATTAAAATCATCGGTGTCCATCAGATAAAGATCCAATCCAAGTCTACAGAAACCTATACAATAATTGTTAAAGAACTTAAACAACGTAATACCGAGTTTTATATATATAAACCAAAACATGAGCGTAATTTCAGAGTAATTCTCAAGAATATATACCCGTCGACAAATCCTGTTGAAATCAAAGAAGCTGAATGGGCCATAGTGTTTCCAATATCTGGAACATTAAACAAACGATATCCAAGAAAGCCATACCGATATTTTTTGTTGACTTAAAACCTAACAAATAATAAAGAAATATACATAACTCAGTACCTGCTGCAATGTCGAGTGGTATTTGAAGCACCCCTGTTTAGAAGAGAAATACCGCAGTGCGCAAACTTCCAACAGTACGGTTACACACAAATTTTGCCACCGCAAATCAAGATGTGTAAAGTGCGCAAGAAAACATCAACTAGAAACTACTAGAGAAAGAAAAGATCAGACAATGTTATATGCAATGGTAACCATCCCGCGAATTACAAGGGCTGTACGGTCTACAAACAACTTCAGAAAAGCAAAATTACAAATCTTAGTAATCGAAAGTAATTCCAACTTCCATCTCCGACCAACCTGCGCGGACTCCGGCAACTAGTAAAGACT
The DNA here is from genome assembly GCF_000143395.1 of Atta cephalotes. NCBI lineage: Eukaryota > Metazoa > Arthropoda > Insecta > Hymenoptera > Formicidae > Atta > Atta cephalotes. Next base: position 144,342 of record NW_012130100.1, on the reverse strand, counting down.
TATTCTCAGGTAGCAGCAACCATCTACTCAAGAATTCTTAGATAGCATTAAACAACTATAATATTCAGATAAAAGTCACAATGCTCATGCAAATGCTAACACTCGTCAAAATGCTAACACAATTGATGGTTGCAGCAAATAATAAATATGACAAAAACGTTGAACAATCTCATAGCTAAAATATTGCTACTTTCGATAAATTAAATATTGCAGTATGGAATGCCAATGGCATAACATTCTGATGAATTATATTTCTAAAAACACACAGCATTAACATTAATCAGAAATACACTTCACAAGTACAAGGTTATGAAAATATTTAAATAAAATTGTACCACACCATCCCGACGGATCAGTCTATGGAGGTACAACGTCCCTCATTAGAGAAAATATAAAACATCATGAAACCAATTCTTTCCATGCTTTCTCCAGGCTACTAATATCGTGATCGAAGATTGGGCAGGTTCCATAATTTTTTCGACCACCGAATATACTACCCACCTACGCACTGATAAAAAAGAAATAATTTACAAAATTCTTTATTGGCCTGAGGCACCATCTCATTGCGGCAAGAAATTATAACGCTAAGAAATGTCCACTGGGGCTCTAGACTCACTCTACCTAGAGGTCGTGAATTAATGCAAGTTATTGACAATTTTGCACATGTATGCAATCACAACCAGAGAATCACTTACTGGCCATCTGATTCAAATAATAATATCCGATCATATCGACTTCGGTATTGCAAAAAGTATATCAAAATTTTACATGAAATGCAAATCATGCTTGGACCTATCATTGGACCACTCTCCAATCCTAATTACTGTCAATAGTCAGATTGTAATCTCCGAAAAATCATTAAGATTATATAACCGTAAAACTAATTGGAATAGTTTCCAATAAAAGAATAATTTCCGTTAAACTCTTAAATCCGCTCTTAACGTCAACAAACTGCTTAGAACGGACGACATCACGGAAGCTGATGAACACTTTAATAGTTGTGTTCAACAGCGTGAAAATCAACACCATTAAATCAAGACAAGTATTCGTCTATATCCGACTGTAGCCGGTCTATTAGAGACAAAATTAATAAGAAACGTAAACTAAATTATGTAAGCAGTAGCAATAAAATAAATGTTCTGCCATCAAAAGTCATCTTAACCGTGCAATCAAAGAACTGAAAATTCTGCTACAAAACGCGAGGAAGAAAGAAAAATTCAATGCTATTTAAGTAATTTGAATGTCTCCGAAACTTCAGATTACTTTTTATGGAAAGTCACCAAAAGACTAAAGCATCCTCCAACTACCTCCCCACCCATAATAAGAATGACAATACCTGGACCAGAAGTAACATAGAAAGTCGAAGCCTTTATCAAACACTTCTCGACTATATTTACACCTAATCCAAATAAATTCTTATCTACTAAGATCAATAAGATCTTCAATAAATATTGAGGAAGTCCTAAACTAAACAAATCAACTCTCAAATTAGTAAATTTACTAAACATGAAGTGCTGGGTGTAATAAAAAATTTAAGTCCAAACAAGACGCTTGGATATGATTTTATTACTGAGAGGCTGCTAAAAGAGCTCTCCATAGAAGGTGTTGTTTATCTCACTATACGCCATATTTTAGAGGGGCTATGTTCCACCTCAATGGAAAGTAGCCAGAATTATCGTGATCCAAAAATACGGTAAACTAGCGGAGGATATGAATCATACCGTCCCATTAGCTTACTACCTTCTAAAGTGATGGAGAAGAAATTGTTCCTATTAAAAAGTATGCCTAATATCGAGCAGAGAAAACTCATACCAGACCGATTCGGTTTCAGAAAAAAAACATAACACCATAGAACAAGTATATAAACACATAGTACAAACATATAAAGTAGTGGACAAAATTAATGTGTCATTGAAGAAAAAAACAATATGTTACAAATGTTCTGTTGTATTTATTGATGCATTCCAGGACTTTGACAAAGTCTGGCATGATGATATATAAAATCAAACTCAATTTTTTTACCAATTACTATAATTTCCTTAGATCCTACCTAGATAAGAGACATATTATATGTATGTTAAATATAAAGATACTTCAATCGCTCTGCATTCAAGCCGGAATTCCCCAGGTACTGTATCAGTCTTGTCTCTATTACACTTACTCATCACAAATTTATAATTGGCACTTTTGCAGATGACACTGCCGTTTTAGCACCGCATGAGGACTCTAGGATGACATCACACATCCTTCAGACAAATTTATACAAAATATAAAATGGCTCAGGATTTGGCATATAAAGATAAATGAGAGCAAATCTATCCATGTTACTTTTATCAACAAGCAAGGAATATGTCCACTAACAACATTAAACGGAATACAAATACCTCAAGACGACCACGCTAAATATTGGGTTGTTCGGAAAGTTCATGCCGAATTTTGGTAGGTGGAAAGGACAAGTCTGAATATATCAGAACGATTGAAAACAAATGACATGTGTACATATCGTAAAAGACGGTACTTCAGGCATACTTGGAAAAAAATTTGATTGCGATTAATTTTTGTCAGTTTTATAACCTTTGAATATGGAAGAAAACAAAGTGCATTTAATACTTTCCTTTTACCGGAAAGGCAAAAATGCCACACAAGCGGCAAACAAGATATGCGCTGTTTATGACGAAGATGCTGTAGCTGAAAGAATTGTGGAAATTGGTTTGCTAGATTTAAAGCTGGTGATTTCAACCTTGAAGATCAAGAACGCCTGAGTAAGCCCTCCATCACAGACAAAGATCAGATTAAAACACTGATCGAGAATAACCCATGCTATACGACACGTAAATTAGCAGAAATGTTGAATATGTCAAAATACACCATTCACGAGTATTTTGTAAAGCTTGGCTACATAAACCGTTTTGATGTATGAGTTACCCACGATTTAATGGAGAAAAATCTGATGAATCGCATTTCCATTTGCGAATCGTTCTATAAACGCAACGAGGAGACACCATTTTTGAAGTAAATAGTGACGGGGGATGAAAAATGGATCATTTACAATAATGTTGAGCGAAAAAGATCTTGGGGAAAGTGGAATGAACGACGTTTAGCCATCCCGGTCTTCATCCAAAGAAGGTCATGCTCTGTGTTTGGTGGGATTGGAAAGGGATCCTGTATTATGAGCTTTTACCAAACAAGATGATAAATTCAGAGAAGTATTGTTCCCAATTAGACGAATTGAAGACAATTGAACAAAAACGTCCAGAAATAGCGAATCGGAAAAGTGTCGTGTTTCATCAGGACAATGCGCGGCCTCATGTGTCTTTGATAACTCGACAAAAGTTGTTGGAGCTCAGTTGTTCTACCCCATCCACCATATTCATCAGATCTCGCGCCCTCTGATTTCCACCTATTTCGATCATTACAAAATTCCTAATGGAAAAAGCTTCAACTCTTTAGTCGAGGTAAAAAATCACTTAGAAAAGTTTTTTCGCTGAAAAACCTGAGAGATTCTGAAAGGACAGAATTTTCAAGTTGTCTGAAAGATGGAGAAAGATTGTAGAACAGAATGACACCTATAATTTAATAAATGTATACTAAAATTTAAATCTTCTGCGTTTCAATTTTCCTTCAAAATCGGCACGAACTTTCCGAACAATCCAATACTTGGATCTCCATGGACTGTCGCTTAAACTGGCATAAATATATATTTGCTGAATGTAAATAACTAGGCCTAAAACTGAGAAAAATCTTCTGACTAATAAGACGACCTTTAAACTTATCTTTTGAGTGTAAATTACTTCTCTACAAGGCTATATTGAAACCGATTTGGACATATGGAATACAACTATGGGGAACATTTCCCCACTCCAATATCGAAATTTTACAGAGGTTTCAATTCAAAATTCTCCGTATAATAGTTGACACACTCTGATTTATTGGTATTACCAACGACCGAATATACATGACTTATGTACATCTACTGTTAAGAAGGAAATTAAATCCTACACACAAAAACACCTTCAACGCCTAGTTGAACATCCAAACTTCACTGCAAACTAGTTGTCAAGAATTATTAGGAGAAGATTAAAACATAAAATACCTTTTGATCTAATAAATTAGTCTGACCTCTATCAATAATATTGACATAGAATTTTAAAAAAAACAACTGAATTAATGAATCCTGTTCGTTCATGACTAATTAAATACATTAAAATATTATTAAATATTACTCCTGTAAACACAATAAATCACAAGAAATCACAATAAATATATTATTATACACATTATTATAATACTCATCTCTATCCCCCATACTCATGGATTCTCTATTATCCCCCATAAGACATTGTGTTATAGGATCTGAAAAGAAAGGTTTTACAAATTCTAGGATTAGACTTATCATTTTATTTTAGATATATAGACGACATAGCTATGACTGTACTTTATCAAATAATTAAAGAAATATTAGATGTTTTTAATTCTTTCCACAATAGACTCAAATTTCCAGTAGAAATTGGAAGTGACAAACTAAATTTTAGATGTGACAATAATTAATAATAATAAAGTTTTAGAGTTTAACTAGTACCGGAAGTCTACATTCTCAGGGAAGTTTATTAATTTTTTGTTTGAAAGTCCTTCTTTCTAGAAAAAGTGTTATAATGAATACTGTAGATAGAGCAATACTCCTTTCACATCCTAGATATCATTATAAAAATCTTTTTTTGACATTTTTTTGAATAATGATTATCCTTTAAAATTTATTTTTGATGTCATAAATGAAAGATTAAAAAAACTATTTATTAACCAAGTTGCTAAGACAAGAGGAGATATCAACTCCGAAGATATTAATAAAAAACAATGGTTCACTATTTCTTACATTTCTAATATTTCTGAAAAATTTATTAATACCATATAGTTAAAGACTCTGATTTAAACTTAGTCTTTTTTGGCCTCAATAAATTGGGAACCATGGTCAGAGCTCAGAAAGATATTCTTTCATTAATGAATAGTAAAAATGTTGTATATAAAGTACCGTGTAAGGTGATGCAACTTATGTTGCAGACTAAAAGGAAATTGAGCACAAGAATTAACGAATATAAAAACCAATTAAACAAAAGAACTAAGGCATTAGATCGGTCATACATGTTGCAACATAATCATGCGATAGATTGGCAGAATGACAAAGTGAGAGATAGAGATATCTTGGGAAGAGATTAGTATCTGAAATACTAATACATATAAAATTGCAAACGAATGCGCTCAATTTACAAACGGACGCCGAATTTTTTCACCATATATCACTCAATTCTTGATCAGTTTAATAATTAGTAGTTTTTTAAAAAGATGCTATATATTTTATTAATTAGATTATTGGTTTGTCAAACTGACTTTATTTTTGTATTAATTTTATTTCAATGTTGTTATATTGATCTACATATTATCTACATATTATAGTTTATAATTTTAAATGTTACGTAGACACGGATGAAGATACATATCTAATCCACAAATTTTATATAATTTGTATTCTTAATTGTGTGTAACAGGATAAAGATGCAAGTTATTAGTATAATGAATTGTTTAAATGGATCGATGAGTTTTTTTAAATGGAATGAATATAGAGAACAATTTTGTTAATATAGAATGGGGTTTTTAGATTTTAGAAATCTTAACTTATTATGAAGAGCCGTTCATATAATCAAATAGAGAATTACTCTGGGTTGATTAATTGTGCCTATATTCAGAATAATTGCATTTAAATTTTGAATTATTAAGTCTAATGTTATACCATGAAGATGGCTGAAAAAAACAGCCGAAATATGTACGAGTGAAGAATAAAGAAGAATTGTAACGTACATTAATAATAACTATGTACTAGCTCTTAGTTGCCCATTGTTTTCATAATATTGTTTTTAATATTGAGAACTCGATTAATTTATACTGATTATACTTCTAATATTTCTAAAATAAATAATAAATTAAACATTAAAAATTAAATAAATAAAAAAAAAAAATTAATTAAACATTAAAAAATCGGCGTCCGTTTGTAAATTGAGCGCATTCATTTGCAATTTTATATGTATTAGTATTTCAGATACCAATCTCTTCCCAAGATATCTCTATCTCTCACTTTGTCATTCTCCCAATCTATCGCATGATTATATTGCAACATGTTCACCTATGACCGATCTAATGCCTTAGTTCTTACGTAATTGGTTTTTATATTCGTTAATTCTTGTGCTCAATTTCCTTTTAGTCTGCAACATAAGTTGTATCATCTTATACGGTACTTTATATACATTTTTACTATTCATTAATGAAAGAATATCTTTCTGAGCTCTGACCATGGTTCCCAATTTAATTTATTTTAATAAAACTTAATTACAATTTTGATATTCTAAAAATATTTTTTATTTTATGAATTTTCTAAGTGTAAAAAATATAAATTCTTTTTTATATTCCAAAAAGTAAATAAATGAATTTGTACTACAGCTTTTATTTTCCCATTCACGCTGGATGAACAGAGTTCGGTATTGATGCCACTATTGTATAAGCATAAGTCACGAAGAATCAAAGACATAGGATGCAAAGTAAGATAATAGTAATTCTAATTCACTATGTGTTAATGCGTATACGTATATGATGTGTATGTGTGTATGTGAGGGAGTCAGGGAGGAGGAAGTACCTCACAGACATTGGGAAGGGGGAAGTGCATCATCGAGGTCCATGGAAGGAAAAGGGTTTTCCTTCTCTCTCCCACCCGTTGTAGGATGCTCTTTGTCCCACACATTGCAGTCTTATACTTATAGTATTCGTGCTCTTTCTTCTTCCCGTTGTATTCTCTCTTACGTTCTCTTTTCTTCTTTCACAAGCGATTTTATTAAATAAGTATCTATTATATTTCTTTTAATGATATGACTTAGCAACTAATTTTAATAATATTTTATATAATAATATAGACGAGCAACCGAGCGCGCTATCTCTTACTATCTACTATTTATCTTTTCTCTCTCTTTCTCCCGTTGCATTCTCTATCTAATCTATCTTATGTTTTGTCTCTCTTCTTACATGCAAAAATTTTTATTCTACCGCATTAATAAATAAAAATTGAACATTCAATGAGAAAGCGATGACACCATTAGATGTCATGATAACGGCAGGCATGGTGTAACATGAAATCACCAAGGAATGAGCGAAGGATGAACGAAAGAATAGGAAGGTAGTCGAATAATTCCATACCCCGGATATACAGTTCAAATATATATATTGGGAGTACAAATAAATTTCCGCCGTTTTTCAAATAAAAATTAAGCATTTATTGTGAAAGAACGGTACATAATGTTTTATTAAAAATAATGGCCATCACTAGCCACTACTTTTTCCCCTTTCTGATAGCATGTGGATACGTCGGAAGAATGCTTCATCTTTGAGGTTTATCTTTGAGGTTTGAGGATTATCCAATACAATTTTTGGTATCTTCATATGATGTGAAGTGCTGCTCAGACAGGCAATGCGTCATCGATCGAAACAAGTGATAGTCGGAAGGAACAATGTCTGGAGAATACGGCGGGTGGGGTAGAACTTCCCATTTGAGTGTTTCTAAGTAGGTTTTGACCGACGCCGCAATATGTGATCGAGCATTATCATGCAGGAGAATAATTTTGTCATGCCTGGAGTAGTAGTGGGCACGTTTTTCCTTGAGTGCTCGACTCAATCTCATTAATTGTGTTCGGTAGAGAGCCCCAGTAATGATCTCGTTCGGTTTGAGCAACTCATAATACACGACATCAAGCTGATCCCACCAAATACACAATATGAGTTTTTTTCCATGAATATTCGGCTTGGCTGTCGATGTTGAAGCATGGCCAGGTGGTCCCCATGATTTCTTCTTTGGTCTTCTTGGGTTATCGTAGTGGATCCAGTTTTCATCACCAGTGACTATACGATACAAAAAACCTTTTCGTTTAGGCCTGGCAAGCAGCATTTCACATGTGAAAAATCGGCGTTCAACGTTTCTCGGCTTCAGTTCATATGGAACCCAATTCCCTTGCTTTTGAATCATTCCCAATGATTTCAAATGATATGAAATTGTTTGTTGAGTCACTCCTAATGCAAGTTCTTTTTGCGTTTGGCACGAATCTTCATCCAATAATGCTTCCAATTCTGCATCTTCGTCCATCCACACTTTCGGCCTTCCGCTACGTTCTTTGTCTTGACGTCAAATTCACCGTTTCTTAAACTTTTGAAACCACTCACAACTTCTCTCACTTAAGGCAGCATCATCATATGCTTTTACAAGCAATCTATGAGCCTCAGCTGCAGATTTCTTTAAATTAAAGAAGTAAATCAAAAGTTCCCGCAAATGACGCTTATTCGGCTCAAAACTCGACATTTTCGTACAAAAAAACATATGATGCTGATACAAAATCGCTAATATTTCAAAGTTATGGTGTTCTCGAATGTCCAATCTTACGATATGTTGTTTGACATCAAACCATTTTAACTACAGTTTATTAATGGTGCCGTCTTTTGCAAACGGCGGAAACTTATTTGTACTCCCAATATATTAACACAGTTTTGTAAAATAGAATGAAAAATATTTATTAACTTATTTATTTCTATATATATATGACATAATTATAAATTATATTTGTTTCTTTCACGAGAGATCTCAGGTCTCTCTACATCATCGCCACTTTCCTTTCTATTTTTGCTCAATATACGACTCATTGCCATAGCATCGTTCATCAGACCCTTCCAATACCTCTCACATTCTTCTACTCTATCGATTGTTTGCATATCTGCACAATTCCTGAAATATACAATAGTAAGACTTAAATAGCATAAATTAAAAGATAGATCTCATATGCACATGGAGCATTTATCATGTGCAAAATAATAACAACTTGATCACCGCTGTGAATGAGTATACGAAACTTCATACACGTTAATATTTACACCCCGCCTATCATATCGAGCCTAACGCGAAGTCACAATGCTCCACGTCAATGTCTATGATCATTAACATATATACTTAACATTGTTCCTAACAACTGATGTTCCTGAGCAATGCGAACATTAATCTACAGTGAATCAGATGCGTTTCAGGTGATGTTACAATAATAAAAGTCTGATCTATTTGTTGCACAGTAACAGATAATGCTTCTATTGATAAGAATCGAAGTTTTCGCAAGTAATATACCCACAACGTCCGAAAAAATATTATGTATGTTCTCCATTGTACACAAGACTAACAATTGTACAATAGCCCAACCGACTGACAGAGTTTGATTTAAGAGAGACTATAAACGATTTGACTTCATCTTCGAGTCTACTGAGAGAACGAAAAAAATTATTGCTAGAATTTAGGGGATGTAGAATTGCGCTTGTAGTCTCTAAACTATCATGATAGACTATCACGATATATTGTTTTCATATCTGTTCGTCTATCGTTTTCTTCATTACCAAAA
>NW_012130100.1:128415-132067 GCF_000143395.1 Atta cephalotes | reverse complement strand
TTGTAAAAAAAATGTAATTCTAAATGTATGAATAAGTATAAAATGCTAAAACGAATAATCTGTTTCAATGTTTTCATGCAAACGTTCGCTACCGAAATCTAAGTTATCTTGAAGTATTCGTTACTCGTGTAACTTTAATGTTAAAGACATTATGATTAAAAAACATTAATGATTAAAAAACATTATGATTAAAAACATTATTGCGCTTTTGGCGCAGACGACTAGATTCTTACTCGTCAAACATCAAATCGAGTTACTGAAAAAAGGAGGCTTTCGCCTTCGAAAATGGGTGAGCAATGCCACCGCTCTATTGTCCGAGCTCGATCCCGCGGATCATGGTTTAGCCACTCATAAGGTTCTTCAAGACGACGAGTACATTAAAGTTTTAAGAATACTCTGGAATCCTAAGCTAGATATCTTTCAATTCCGCGTAATCGTACTGTCATTATCCGAATCAAATGAGCCATTCTGTCAACCATTGCTAAGTTTTTCGATCCTTTAGGATGGGCTACTCCCGTTAGTATTACCGCCAAAATTCTCATGCAGCAACTGTGGTTCCTCCAGTGAGATGATGAAATTCCTAGCCAACTTCTTGATTGCTGGTTACCATCAACGATCCGTGTCTCAATATCATTAACATTCCGCGCTGGACTACGGATTTCATACTCTACACTGCGCCCTTCATGAGTTTTTCGCATCGACTGCGGCTTTCGTTGCTGCAGTGTATCTTTGTATTGTTAATATAGATGGCTCAATCACCATCTCTCTTTTCGCTGCCAAAAGTGCCAAATCAAAAGTACCTCTCTTAAAATCATCAGCGTACCGCGATTGGAATTATCCGCTGCATTGCTTCTCGCTCGCTTGATACATTTCGCGCGCTCAGCCAACTTCCGAATCTCGAGTGTCACTGCTGGACGGACTCCACCATTATACTCGCTGAGTCAATTACCTTCCCGATAGAAAACCCTTGTTGCCAATCGCGTTTCGCTGTGCAATTTTTCCTGGAGTTTCATGACGTTATATTCTGACGCACATCCATCGTCTTACACGCGCACCCGCTGTTAGTACTCATTATCCAGTCCATCATCTTCGAATGTTGCATGCCGGTCCTCAATTAACGCTCGCGTCATTACGCCATGAATTCTGGATTTTCCCGCGTCATTTTTCGATTCATTCTTATAAATGCATATCATGCACGCGTGAACGCGCCGACGTGCCCGTTGAACTTATAGGCGACCTTCCGGCTGCAAGAGTCAATCGCACCGCTTGCACCTTTGTCCATATCGGCGTTGATTACGCAGATTGGATCGCAGTCCAAACGACTCTCGGCCGAGGGCATAAATCATAAAAGGCCTATATCGCATTATTCGTATGTCTCACGACCAAAGCTCTACACTTAGAGCTCATCAGCGATTATACTCTTCTATCTTTATCGCAGCCTTTATTAATGATTTATTTCTCATCAAGAACTATTCAGATAACGACCGATATATTCCGATAACGGAATCACATTTCATGGCGCCGATCACGAATTATCCAATGCACATGCGAAAACAATTCGCGAAAACAATTCCTAATTTCTGAAACCGACTCGCTACAGACGGAATTGCATGACATTTCCTACCCCCTGTCGTCGCCGCACTTCGGCGATTTATGGTAGGTTGTCGTTAAAAATATTAAGCATCATTTAAAACGATGCATCGGCCTCCACACGCTAACTTTTGAAGAGACATCAACGCTCCTCTATCGAATCGAGGCGTGCCTTAATTCACATCCGATCGCTTTCCGATAATCTCGATGATTATCACGCTGATTCTTGATCATTTTTTAGTTGGAACCTTTCTTATCACTCTCGCCGAACCAAGCATGCTTGACTTAAACGAAGATTTTCGCGTTAGCAAATGGTTCAACAAACCGAAGGTTTTTGGAGGTCATGGTCTGATGATTACTTTGATCCGGTGATTGCATATCCTTCAACAACGCCCAAAATGGCGCGTTGTCCAGCGACTGGCCAAAGTCGACCAAATCATTCTCGTGCGTAATCTTTCACTGAGCCAATGGGAACTTGGTCGGATCACGGCGTGTCATCCAGGTGATGAATTAACTCGCGTCGTATCTGTAAAAATCGGAAAAACGTTCCGAATACAGGCGACCAATTATAAAACTTTGTTTCCCGTCACGATCAATACCAAAGAATCTAAAGATTCCCGGTGGAAAAGATTCACGGCGGGCGAAGTTTCCATTCAACGTACTTGACGTTACCGGTATCACGAAACCGTAAGCGTCGATTGTATTGCGTTCCGAAATTGTATTCTGTATTAGCTCATTTTCGTTGTTATACCATTATTGTATCTTGCGCGCTTTGATACAAATTCTTTCGAATGCATACATTCAAGGTGAGCGGTATGTTCCGGAATCATCGTTGATTTCAATGTATTCTCGGGGATGACAAGTAAATGGCTCATAGATACTGAGTCGTTCCTGTTCAAACATGTCTGTGACTAACATTTCGTTCAAAACATGTATTCTAATCACGCTGTTTATCTCACGCGACCTCCTTGCGCGACACTCGAAAAGGTAACGACCGCGCACACATTCCGCATGCGAGAAATCAGTTTACTTCCCGATTCCAATATGGATCATCTCTTCTTTCGTAATATTTCTTATCCCGAAGCCGAAGTGCGAACCACATCGACATTCTATCACGTATTACTGCTGTATTTTTGTCACTTAACATTCATGATATACGCGTCCCGTGAGGGCAATAGTGCGCGAGAATTGCCTAAGTTTCCGGCGAGATTTGCCAGTCTCGTTACTACGCGCAATATACTTTTTTTCGAACTGTGAAAAACTACTCGACGTCATATCAAGTGTGAATTACCTGTGCACGCAGGTGCCTATCGCTCGCTTTGAATACATTTTAAATTCGACTCAACAATAAAAATTCGAATTGTTACAACAAAAACAGTCGTTGTTATTACATACCGCCTTGGTGAGCAAGCCTTCCATACAAGATGACAAACAAATAACAATATACATATATATTTTATTTCTTGTTAAAGCTTTATTTATTAGCATTTTATATCAAAAACCAAAATATTTTATAAATAAAATTAATATTTCCCGTAATTAAAAAGATAATTAAATATTATAAGATAAATATATGTATAAGAAAAAAGAACTAAATTAATAATGTATAATTATGTGAAATAAATTTAAAAATCCTATATAACTAATGTCCCGAATTTACCGTAGATCTGTAAAAAATTTGTTATTGATCACAATAGTGAGACAGAACTATATTTTGCAACAATTTAATTTTAATTCTATTATAATAATAAATGATTGTTGTTATTAAATGATTTGATATTATATAGCAATGAACATAGATCGTGCAAGAGCGTTCGAAGAAATAATGTATTTATTTTTTAACAGTTTAATTGATCAACAATGTTATACCTCTTTTATACCTTTAAAAAGAATTCATGATGTTTTTAACATTAAAATTACACGAGTTACGTAAAGTTAACGAATTCTTCAAGATAACTTAGATTTCGGTAGAGAACGTTTGCATGAAAACATTGAAACATATTATTCGTTTTAGCATTTTATACTTATTCATACATTTAGAATTACATTTTTTTTATTACAA
>NW_012130100.1:124182-125478 GCF_000143395.1 Atta cephalotes | reverse complement strand
ATATATATATATACGTATTAATAAATATATACAGGGTGTACCAGAGTTAGCACAAGGGCCGGCACGGCCCTTAATTATGCATTAAATATATATTCCTTATGAAAAAGTAAATCGAAAATGTTAATAGCAAAATCTAAAGACATCAATAGTTTTTTTCAAACGGTGAGCATTGAAAATAATCAACCACAGGGCATGAAATTCGCGCCGTCAGAAGCGACGCAATTAAGCGGTCGAACGCTTTGACGTATTATTCAACCGTGCCGAACAAATATTACAAAGTTTCGTGAAATTTCTATATTAACTATTTCCGTATTCTTAAATTGAGTCCAATTTAATTGATGAGAAATAATGTCAATTGCAAATTCGATAAATAAATAAATTTATAAATAAAATCAATATTAATTAAATGTATTTTCTACAGGGTCATATTCATGTTTGCGTTCTCTGCTCACTTATAATCGAAAGACTCTTTCTTTCTTCGACTCATTTCTTTTATCTAATTGACACAAGAAGCATATAATAATTGACTGCAAATAGTTATCATTCGCGTCCTTTCCTTTATACATTTTAATTGTAATGTTACGGTAATTATTTTTATGTTATCAGCGTTTTGCCTTAGAGAGCGAAATATTTATTGTATTATGTTTTGTTTATTTTTCAACCGCTATTTATTATGTATGTTTTTATTATTGAGAATGATCCGATCGCGATCGGAACGTCTATTGCTAGCATTCTTTATTAAAATTTAAACTTAAAACATTTTCGTTTCCTTTTTGTTTTTTGTACTTTCTTATCCTGTTTTGTTTTTTTTTATAATAATTTTTGACTCGTAGCCCTCTTTTTTTCTTTGTTTTTTCTTAATTAAATGATCCAAACAAATAATGTTAAAAACATCAATTGACAGATATTTGCAAAACTCCTTTTCTATCACAAGTAACATTAGAAAAAAAATTTACATTTGAAAATAATATTTGATATAAATAAATATTTCATATTTAGAAAATGAAACGAACGAAATTCCGAATTATTATTGGAGAGAAAGAGAAAGTAATATAGTGAAGAAATCGAAGTTAGTAAGTAATAAGCTGTAAATCGCTCCTGACAACGCGAATTTCATGCCCTGGTTGGTTATTTTCAAATGTTCACCGTTTGAAAACTATTGATATCTTAAGATGTTGCTTAACATTTTCGATTTACTTTTTCATGAGGAATATGTAAGTGCCGGTTCCTACAATAACTCTGGTACATATATCTGGTACTTATATATATATTTATTTATATTATCTATATATATTT
>NW_012130100.1:121080-123109 GCF_000143395.1 Atta cephalotes | reverse complement strand
CAGTATTATTATGATATACTTAATTCAATAAAGTATTTGTATTCAATAATAATAGTGTGAGTAACTCATTTTCATAGATGACTCATTTCCTTCATGTCAGGTAACTTGGAATTTCTTAAAAGAAAAAGAAATGCATTCTTCGTTAACCTTTTTTGGTAATGGAGAAAACGATAAACGAACAGATATGAAAACAATATATTTATCGTGATAGTCTAGAGGCTACAAGCGCAACTCTACATCCCCTAAATTCTAGCAATAATTTTTTTTCGTTCTCTCAGTAGACTCGAAGATGAAGTCAAATCGTTTATAGTCTCTCTTAAATAAAAACTCTGTCAGTCGGTTAGGCTATTGTACAATTGTTAGTCTTGTGTACAATGGAGAACATACATAATATTTTTTCGGACCCACGCTGTGGGTATATTACTTGCGAAAGCTTCGATTCTTATCAATAGAAGATTCTTATCATTATCTGTTACTGTGCAACAAATAGATCAGACTTTTATTATTGTAACATCACCTGGAACGCATTTGATTCACTGTAAATTAATGTTCGCGTTGCTCAGGAACAGTTGTTAGGAACAATGTAAGTATATATGTTAATGATTATAAACATTGACGTGGAGAATTGTGACTTCGCGTTAGGCTCGATATGATAGGCGGAGTGTAAGTATCAACGTATATGAAGTTTTGTGCACTCATTCGCAGCGGTTCTCTAAGCGTGATCAAATTCTTATTAGTTTTCATGCGATAAATGCTCCATGTGCATGAGATCTATTTTAATTTATGTATTTAAGTCTTGCTATTATATTTTTCAGAGATTGTGCAGATGCTGCGATATGTTAATTATGTTAAAAAAGTTACGGAGACAATTACGTTATTGTATTCGACAGATTATAATAATAGTAGCACGAAAAGAGCTGAACAACAGCGGCGTATTGCGAACAATTCAGGTTCCGAAATTATCTTCCAAGAGCACATGGTAGCCATTGTCAGTGAAGATAAATTCTTAGGCAATGATAATAAAATGAGATTCATTTCTATGTTTATTTCTACGATAAAAAGTGGCAAACGAAGTATTTGTCGTAAAGCTGGCTGAAAGTGATGCCGACGGATTAATTATACAAACAAATATAGAAGTTTCTGCGACTTGGCAATTCTTAATAGTAAGTGAAGACGTCGATCTTGTTATGTTAATAATTGCTCTATACCTGCAGATAAAAACATATTTTTTATTGAACCAGAAAGAAGTAAAAGCGAAAAAAAAAATTATTCTTCTCCGAAACTGCAAAAATATGGAAATTTAAAGGACACAATTTTATTAGCTCATGCATTTAGTGATTGTGACCTCGGCAATATTTTAGAAAGAAAAAATAAAAGTTTTCAAATTATTACAGGAGGAGGGGGGGGAGCAAAACTCCATAATTAACATTTTTACATATGACAATTCAACATCAGAAGAGATTCAACGAGCCGGAGAAATCTCTGTTTCTATTTATGCAGCTAAGCATCCATCAGAAGGTGATTTAAATTTTCATCGTTATGTTTTTCAAAAATCTGTATTAAATAAAAAAATACGTCTCAGATATCTTCATGAGGACGCATGGATGCGTCCTCATTTAAGGCTCATATCGCTCGCACGCGTGAATGCTGCATGTGCGGATAACGTGAAGTTCATGCGAATTCTCCAATTGAGATTTATATCGCCTGCATACTGAGTGCCATATCCGTGTAAGCGATGTGACTTTCATTTCAGTGTTGAAATCATTATTATTAATAAAAATAAAATGTAAAAAGGAGGAATAATTACAATGGAGATAAATGTGAAATATTTGTGCAATATATTTTGAATGAAAAGTAAATTTTGAAATTACTGTTTTCAAACACATGAAAAATAATTATTATTTATTTTTTTGTTTGAAAAATTTGTTTTTCATAGAAATATATTGCATGTCACATTTACCCTCCCTGCCATAATTACTATTAGTAATCATGTATATATATATATATTGTATATATATTGTATATATAT
>NW_012130100.1:98419-116810 GCF_000143395.1 Atta cephalotes | reverse complement strand
GAATAGCCTCAAAAGATGACCAGTTTTTTCGACGCGGGATTCGTACGCTACCCGAAAGATGGGAGAAAGTAGTGGCCAGCGATGGACAATACTTTGAATTATAAATGTATAATCAGTTTTTTACAATAAAGCCTCGAATTTCGGAAAAAAAACGGCGGAAGCAAAGTTGTACACCTAATAGTTAACTGTCTTTTCTTGTGTCTTGCACTGAGACTCATGAATGGTTTGAATTTGGATGACATCCTTTGCTATGTTCCATGTATTGTTGATCAAGATGGCCAAGTCAGGAAAATTATTTAAAAGAATATGAAATGATATATTATTGTATAATATTTCTAAGTAACAAAATAATTGAATATCGCCATTCTTAGAATGAGTTTTTATTAGTTGCAGTATTAATATAGACACAGCTATTCGTAAATAGAAATTTTGATAAGAAATTAAGAAAGAAGTACAATGTCAGTGAATTAGAATCATTATAACCAAAGGTCTGATAATTGTGCATTAGGGGACCCAGCTCTGATGACTTTTATCTTGTATTGTCAAGGTCATGATCCTAAATGACTTGCGACAGGTTTTACTTGCCTGAGTTTACCTGCGACAAGCGGTCGCTCTCCATTAAAAAATTATTAACAAAAAAGTTTCAAAAATAATATATTTTTACTATACATACACGATATTAAGTATTATTTTATACATCCCCTGGAAGAAAAATAAATTTTGTTTCTAACACAATGATATTTTTAATGCACTTTTTATGAACAAAATAACAATAAAACATTTTTTCATGATTTCATTATAATTTTTACATTTTTTTATAAAAAAATTTGATTGAGTTAAATGAAACTTCACAATTTATTCGATTAAAAAAAACAAATATCATTCATAAAGAGAATGAATAATCACAAATTTTTAAAAATTGCTTACCAACAAGAAGCGTCGATGTATAAATTATATAAATTTAGTAGCCAAAATAAGTGGCCTTGGTATTACTTTGATAAGTAATCGATGAAATAATGAAGTTATTGGATATTAATTATCTTGGTTCGATTTCAACGGCTTTAATTAAATTTGTAAAATTATCTAAAACACGATCGTAAGAAAAGATAAATATATATTATGAAATATACATTGAGAAAAATTATTGTCATTGGAAATAAGCTAATATACTGACTGCGAATTTACTTACACATTTATTTACACTTTGAGATTTTACACGATAATCCAATAAACAAAATAAATTTGTTTCACTTTTTTCACATTGAAAAATTACGATAACAGAAAATCACTAAATATATTGTAAGGAGACTGCAAAAAATTAGCTAGAAATATTTAAAGAAAGGGAAACAAGCCTAATGGAAAGAAACGTTCGGGAATATGTAGGAAATCCCCAAGAACGCTATAACAAATCTTCGAGAGGCAATAATAATAGGAAACAAACACTCAAGGGAAATCTTAGTATATGACAGGTGTAACGGATGAACGGATAAGAGCGTAGAAAGAGGCCAATGCACTGAGCAGAACTACGTTAACACTTTATTCACGTTTTGATGCCAGATCGAGATACAATCCTTGGAACGCTTCCCGACCTTCCCTTTTGTACATTTCCACCTTAAGCTACGTATTACAAGTAAACACCTAATCAGATGCTATTTTCGGATCAGAGTCAATAACACGTCGACTCTTATGCTCATATGATTACAAGATAGATAAATCACCAATAAAAGTGAAGGAGACTAGCGACTACCAACGCTGTGTTCCAGTGTATATCGGCAGTGTATATCGGAACATGCCTCAACTACTATTTTAAATCTTATATCCTGCAATTGCAGGAAAGATTGTTATTCATCACCGTCTGGATGCAAAAGATTAGGGCTGAAATATTCTGACTTTTGCGGACACCGGACATTGCCAAGAAACCGGATGCCAATGGTTACAAATACAACAGCAAAATAGAGGAGGAAATATATACAGACACCAATTTAGAAGACGCATTCAAATAAATTTAATAAAATATGTTTATATATAACAACATATAATTATGAATAACAATTAATATGTCAATAAATGGATCTTTTTTCATAATTGTTCTAATGTCCGTAAATCAAAATGCCTTTAAAAAATGATATCTCCATAATTATCGGCCGTATGATATTCATTTAAAAAAATCATTTTATAAATAATTAAATACTCTTTTGATTTTTTTTGTTATATGCATTTTGTACGTAGGTACAACCAAATTTGAGATATTCACAAAGCCAAAATATATTTACGTAACATTAAAAAATAAGAGATCCTTTAAAAAAATTTCGGAAACTATTACGCGTACAAAGTTCATTAAGAAACGAAATTGTGGGGAATTTTATCAGCTTTATTTTCGAACTGAAAATTAATTTCCGTACAACAAATAGTTTCTAGGATATTTGCAAAAAACCAATTTTATGCGATATTTTTTCAAGATAGCGTAGCCGACTATGCCTTCATACATAGGTAATTTTGTTATGTTAAAAAGAACACTATTACAAAATATACACAATATATACAAAAATTCAGCTTTGCAGCAATTTTTTCCTTTATATCGCCAAAAATCGTCTAATTTTCCTGGGCTAGTAAATCTTTATCCGTTTAATTATATTAAACTGATTATGCATTGCACGTGATGTTTAACAATATTTCATGATTTTATTTTTTTTGTCTTTCTGCAAATAAAATAATGTAAACTATAATAGTATTGTCATTTGTCATGTGTAATCAGAAGCTCTTAGTTCCTTAAAATTACGATACAAGTTTCTTATAAAAGTTTCTCTTTTTAATGAGATTTCCTCAGTTCTATTGCTCGTAACTTCTCTCATATGTCTGTGGTGCGCACGCTGGTTGTACACAGTCATACGGGATCTACAGTTTAATATCGATGATTTATTGAAAAAGTGGTCTTCCTACGAGCGTTCGAAAATTCGGTTCTGTCTGGATCGAACCCGGGATCTTTGGCATAGCAGTTTCGTACGCTGCCTGCTATGCCACGCTCGCACTCATGAGTCATTAAGATCTCTTGATGAGATTCACTTTTCTCTAAAATTTTTCTGATAATCCTGAAACTCCTTGTATATTTATATATCTTACGTTTTATATTTTTATTAATATAATTTTATTAAGTTTTTCCGAAAATAATAAACGTAAATTAATCTTCATTTATCTGTTTTTCAGTGCGTGGCAATGGAAATACATCCTTTGTACTTAATGGTACCAGCCACACTGATGTGTTCATTTTCATTTCGCTTGCCAGTTGGCACACCACCGAACGCAATTGTAACAATTGCAGGACATATCCCTACAAGTTGGTTAATGGCTGGAGGCTGTGCACCTGCAATTTATTGTTTGATAGTAGAAGTAATTTTTTTCCCTACATGGGGTGTTTTCGTTTACGGAATTAAAGAGTTTCCTGATTGGGCCAGATATATTGAAATAGAAAATAATACAGATGTATTTCATTAATTAATTGAGAGTAATAATTTCAGTTATGGAGCAGATTAAATCTCAGTTTTCTGTATTTAGTTTCATTTTACAAAATTTGACTCACTATTAAACTCAAATGTGGAAAATTAATATTTTGAATTTGTTTATACTTAAATTACATCGTTTTTAATTTTTCTCAATTACCTTATTTTGAGGGAGTATATTAATGTACTAGGGACTATACTATTGTACTTTACAAATATATATATGAGGATAATATTGTAAAGAGTAGTGTGATATCTTTCCAAAATAAAATTTAATATAACTTAAACAAAATAAATATTTAAAGCAAACTTTTATGTCTAAATTACATTCCATAACAAACATAAAATAGGTACAGAAATATTTTTCTTACACTGAAAAAGTATTTGTGTGAAATAACATGATTATGCTAGTTTATTTTTCGATCCATAATTATGTAATATTACAGTTCACAGTTAGAAAATTATAGATTATATTAATTTTACTTACAATATGTATTTTCGGGGTTCCATTGAACATGGTATTTCATATTCAAAATTTGATCTCGCGCTAAAATCATGCGCACAGTAGTTTTGATTAAACAAACTCTATGTATAGACTCTGTATAGAACTCTGTATAATTTCCGTTTTTATGATGGTCTCGAATATGATTTCATATACTAATTTTTATACGTTATATTAAATGTTAATTGTATAGAAATCAAGTTCAGATATAAGAAAAAATTTTTTTTTATTTTTAACATACATTGCTTTCTTATTATTCTTATGTATAAGATTAATTAATTTATAGTTTCAAATATAATTTATTTTATTTGTTTAATTACGCATCGCATATTTCGCAATTTTTAAAAACGCACGGTATCGATGGAACCTTTACGATTTCTGGAGTGGTAACTAAACACTCTAACAAGGAGGAGCTACAATCATACATTGAAAAAAGTATTTACGTGATTATACTTATGAATCTTTTCCAATCTTACCAGCATAATAATGTAAATCCACATAAAAAATTACAGATTATGTTAACTTCACATGTAATATTGTATATACTTTTGGCATTTCATTGAACATGAAATTTTACATAATGTGAAATATACAGGTAATCAGATCTATACCGCTTTACGCATTATTTTTTCGGCGCGTTAAATTTACAGATTCTAATTAATTACAATAATCACACAATAAGTTTAAAAATCTATTTATTCTGGAATTCTGCACGAAATTGTTTTTTCCGTTTATACGTTGTAAAATCCCGCTTAAATTTAAAACTACATTCTACAAATTATTTTTATATAGAAATAGTATTTTTACATATATTTTATCATTAAATTGTACTTGTTTTTTCCATTAATTATACTTGTTTTTTCTAAAAAAGAAGATGTTACATTGATAATCTAATATATCGAAATATTGTTGCTTTTTTTCGGCGATACCGATTGATTCTCTCGCTGTGTTTATTTCGTGAGTGGCTATCACCATAGAGATTGCGCATTTGACGGTTACATATATCGAAAGATAAGTGTAATCGATTAATAATATTATAAAAGAGTTAGTAATGTAATGATAGCATTGTAAAATAATTACAAATTGTTGAATATTTCTTCCGTTCTTCTTTGATTTTATTCCTACGTTGATGATTTCTTTTTTCCCTTGGATGTAAAATGAAGATTGTTTCAGATAAGTTTAAGTTTTAATATTAAACTTTTTAATATTAATCTTTTAATTATTAATTGATATTTTATTATAAAGAATTGTTACTTTATGTTGTATTTTATTTGCAGTTTTCCTTTCATATTATAACTATTGTAATGCGAGCCTAAAAATGAACTCAAGATTGTAGACTTATTATACAAGCAGTTTATGATTCTTTTAGTTTCTAATTACTTTGTGTTTTTGGGATTAATGTCCCTTACTTTTTTACATTTCTTTGAGTTACCTGTCTATATTCTCTTTCACCTTCCGTGACTGTTCTCGTATGATCAAACTTGAGTTATTTACAAAAATTTTTTAAATTAAAAAAGTCGATAGATCAAAAAACGAGCAAAAGAAAGATCTAATTAAAAAAAATATATACCAGTGTATGAAACCGGAATTTACCAATAGATGACCAATAGCTGTCAATGTAATTGCCGTCAGACGGCGTCATTGATGCCATTTCCTTGTTCTGACATCTGACAAAGATTTTCAACTCACAACAATACAAGTTTCATACAGTATAATTTGTAATAGCGTTGAACATATCGAATTTTGTGCCTGGAAACTACGATTTGCGAACAGCATTGATTTTCTGTTACCATTTGAAGAAAACTGCTGCAGAATCACATCGAATGCTTGTCAAAACTTACGGTACATGCTCTTGGTAAATTACAGTGCTTTGAGTGGTTTAAAAAATTCAAAAGTGGCGATTTTGATGTGAGAAACGAAGAACGTGGAAAACCATGCGATGAAAAGTGGATATATTTTGAGAATCCTAAGCGTAAAAGATCATGAGTAACTTCAGGCGAACCATCGACATCGACTGCAAGGCCAAATCGCTATGGACGGAAGAGAATGCTCTGTGTTTGGTGGGATCAGAAAGGTGTGATCTATTATGAGCTGCTAAAACCTGGCGAAACCAGGTTAATACTGAACGCTACCGACAACAAATGATCAATTTGAATCAAACTTTGTGTGAAAAACGATCGAAACATCAAAAAACGCAACACAAAGTGATTTTGCTTCATGATAATGCACCATCACACACAGCAAAACTAGTCAAGGAAATGATTGAGACATTTGATTGGAAAATACTTTCGCATGCGGCTTACTCACCAGACTTGGCTCCGTCGGATTACCACTTATTTGCATGGGATGGGACACGCACTTGCTCAGCAGCGCTTCACTTCTTATGAAGATGTACGAAAATGGCTAGATGACTGGTTTGGCTCAAAAGAGCAACGGCGTGGCATCCACAAATTGTCAAACAGGTGGAAAAAATGTATAGCTACCGATGGGCAATACTTCGAATAAAATATTTTTTATCATTTTCATGCAATAAACGTGTATTTTCTATTAAAAAATTCCGGTTTCATATTTACATACCTGATATAATATTTTACTTTACATCACAAATTAATATTCGATGTCGTATAGTATGGAACATTTCAACTATAATAAGTCTAGAAGGAAACTTTGATCTTCCTCTTAACAGGAATAAAAGAAAAGTGGTTCATGAATTTATGAAACATATTGAGAGTTATAGTAGACATTTTACTAATAAAGATATAACAAGAATTAGTTGTTATCCTTTAACTTCATTCTTTCTTACTTAATAAAAAAAGGATAAGTTATTTGGTTTGAAAAACAATTAATTAGTGCATAATGAATCTATTAAATTTCTTAAATCAAATCCTAATATATTGTTTACTAAGGCTGACAAAGACAATGTTACTTTAAACAACAAAAATGAATATATTATCCATCTTAGACTATCCGTTTTTTATCTCGGAAACAGAGCATTTTAAAAAAAAACGGACAAAAGTTGTGAGGTTTTCAATAATCTATTTAGTGATCTAATCAGTCTGACCTTGGGTAGTGTCACCAAGGTCAGAGCAATATCATTTTGAATTTTTTAAATAGAATTCCCTATTTCATTGCATATTCTTGTACATCATCACTAAAGTACAAAGAAAAATGCGTTTTTTTTAGATATAAATTCACTTAAGAGACTTTTTTTATAATACTATACAATTTTCGCTCAATAATTACATAAGTAATATCATCTTGTAAAATTTCTTTTATTTTATTTATACATATATTATGGTGCGTACTAATTTCTTTTCACAATAGTAACTACTAACAATATTGTCTAAGAAAAAAATATTGCGGCATTGGACAATAAAAAGAAATGGAATAAAATAAAACAAAAACAGAGATAAGAAAGAATTTCGAAACAAAGAGAATTTAAAAAAGAAATAAAAAATTTAAGAGCGAGAGAATTATGTAACTATATGCATATAACTCAACTGAAATAAATTGAAATCGGATGACAGTAATGACAACATGACAGCATGATAATAACAGTATTAAAGAAAGAGAAGTATTTAAGAAGTCTATCAATTTTATAGTATAATACTAAAACATCATTGTGATTTTGCGAGTAACATGCACATACCAACAATTTCATGTAGATTACACAATTTGACAATACAAATGTGCTAACGCATATTTTCGGATTACGAAGTGTAATAGACTTTTAAAATATAAATGAAATAAACATTTATTATACTTAAGTTCAGTTTCTGGCAATGCTTTGCTTCATTGCGTTTTTAGCCAAAAATAACGTAGCCAAAACTCAGTAACGCAAAATCGTCTTCATGGAGGAAATTACGTTCACACTTTTCTTACGGCGCTCATGCGTAGGATTACTAAATTCACGAGCGTTGCAAGTGTCGAGAATCGGAACTTAACTCGAAACTTAAAATCGGTTCATGTTAGGTAGACTGACTAGACTGAGTGGAGTTTCCTTAGTTTCTTCCTTCAAGCTTTTGGAATTGAAGTGAGATAGTTTAGGTTACGAAATCCGTCACACCGATAGCATAAAGGAACACGTAAGTGAGACTAAAATAAATATTTTCTGCTTCTGAAATTACACAAATTTTCTGTTGTAAAACACATTTTTTGCTTGAAAAATACAAATTATTTCCTATAAATATTAATATAATTCCTATAAATATTAATAATTTTTGTTTTACAGCAAAGAATTTGTCCCGGTTAGATATATTTGTTTATTTAAAAATACAAATTATTTTCTATAAAACACATTCTCTGTTTTAAAAACAAATTTTCTACTGTAAAAACAAAAATTATATAGAAAATATTATTATATAGATATAAAAATTATATAGATAATAATTATATAGAAATAGCATTTTTAGTTAGAGGCAAAGGTAAGTATATACAGTTGTCAGCAATATGATTCTGCTCTTGGTTGTTGCAACGCAACAACCAAGGTTGTTGAGACACGTGTGGGATGAAACACAGATTATGAGAATCTTCATGGTTATATTACGACTTTATCAAAAGGTAAGATATTTTTCAGATTCTCTTACACTTTTCCTATAGATAATTCAAATATATTAATTTCTTTTTCAGTATGCAAAGATTTTCCTATGGCCAAGCAAGGTGTTTACGCACTCGTAAAATATGTATCACAGAAGACTTAGAACCAACCAGGGTGACAATTATTGATGAAGAAGGTGATATACGAAACGTTTTAGTCAAGCTGCAAAATCCAATTAATTACAATACGAGGTAAATTGTAAATTGTAAAATAAAAAAATTATAATGCAGGGTCTACAATATAGAAGTCGTAGCGGTCATAGAGTCTTATTTTCTACGGCTCAAGACTCTACGATCGCTACGACTTCTATTGTATTGGTTATATATTTATGTATACGATAGAAATTTTCTATGCTATAATAGGTTTTCAGGAATTATGAAAGACATGAAGGTCGTGATAACGAATATTTTAGACGTACAAGTTTCTTGGATAAAACGATCTTGATAGGTGATAGTGTTGATTCAAAGCTTTAAAGTTGCTATACGATGTCGTGGATACAATAGCATTATCCATTTCTGCATAAAAATGGATATCAGCAAAAAAGAGCATTGAAAAACTAATTCTATAATATTTAATTTTATAGGTAGCGTAGATACGACTTGGACAATAGGAGCAGTCTTAAAAAAGAGATTACAACCTTGCTATTGTCATTCGCATTCAGTGATCACAGCAAGTAGCAATTTAGATTAGATTGTGACCCAATCATCGGTTGAGAACGATATATGGCTATGCAATTTTCAAAAAATTACGGATTCAAGAAAAATTGAAGACTATCTTAGGGCTTACATTACTACATCAACTCCTTTTTGATTGGTCTATGATATTACTCAATAAATTGGGTTGCCTATCTGCCTATGAGCAGGAGCACGTTACTGGTAATGCAGAATATGATTTGATCGCAAGTCCGAGGAGGAATGAAGCAAGGGAAATTGAATTTTATTCTGATATAGTGTAAAATTTAATAATATTATATAAAATATGTATTTAATAATATAAATGACATTTAATATATATTTAAAAATATGTAACTATAAATATTTGTAATTAAATTTTTTAAATGTCATTTATGTCAAATACATATTTTGTATTCTATTATTGAACTTTATACTAATATATAAAATTCAATTTCTCTTGTCTCATTTTCCCCTGGACTTGTCATCTAATTTTATTCTGCATTACTACTAGTAAAGCATGCCTCTGCCCATAGGCAGACTGGCAACCCGATTTACTGAATGTATAGGTTACGGAAGCACCTTGTACACTCATTAATCTCGACTTAGAATTTCTTTTTAAATTATCACGATAGTTACAACCCGTTTTTTGCTTTTGTGATATTATTGAGAAGATAATGTTAAAAACAATTTGAGTAAATTATTCTGGGTTTATATAATATTCGTGCAAAGTTAATTTGTTATCTG
This sequence comes from Atta cephalotes, assembly GCF_000143395.1. Lineage (NCBI taxonomy): Eukaryota > Metazoa > Arthropoda > Insecta > Hymenoptera > Formicidae > Atta > Atta cephalotes. The sequence goes on along the minus strand of NW_012130100.1, from coordinate 106,796 downwards.
ATTGGTTAAACAGCAAAGTGCAGTTTGTTTGAAATCGAATATTATTGCATCATAAATATTTAGAATCATGAAAAATAAATTATTTATCTACTATCTTGTCGCAGTACTGGGACCCTATTCTTGAACTTGTACAACTATTTTCGTATACGAACAATTTCGTATCAAAATTTTCGCATGCGATTGATAAAATTAATTCTTGATCGCTCTACGAATCAATGTGTATAAATTCGCTACTAATCGCATGCGAATATCAGAGCGTTGTTGTCAAATCTTTATAAGCGAATAAACCAATCAAATGTAAATATTATTTATTTTTTGATATAAGAGATCTATCAAAATATTAACCTATAAATATTATCTAAACATTAAGAGATCCGTTTTAATGTTGACCGTATAAACGTTTTCTTATCTTATAGATATTAATGTGTATTTATTTTATTACATATAGCTTTGCAAATATCTATATTTTTAATTCTAGATATCAGAAAAACGAACAGGAAATATATCGAGTGGACAAAGAACAATTCTTATTGAATTTTTAAATCTAGAATTAGTATCGGCAAAATTTTCTTCAAAATTTTCAAATATGGTCAAAAGCTGTGGTATGAAGTCACTGATATACTAAATGCCCTTCCTAGAGCTCAAAAGACTTGAGAACAGTGGCGAAAGGTAATTAAAATTATATATGTGCAATAAGTATAATGAAGATAACACACAAAATAATCTAATCTATGTAAATTCTTATAATAAATTTTATTTTAACATCAGTTAAAATAAAGTTTATTAGTAGTTTTTTTTTAATCTTATAAACTTGGCATGATATGAAAACCAAAGTAAAAGGAAAAAAAGCAGAAATCAATCGAAGTTTAAAAAATTGGAGGTTCATCAGATATAAATATAACAATGTAGCTCAATTGATTGGATCTACTACTATTGAGTTGTCCGGAAATTTCGTGCCGACTAACCTATATAATTTAATAAATTTATACTAAAATTTAAATTTTCTGCGTTTCAATTTTCCTTCAACATCGGCCCGAACTTTCCGGACAACCAATATATATGGTGATGCTGCTGTTGATGAATCCATTACTAAATTTGTAAATATCTGAGCATAAAATATACTTTCTAAAAAAAATTGATTTTACATGTTTTGCTCTAAAAATTAATTTCTCTTTTTAGGATTTTCAAAATACTGAAAATAATGAAATTGAAAACACAACGGATTTTAAAAAGAATCCATCTGTAATCCAATCTGTATTAAAAACTGTACTCAACAATAATAATATATTGAAGGATATTATAAATAAAAGTAAATTTTTCATTATATATGTATTTTTTTATTTTAAATATTAATTTTATGTGTATTTCTTTTATTTGCTGCATGTACTTCCTGATGTTTGTGATTTTTTTCTTACAATTTTCACTTGTAGAAAATGTTGAAAAAAAAGTGTGTTCAATAAAATTTGTTAGTAAATTGCAACAAAGAAGAATTATTTATCAATATCTAAAAGTAGGTACATATACAATATATATATATATATATATATATATATATATATACACATATATATGTACACATATATTTGTGAAGTGAAATACAATAATTTTTTAAATATCAATTTTTTTGTAAAAATACAATATTAATTTTTTACAGAATTAGTGAAACATTGTGATTTTACACCAGAATCGGTAAATAAAGAAATAAATACAGATAGCAATATATTGAATTCTAGTATAGAATCAATTATAAGAACTGCAATAATATCCAGTAATACTTTTGAGGATTTCATGGATATTAACTTCAAAGATATCATAAGTTTTGCGGGTTACCGCCGTATCCATTGCTAATACCAACATTTCATGAATCTTACTGTTCACTTTATCACAGCGAGAAGTGCACTGATATTATCAGTATCAATGCGATTCTCGCTCTGATTAAGCAAGGTTCATGAAATGTTGACATTAGCAATGGATAATGACACGTTGATAATTTGCAAACTTTCTGGCATCACCTAGTAATATTTAGTTTGAATAGTAAATTTTTATAAATGTACCATATTATTTAATAAATAAATTGTATTTTATAAGGAATTAAGAAATCCAGACGAAACGTTACAAAACAAGAATGTTTTGAAAACACTTTCACAAAATATCTAAGCGCAAATATGAACAACGATATGAAGATTACGTGAAGAATATTATAATAAAAAACTTCAATTTGGAACATGATGTTATAGCAAAAGAGCAAATTGTTACAGCTATTGAAACTTATTGTGCAATTACAAACCAAGAGAATATAACTTATGAAGAAGTAGAAAATTTAGAAAACAAATTAGTTTAGAAGATCAAATATTTATTAGTGCCAAAATTACAAGGTTGATAAAGTTTGCACAGAAAGTAGATACAACGTTTATTAATCAGTAATACATTTTCGTCATTTTGTTCGTTATATTTCATTGTATTGAAAAACATATATTATTAATTACAGAAACATAATATTGTTATTAAAAAATTTTATTTTATTTTTAGAAATAGATTAAAAAAGTTTTTCACTTTTTGTGATATGAAAAAGCACAACATAAATGTGTAATATTATAAAAATATTAATAAAACAAAAAATAATTGCTATATATTTTTTTTCATGAATATTTATATATATCAACTTAGTATTTATTTATTCATACAGATATCACACAAGTTGTGCAAGGTTGCAGTTGACTAACTCCAACATACCCATTACATCCAATAACTGATAACTTCCAGCTGCATAAAACCAGAGAGCAGTAAAGATCTGTAAAAATAAAAGGCTACTACTTGTTGATATTCATATAAACACTTTTATATCTATATAAATAATATACAATATAATATAAGTAATATAATATCTGCATAATATTTACAATACATCTGTATATTTATATATACATAAAGTTTTATTATAATTAATTTAAAATAGATTTAAAATTGTGAACATCATATCTGTCACTTATTTATAGATTCTACAAATAAATAAATATATATATAATAAATATATATATATATATAATTTTTTCTTATCTTTTGTTCCGCATCCAATGTTGATCTTCTTGAAATTGGATCACTATACTATGTCGATTACCATATCTCTCTTCGTTCCATATCTTTATTTAAACGAAATAATCTCATAAACTCTAAATTATTTAGCTCAAATGGATCACTATGTTGAAACCTTTCTCTGTTTTCGAAAATATTTGCATTTTCTAAAATATCTATTGTGGGAAAATTATAGGAAGGTCAAAATTTCCTTAAACAAAGATATTTTATTCCGTGCCTTTCCCACAGGTTGTATCTATCTTAGACTGACTCGTCGGTGCCTGTTCTTGCAGGATGCCTCGCAGGACGCTCGCGAGTCGCGTGTATTAATGCGCGGGTTTTTCCATTGGCCGCGCTACATGGCCGTGTGGGAATCAGGATTCGCATAGAGTATAAGACTTTAAATAAACTAAAAATCCTACACTATTGCTGATAAAATCAACTAATCTTCTTAAAGCCGCCATATCGTACTGTTATAATAAAATTTTGGTTATTTATCGCAATGAATCTTCGTTTCGAATACTGACCCATATGATGTAAATCACATGAGATTTTTCGAATACGATCGCGTAGCAATCGTTCAGAAATATCAACTATTCATCGTATACGAAAATCGTATACGAAACTGCCATTTTCGAATGTTTGTTTAAGATTAGGGCTCCTGTTGTACATACTTTATTGTCTACATATTGCGCACTTTTATATATTATATCTTCTTGTGTATAAATATGTGTAATATATACAGTGTGCTTTCGCAACCTGCACAGTAAGTCGAGTTGCCTATCTGTCTATGGACAGGAGCACGTGTTAAGAGTTCTCTACATAGAAGTCGTAGACGGTTGTGGAATCTTAAGTCGCAGGAAATCAACCAAACACAATCAAAAATATAAAGAGACTGTTCTTATTAGAATTGGTTTCTTACGACTTAAGACTCCACGACTTTCTATGACTTCTATGTAGAGGACCCTTTACTGGTAATGCAGAATATGATTAAATCGCAAGTTTGGCGGGAAATGAGACAAGAGAAATTGAATTTTATTCTGATATAGTAAAATTTAATATTATATAAAATATGTATTTAATAATATAAATGTAATAGTAAATGCCTCTGTCCATGAGCAGACTGGCAACTCAATTTACTGATGTATAAGTTACGGAAGCATCCTGTGCACTCATTGACCTCGACTTAGGATTTCTTTTTAAACTATCACGATTATTGTATGCTAGTTACTACTTACAACTTTAAAATAATTTTAAAGATAAAATAATTAAGATAATTAATAAAATAATTAGATAAGACAGTTAGATAATTAATTATTAGATAATTAGATAAGATAATTAGATTTTTAAGATAATTTTTTCTTTTTTTGTTAAAGATAATTTGAGCAATTATTCTGGGTTTATGATATAATATTTGTTATCTAGGCGAAAAAGCATGATGAAAATGGATTGAGAATTAAATCTATTGTCAAGGACTTTTTAATTTTTATTAATTAAAATATATAGATTTTTTTTAAATCTGGATGTTTCTATGTTTCTTCCGCGACCTCCGCGATCTCCACGTCATCCGCCTTCCCCATATCGGTACTTGCGTCGGTTTCTTTGTTAACGTCTGGCTGTAATGAATTTGAAAATAGAAAATGATAAAAATTTTGTATTTACATAAAAACTTATTTACATAAAAACTTATTAGATTTGGGTAAGTTAATTTTAATATGACATATGTGTAAATTTTTATAAACTTTGAAAAACAGCGCTGTCCCGGCGTGAGCGGCTGCATCTGGTCACTGGTCTCGGTGCAGGTGGCTGTGTCGCCGCTGTGTCCTGGCGCAGGCGGCCGCGTCCCTACGAACTGCTATTATGTCCTTTAATTTAATATATCTAGCTTGGTCCTCAGAGCTGCTAATTCTAAATCTTTTGAGTCGTCCATCATTAAGCTAAAAGAAAATCATGAAAAATAACTTAATGAATGAATATATAAATTTTGTTATAATAAAATAAATTATTACATCTATTTACATATTATCTACATCAAACTTTTTTTCTTCTTTTGTTTTTCACGGTTCATGACAGACATAGTGAAATTATAGAAAGTGAGCTATGTAGCTCCTAAATGTAGTGGGAGGGGCAGATAGCCAATTATGGGGGACACATTTTATGAAAATTCAATATGGTTTACTATTTCGAAGCATATGGTCGCATACGGAGCATTTATATTTAATAAATGGACGCTTCCTGATTGATATGATATCCTCCCACTCTTTGTCACCATTATGCGTAATAGTTCATCTTCTATAATTTCACCACGGACGGTGATAGTTCGCGCCTTTTGAATATGACTAAGTTTATTAACCCTCAATTTGAAGCATCGTGATTGGTCCGCCATTTTTCTTAAATCACGTTATATTAGGTCTGTTCCAAAATCTTGCCAGTACTAGAAAATCTATAATGCACGTAATATAAACTATAGATTTTTAACACTGGCAGTAAATTTTGGAATACAATCTAGGTCTGTTTTATATTTCTGCACTCTTTGAACTAGTACACGATGCACTAAAGCTTAAGACACAATGCGAGAGAATAGCGATAATGATAGAAGTAACACGATTTCAACCTATCAGAAACTGTGTATATCCGATTTCTGATAGATTGAAATCGTGTTATTTCTATCACTATTGCTATTCCCTCGCATTGAGTCTTGGATTTTAGTTGAAGCGTATTATAAGTTTCCATCGAGAATAACGAGCTTGATTTATGCTTCGATCTTAACCCTAAAATCTTAATCCTTTGCAGCACGGTGGCATTTTGATCAGTTATATCAGTTATTCATGAATAAGATTTGATGTGCAATAATACGAAATATTTGAAACACGATACAAATCTCATGAAAATATTAAATAATTTAAATATTATATAATTTCTGGGGGTTCTCGGAATCACTGATTACGAATCTGACCTCGGATTTTTAAAATTCAATATGGCGGATCAAATTGCAAAAAGTGATTTGATGTAGAAGAAAGGTACTCATCAGTTTTTGAAATCGCTAATTACAAATCTGGAGTAGGAAAAGCAAAATTGCAAACAAATATTTGAAGTGATTATGAATTTGAAGTCAAAATTATACAAAAAACATTCTCAATATTCGTTGGTCATGTTTGACTTACAACTTTGAATTTCATAAATCCAACTCCAGAATTGCAATCGACTTAAAACTTACGTAGTACTCACAAGTACCTAGTTTCATCAAGATCAAATCACTTTTTACAAATCAATCCGCCATCTTGGATCCGTCATTTTGAATTTTGAAAATCTGACATAAGATTTGTAATCAATGAGTCCGAAAACTTGAAGATCATATAATGTTTCCCACAGAGCGAACAGCAATTTTCAACACTATAGTAAGAGGCATTTTGGGACAATCAACAATACTTAACGGAGGGTCAAATCTCATTGATGAAGTATCGATAGAAAGATCGCAATCTCAGAATGGACAAAGTTTTGGAACAAATTTTTGATATTCGGCAATATTAGTGTTAGATTGATAGGGATATATTTGATCGGTAGACTTATCAAATTATTTCTTGACACATTCGTACATGGATATGCCTTACACACAGTATATGTCAGTGTATTTGTTAGGAGCCATATGGGATTCGCTTACCCAGCTCCTGTTACACTTAGAGAAAAATAGACCTAAGAACGGAAAGTCCAGCGCTCCAGTGCCTGATGCGCTTGAGCGCAATGACCCCAAATGTGGAGAGACTTTACTCCTCAGAGAAACGAAGGCAGAACGAATTTATCCCCTCCTCCTGCAGAAACGACAGCTTACACTTTGGAGGTCAGAAATTGAAACACTTGTGTTCTATCTCCCTATTATAATACATAACCGCATGCTATGACATGTCAGCATGTTACACTATACAGATTTAATCACTTAAACCGCATGCTACGCCATGCCGACATAACTTTTAAAGGAAATTTTCATGCTACGTCATGCGTCCACCCATTCTAACACTCGTAAGAAAAAAGGAAAATCCCATTATTAATTTGTAGAAAATGGATAGGGAATATCAAAGGATCTAAGCCACGGGTCCTTACTCACCCTCATCATCATCAAGATCATCAAGATGGACTCACCTTCTTGTGGATCTAGCTCTATCACGTCCGAGAAGATCTCGAGGAACTACTTGAAGATCTCACGTGCTGGATGGCACGAAAAGGACAAGGATTGATCCACAACCACATGCTGCCAGACGAATACATCGCGGTTGCGAAGGAAAAACCTAGCAACAGGGAGTAGTAATGGACTTCGAAGGAAGAGATAGTAGCATTAAGAGACTGGGACCGTGTCAACTGACGCCCGATCATCGACACATTGGAGGATTTCGGGAGAATGAATTGGCAAGTCATTCTTTGTGGGCTTACCCACTTTAGCCCCATCGAATTAAGACCCAGGTGGAAAAGTAGGGCACTTACTAAGACTCTACTAGGAAGGAGAGAAGGATGGATGCGGATCTTCGAGTCCGAAGAAATCTATGGTACTGTCATTACGCTTGAATTGAAGTGTGAAAGCGAGGATGAAATGAGCCTGCAAGATCTGCTCATTACCATGGGATATGCTCAGCATACTGCGAAGATAGTGTTAATAATACCTGGCATCCTGTAATAATATAAGTCTACATCTTCATCCTTATGAAGATTATATTAAGACATTTTATATATTCTATATTTTGTGTATCCCCATACATATGCTATTATTATACTCGTATAAAATTCCCTTTATTTCATTATATTATTATAATTTATATTTGTAACATCAATACATATACCAACATAGATTTATAAGTATTATGTGAACTTTTATCTATCATTTTTGTTATTTTTTTTTATATTATTAGACTAATCGCATCTTTAAATCAACATAATTATGTTAACATTATATTTTTAGTATAACGGATATGCGGGATTAATAAAAAAAAGGAAAAATTTATTTTTATAAAGAAAAACAACACAAAAATATATAATAAATAAAATAAATAAAAAGTATTAGGTGTACAACTTTGCTTCCGCCGTTTTTTTCCGAAATTCGAGGGTTTATTGTAAAAAACTGGTTATACATTTATGATTCAAAGTATTGTCCATCGCTGGCCACTACTTTCTCCCATCTTTCGGGTAGCGTACGAATCCCGCGTCGAAAAAACTGATCATCTTTTGAGGCTATCCACGAATCGATCCAATTTTTTACTTCTTCATAAGACTAGAAGTCAGCCAGGCCGTGTGCCATTGATCGAAACAAGTGATAGTC